>NC_091950.1:94567559-94894369 GCF_031021105.1 Erythrolamprus reginae | reverse complement strand
TATGTTTTTATATATTGGGGTTTCTTGTTTTTTAGACTTTTTAAATGTATTATTGTTATTTTAGATTCTAACTATTAGATTTGTTATTATATATTGTTTGTATCATTGCTGTAAGCTGCCCTGAGTCTACGGAGAGGGGCGGCATACAAATCTAATAAATAAACAAATAAACAAACAAACAAACAAACAAACAAAAAATTTAAAACTTGATAGTGGATGATCACCTGTTAACTCTTAGTGCAAGATATACCCATTTTTTCCAAGTCTCTTGAAAGACTCAATGTGAGATTTGTTAGAACTTCAGTCATTTCAGATCTTGGAGCTAATGCCTATTTTATAAAGTTTCCTCCACTAAAATTGCATCTAAAAGGAATAATTTTCCAAAACAAAGCTTTGAATTATTGAAAACATTTGAGAAAACCCCCCTATTTTTTCTATTTCCTAATAACTTCCTATTAAGATTATCAGAACATAACATTTCCCCAATTTACCTGAAGAGAATTTATGTTCTGTAATGGAGGCCTGAGAGCATCCTTAATCCATCGATAAATCTCAATCGCAAGGAGTTTGGCTTCATCTCGAACTGCTTTCTCTCGAGATTCAAAAAGTTTTGGCAACAGTTTGATTATTGGCTTCAGGGTGATTATTTTTGAACCAAATTCACTGAAATATATACATGCAATTATGTTAACATTATGTTATCTTAATGTACACTCGGACACAAATATTTAGGCATTCTAAACATTAGCATAGACTTATATACCGCTTCAGTCACTAAGCAATGAATCATAAAGGGTGACATTTTGTGGCCAGACCTTTCTCTAAAGCCCACTAACACCATTCTGCAAATACAGTACATGTGATTCTTACAATGTTTCAAAGGGCTTCTGAGGGTTTCTAAAACCTCATGAAAAGGCTGTGCCCACTGTTCTCATGATACTACAGAAAGCTTTTGAGGTTTTCCAGATGATCAACAGAAGGTCACCGACAATTTTGAGAACAGTGGGCATCTTGTCAGGTTTTAGAAAGCCTCGAAAGTGATGAGACCAGCTTCGAGCAACTAGCAACCCTCTTGCATAGGGCCAGGCTGGGCATGCTTTGTCAGTCATGGGAAGAAGCTAATGAAAGTCACTTGGACATACCACTGGAGTGGTGGTTTGCAACATGGGGCTTGAGAGGACACTCCTTGCTTTGAGCAGAAGTAGAGGCCTATGGATAGCCAGCTAAGACTGTTGAAGGCCTATTTTAGCTTAGCACTACCACCACCAAGGAGTGCTACCATGCAGAGCAAAAAGGACAGAGATAAGAGTGTGATAAGTGGGTAAGTTCAAGTGATCGGCCAAACAGCTGAATTTTGATGTGACTGTGGCAGTATCTTTGCAGATTGAGCATAAATACTTTAAGTGCCATCCTTTAATAGTCATTGCTTGAGGAAAACTCCATCCATACAAGTATTATGTGGAGAGAGAAAACTAGGGTTTCTATGCCATCTATAGTTGAGCCGTTAACTATCTATGTAAGTGGCTTTTCCACTGTCTTTGGGGGATTTTTCCCCCCACCAATTTTCATAGCCCTCTAATTTCTGGTGCTGGTTGGCTTTTAATGTTAATAAAGGTTGCCTATGTACTAACACAGTCAGGCAGAAGACAGACTAAATTACAGTATTTAAATGGATTCCTTCCCATTTCTTTATTTCTTGATTTGTAGAGTTCAGTCTTTTGTTAAGTTGCATCAAATATCAACAGCAGTTGATTTCACTGTATACTAAGTCATAAAGGAACTTAGTTTTGGATGAACAGAACACATGAAATTAAGGGGCAATGTATGCATACTAAATGAGTCCCAGTATAAGTCCCAGCGACCTGTCAGGTCCCACAGTGTCGGCCTTCTCCAGGTCCCGTCAACTATAAAAGATCACTTAGTGGGGCCTAGGGGAAGAGCCTTCTCTGTGTGAACTCCAGCCCTCTGGAATCACCTTCCCCCAGAGATTCCTACTGCCCCCACCCTCCTCGCCTTCCGTAAGAACCTGAAAACCTATCTATGCCACCAGGCTTGGGGGTCACTAGATCCTAGTCTCTGGCCGACAAGTGTGATCTATGCTTGTTGTTCGAATGTGAATGAATGATTTTTAATGTTCCAGGGTTTTTATAATAGTTGGTTTTATTAATTGGATTTTAGATATTTATATTGTATACTTTTTTTTACATGCTGTGAGCTGCCCCGAATCCTCGGAGAGGAGCAGCATACAAATCCAATAAATAAATAATATTATATAATATAGCTTTTTTCCACCACTTAACTGGAAACCGCAATAGAGAATTTAATTAGTCAGAAGAAATTCCCTTATTCTTAGAAAGTCTGAATAAAATTTCCATTAAATCTTACCTTAGTGCTTTCTTCAGTGTTTCTAGGCATGCCACTATAATCTTGGGGTTCTTGTTGTCCAAGCCTTTAAGCAGTTCTTCTTGCACCGCTTCCCCTTTCTCAATTTCAATAAACATGACGCATATATCTATGCCTAGTTCCTTTGCTCTAGCTTTAGGCTGATTGAACACTTTATTTACAACTCCAGATACTACCTCACCTGTTGTTCTTGAAAAAGGAAAAAAGGTAATAACAAGAATTAGTCGAAAACAGAATGAGCAATTTGATTCTCTCATCCACTTTATAGCAATAATGTCAATTCCATTAAACACAGGATTGTTCAGTACATTGTTATATCTATTGCAATTTACTGAGGTTAAGATTGGGTTTGATGCATTTATGAAATATTCCTAAATGTTCTAGTACAGTGGTACCTCTAGATACGAGCTGCTCCACATGCGAGTATTCCAAGTTACGAGCCGCGACGCGAGCGAAATTTCTGTTCGACACCCGAGCTCAAATTCGGGATACGAGCTGAGTTACCGCTAGTTGGTGCATCGCCTCTCTGACCCAGAATCCCTTGCTTCCGGTTAGCGCGCAAAACAAAGTCTCGTCTCGGTCGTTTAAGAAAGTTTAAAAAGTTAAGAAAGTGTATATTTTTACAGTTTTATACCATTTAACTATGGAATTGTTGTTTTGTTTACGTTTATGATAGTTTAAGAAAGTGTTGTTTACGTAGCCTACAGTACACAGCCGCACTCGTCTGTCACCAAGATAAGGTTACTGTACTGTGTTTTATACATTTTCTTATTGTATTTTGTACATTTCTTTTCATTATTTACTTTATTGTTTATTTATACGCGTTGCATGTACATTTATTAATTAAAAACATGTCTTTTTTCATAATTTAAGCTAACTTTGGGACTTTTTTGAGGGCTGGAACCAATTAGAATTATTTACATTAATTCATATGGGGAAAATTCATTCGAGATACGAGTTGATCGACTTATGAGCTCGGGTCTGGAATGAATTAAACTCGTATGTCGAGGTACCACTGTAATCTGAAATTTTTTCCTGAAATGTATTTTTTTTGCATTCAAGGATACTTATAATAACCACATTCATACACATTATTCAAATGAAGCTAAAGCTTTTTTTTAAGATTAATGGATAAACAGTTAGAAAAAGCCATGAAAATTTATCTCAATACATGATCACACCAGTGAGATTATTGTATGCAGAGAGTTGAAAAAGTTTGACGTTCCCCAAAATAGAGGAATGGTTGCTGAAGTTGAGAAATTTTGCTGACATGGATAAATTAACTTCTTTGATTAGGGAATAGTCATTGTGCACATTTATTTTTTATTAGAAGCCTCTTATGGACTTTTTGTGGAAATATGAAAACAAATGAATTTGTAACTTCTAGTTTTAATAATTAGATGGGATAGATTATGGAAAAGAGAGTAAATATGATAGAATTTTAGAAAAAGAGCAGTCAAAAGTATATTTGCACTTTATAAAAGCTGTGAAAATATTGGAAGCCCCTTTAAAAGAATTTCTCTTTCTTTTCAATTTTTCTTAGCTCCCCCCCCCCTTCTTGCACCTTTTGTTTTTCTTTAATTTCTTTTTTTAACTTTCTAATATTTTGCTGGCTTTTATCTTCTAGTTTAAAAATTTTAATAAAAATTATACCCCAAAACCCCCGACTCCTAAGCATGCATATTGAGCACTTCACTGCTATATTTTACAGACAACTCAAATGCATGCAATGTGTTAAATAAAAAAATATTTTTATAATGTGAATGGCCATTACAATGTGTAGTGATTAATTACTCTAAAATTGTTCTAGAAACAAATATGAATATTTTAACTCAGATAATTATCAACATAAATTGTTTCCTCCAACATTTGGTACCCTTGCAGTGGGGAAGGTATCAATTTTTATTTGATTAAAGAAAATCATTTCAAAAATTCAAACTGGGGATTAAATGACTGATGTACTATAGGCATGTTTCAAAAAGATTTATGGTATAGAGTTCATTGTACAATTTTAGCCACATGGCTCTGAATAAATTGTCAAAAACATTGTTCTAACTCCTATAATGTTTGAAACTGTTCAAAGCTGATATATAACTATAATTTGGGATCTTAAACTCATTAGTAGGAGCAACAGTTCTTCTAATATATAAATACAAATAACTTACTTTCCCGCTACATGAGCATTTTCAACATAAGCAAGTGCAGCTTCTAATCCTTTTAACTGAACAACTGCATTTGAGTCTGTTACAAATTTCTTTATAAGTCCAAGATATTTGGACCATTCAGGGCTCTTTTCATCATCTATTTTTTCAAACAGCTTCAGTGCTTCTTCATAGCCATTTAATCTGGCTTTCCATACCTAGGAAGAAAATGGAAAGAAATAAATCAAATCCCTGTGGGATCCAAGAGAATTATATGCTATTCTCTTTTATTGTCAACTATATATTTTTATTACAACCCATACTGATGTACTATAGTTTTCCTTCTAAGCATTCAAATCATAGATATCCAAATGCCAACTAAAATTCTGCAGTATTCATCAGATGTGCTATCTGCAGTTCCAAGAATAGATTTGAAGAGTTCTGAAACTGCTTTAGTCATGATTGATTACAGTACAATACAGTCATACAAATCAGTGAGGAAATTTTCTGTCTTATTTGAACTATCATATACAGAGTTAATAATCCTGGAAATAGCACAAACTGAGGTTTTCTTCACAAATCTAGCAATGTTGTATTCCCCCTCTTCAGACCTCTGCATTATTCTTGTCATGCCTCCAAAGTGCTGCCACCATATGTTGACTTCTGTTGCTAATTGCTGAGAGATAAGGGCAGATACAGGGAAGGGGAGAAAAGAGGAGGGAGAATAGAGAACCTCAATTGTTTTACTAGTTCTCCTTTCCAACAAACACTGTCTGATATTTACAAACTATTTAATTTTTTTAAGAACACATGGCATGCCCTAAATAAATATCATTATAGCAAACTTATAAAAACATTAAGATTCATAAATAATAATTTATGCTACTAATGTTGCTATTTTTTCCTAGTAAAGGTATTTCAACAATTCAGAAAGATTGAGTGGTTCATAAAGTCTGCCCTTTGATGTTTTTTCTTTTTTTCTCTTTTGTTTATCTATTATTTTGAAATACAATTTTTTTAAAAAATTAATTTAATTTAGATTATTAAACTTCTGTAAAGATATGAAGAAATGTTTTGTAGGAATTATCTATGTAAAATATAAAATCATAGAAAGAAGAGAGGAAATGATACAAATATGTTTTAATAAAAATATGCATAACTTCATACATCTCTTATTGCAAAACTGGGTAAATCAGTCAAAACTAGCAGTCCGTGCTGATATCCTTTCTGTATTTTTGTGCCATCTGTTTTCTGCTAATTGTCCAAGATGAAAATGGCATGCTATAAAACTGAAATCAAGCAACTTTTGCTGCCACAGAATAAATCTTGGATTATTGTTACAATCAGCATGACCATGTAACAATATCCAACCTTTCTTTTTTATCCCCAAATTAGGAGAGAAGCACTGGAGCCAGTCCCAATCATTGTTAAACTTCTAATTTTAGAAATGGAGGAAACTATCACCATGGCCGCATTGTAAGGTAATTTGCTGGGGGGAAAATATGTACAATGAAAGTAAAGTTCAACACAAAGAGAAAATATTTTAATATTTTACAAGTTGGTCAAAAATGAATATGTATAATCGGAGGAAGTAATGATTTAATCTCAAATTGTTGCCTGTCTAACATAGATACCATCAGAGGGGGGGGGGAGGGGAAGAAATAAAGAGTTTGGGGCTTTGTGGAAGCTTGCAAAAAATATAATTTCCTAGAGAAAAAAATTAGGACCAGTTAAATTTATCATTTTAATCATTATGCCAATCAAGTATAGTGTTTTAAGAAAATGGCTTCAGTTTTATAAAATATACCCTGTGAAGCAATGAACAAGCATGTTGTCTATCTGCTGCTTTGTTTTCTTCCCCACATGTTAAGTAAGCCAGATCCACGTTCACATATAAACTAGAGCACTTTTTGGAAAACAATTTATTTTTACAACTGACATTTCTAACTCACGAGCCATGGGTAACAAATTCAATGATTGAGTTCACAAAACATGATAATTAAATTATATCAATGCTTAGTATGATACCGTATGTGAATCCAGCTTTCTTACATCAACTAAAACAGCCAAATGTTACTCCAAACAAACCTGGTATGCATGAGCAGGAGAAGTTTCTAACTCTCTTTTTCAAAATTCCTAAGTTTTCTGAAGAACATTTTAGTTGTACAATATGACAATAAATCCCCGTTTTCAAAAGTACCACTATATAATTTTTCAATGTTCGTGTTTCTCCATTTTTCATGTTTAGAATTTTAGCGGAAGTGTGTACATTAAGATCACACTAGAGAGAGATATGATAGCAAAAAGTTTAAGAACACTTTCAGAGGTATAGTCAGCTGGTTTGGACCAGTTCGAGCAAAGTGGTAGTGGCCATTTTGACCAGTTCAAAGAACCGGCAAATATCACCTCTGATTCGCCCCACCCGTTTCCTCCTGCCATTCCCTCCTATATTCCCATTTTTTAGCTGAAATGATTGACGGGGCAGTTTGCTGCGCCTCAGCTGAGCTAAACAACAGCTCAGCTCACCAGCGCTGACACTGAGGACATTCTTAGGAGTGTTGCCACGTTTTCAAGCAGCCCACGCAAGCCATGTGCATGCACAAAAGATTTTGCGCATGCTCACATTTTTGGTGCTGCTGGGTGAACCGGTAGATAAATTATGTGAATTTGACTTCTGGAACACTTGCGCTGGAGGATATGATGTTAGAGGTCTAGGCCACAATAGGACAGCAAAAATATGAAAAACCACAGTTGAGCCCAAGTTTTAGCTTGCTAAGTGAGAAATTTGTTAAGTAAATTTTGCCCCATTTTACATCCTTTATTGCCATGTTTGTTAAGTGAATCACTGCAGTTGATAAGTTAATAACATGGCTGTTAAGTGAATTTGACTTCTCCATTGACTTCGCCTATCAGATTCCAAAAGCTGATCACATGACCCCAGGATGCTACAACCATTATAAATATAAACCAGTTGTCAAGCACCTGAATGTAAATCATGTGACCATGGGGATGCTGCAATGCTTGTAAGTGTGAAAAATGGTCACATGTCACTTTTTCAGTGCCGTTATAACTTTGAACAGTCACTAAACAAACTGTTGTAAATTGAGGACCAATTCTAGTGCCTATGGAAACATTTTCAGATTTGTTCAAAAACATTTTGAGTTAAACTATTGTATAGAAAGATTTTCAAAATATGATGCTAACATTTGTCCTTTCCTTAAACTCAAAGCAATGTATCACTCAGTATGTAGAGAATTGCCTTAACAAGATAATCTTACCTTATGTTCACATTTTTGATCAATGGGTAATTTCATCCATTCACTTTCATCTGCCATGGTGCTTCAATTTTTTGTAGTTCTTCACTGTAATACCTAAGAAATATCAAAAACAACAATAACAATGAGAACTAAAAAGACATGCTGAAACATATGAACCCAGTAGAAATGAACATACATGATCATAACAGGATCTGAATGAAAGTTAACATTAAAAACCTACATATAAACTATAAGCTACCTAATAGCAGCACCAAACGATTATAACTATGACTTCATATACTGTATTCTGTATATTTTGACTCTATAATCCAAATCCAAATTCTATGCTCAGGAATTATAAATCTGAATATATTCTATTTAAAACAGATATATTTTCTTAAAGAGTCCATTTTGGTAACGGTAAGAACAGAAGAAAAACAGGATGAGTACTAAAAGTGTTACAGAAAAACCTAGTTTCAAAATATATAGCTAGCCCAAATTATAAGGTTGCACACTGCATGGAAGCAGCCTATAAAAAGCACATGTCAATAAGCCAAATCACCAGGCTACATAACAATATATTCTAGGTGGGGCTGAGGCTGGAATGAAGAGACAACAGTTTCTGTTTTAGCTGTTAGCAATGCATCCCTTCTCATTTCTGGTGCCAAAATATCTTGCTACACATGAGATGCAGTGATAAAGAATATTACTATCATTTGCTCCATTTACTAAGAGCAGTATCAAAATAATGTGTTCATTCTAAAGTGTTCTTACAACTCCTAAGATAGAATGGCAGTTTATACATTTCCCTAAAAACAGTTCATTAAACTAGCAAAACTCCTCAGGTGAATGTCCCTCTCTTCTCAAGGAAGGTATCCTTATCCATGTTTTGAACAGACAATTTGATGGGAACATGCTCAAAAACTAAATCTTTTCCAAGGATCTTTAATTTTGTTACATTTTATTACTATATAATTAATTTGAAAGATATTTTAAATGAATAGACAGATATTGCAATCTTGTCATTCTCCTGAAACATTGATTACACCTCTCAAAATTCTCAGCACGGGAATTGTAAATATTTAAGCTCATACACATCCTGAGGGCATGCCAGATAAGAAAAGCTATTATAGAGGGATTGCTTTGCTAGATTTTCTCAATTCAAGCTCAAATTCACTACAATAGCTCATTAAGTATACAATACATTACAGGTCGTCCTCGATTTACAATAGTTCATTTAATGACCATTCAAAGTTACAATGGCATTGATTTGTGACTTATGACCATTTTTCACAGGTACCTTTGCAGCATTCCCAGGATCATGTGATCATAATTCAGATGCTTGGCAAACTGGTTCATATTTATGACCATTGCTGTGTCCCAAGGTCATGTGATGATCACCTTTTGTGACTTTTTGACAACAAAGTCAATGGGGAAGCCAGATTAACTTAACAACTGGTTTACTAATTTACAATAGTTTATTTAATGACCATTCAAAGTTACAATGGCATTGATTTGTGACTTATGACCATTTTTCACAGGTACCTTTGCAGCATTCCCAGGATCATGTGATCATAATTCAGATGCTTGGCAAACTGGTTCATATTTATGACCATTGCTGTGTCCCAAGATCATGTGATGATCACCTTTTGTGACTTTTTGACAACAAAGTCAATGGGGAAGCCAGATTAACTTAACAACTGGTTTACTAATTTATCAACTGCAGTGATTCACTTAACAAAATCACTTAACAGTGATTCACTTGGCAACAAAAGTTGTAAAATAGGGCAAAACCCATTTAACAAATGTCTCACTTGACAACGTAACATTTGGGCTCAATTGTACTTGTAAGTCGAGGACCACCTGTACTGATACAATCTTGCACATAATAATAAATGTACAATATTACTGAGTACACCACCATATAGATAATGGAAACTATCCCCCCCCCCCCCCCCCCCGGTCGTCCCTATTGAAAATGGAAGTATATTGATAGAGACTCAGTTTTATTCTTCTCAATTCCATCTTAGTCTTTTATCTTTAAAAAGTGTGATTGCTTATTAGCCATGGAAGGAAAACTTTAATTAGAAACAAAGTGCTAGTAGATGGGGAGGGGCATGATGACTTGAAAGGAAAAGTAATAGATTGATAAAATTAATACAGATGGTTGTAGATTATTTATACTTTAATGGATTCTGCTTCTGTAGGCTGAAACATTTATCTTGATCAATGACTACAACTAGTTTTAGTTTGTATTAACATACAAGGAATATCACCATATAATATATACTATCTGGATCCACATATTATACCAAGCCAATATGTGAGTTTATTTTTTGATATATTATGTAAAAAAAACTATTGTGGACTGCAAATTAAATGTTAAGGTTTAGTATAGGCATGCTTTACTTTAAAAACACATTTAATTATATACCAACCTAAATCACTCCACAGGCTAATTAATCTACATCATATTAATTTGATAGACTCAGACAATATATATCACTGTATGCCTTAGTGAAATATATAAAAGCTCTTAAAATGCAACAAATTATCAAAATGTTTAAAAAATGTAATATTTATATTTTGCCATTTGAAGTAATCTTTATTTAAAGGTTTCTACTATTTTAGGTATCATTAAATCTTCAACACGTACTAAACAAGTAAACATATGAACGTATTCTGAAATACGGTATATCCAAATAATTTTATTCCTCGGTAACATACTCAATTTATAAGGCTTAACACTTCTCTTTAGAAAAAAATATTGATTTTTGTAATAAAAAAATACACACAACACAAAACAGTGCCCAGTGAAATGTGCTCCCACCACCCAACAACATTCATTCAGTCCGTCCACCAAATGAGGGTGTACTAATTTATAGTTTTTAACAACCAGGAACATCAACATATTTACAAAGTGTAGAGTGATTCCAATTTATTCTTTATGGCTCGGTCTCGAATTCTACAAGCCATAAAACCTCTGACCCTATCCCATCTTCCCATCAGTTTTTCCACTTTATTTTCATCGATCGTATTCATTTTAATTTCCATAATTTCAAATTGAATGTGTTCCTAAGGCTTAACACTTCTCAAGTCATTTTAAACCATTAAATAAAAAAAAGTAAGACATAGTATATCACTCTTGTCTTATAATAATTCCAGAACTTCTATCATCTTGCACCTTGCCTCTATTTTCTCTGGACAATTTAAACCTTGACTAATTCATTCAGTAGCAGAAAAACAGAAAATTCCCAATTATTATACTGAGTTCTGTATCACTGCCACTATGTTTGCATATTCACAAAATTAATCAGGCTCCAATAATCTAATTAATTATTATACAACAGAAATGTTTCTATCAACTCAAAGAATTATTTATCATTTTAATAACATTCAACATTATGTCTCTCAGCAGATGACAGCACCATTTCACTGGTCCCAAAAAATTAAGAGTGGGAGCTGATTACTATTTGGAAAGAAGACTAGCAGGAAACACTGGGCTACACAAATAAAGGAAGAAACCCTCAGCATTCCAAAGGAGGCAGTATCAAATTGTTTTTACATTGCTTTTATCAAAAGTATGTAGAAATAACCATATAGCTGCCAGAAGTCAAAATAGTCACTTTCTTAGGAAAGCAACACAATAAAATATTTTGACTAACCAACCACCGATAATGAAACAAAATCTATTCTTGGAAAAATTAGTGAGTGGAAGAACATCTAAATGGATTTACCAAGACAGTGTTCTCCATGTAATATTCCATTCTCTGCTGGAAGATTGATTTTTAAAAAAATTCTGTCTTTATTATTTTTATAAATAACTCAAAATAGCAAACATACCTAATATTTCTTCCTCCTCCCTTCGCCTATTTTTCTACAACTATTTTATGAGATGAATTGGGCTAAGAATGACAAGTCATCCAGCTAGTTCTCATCTCTAAGTGAAGACAAAAACTTTATAGCCTGGTTCTTTGATCATTGGACCAATGCTGCTAATACTTTGTTTTTTGTCAGCAAATTGAACAGAATCTAAGAAATGAGTACTCATACTTTATTATGTAGCTGAGAATTGGTGCTGGTGTGTGTGTGTGTGAGAGAGAGAGAGAGAGAGACAGAGACAGAGAGAGACAGAGATTAATATTTGCAGTAATGTAAACAAGCAATTTTTAAACTCCCCCTTCCCATTTTGCAGAGAAATTTGGGTTCATCTTCATCTATGTAATCCATGAGAGAACTGTCCCCATGTCCATCTCCAGAATCCCACCTCCATAACTTCTCCATGTCTGTATGATACTGTCCCACTGGCCAAATTACATGGCAATGTCTCTAATTGCTCTCTCAGCTTTTCCACATTCACAAAGACAAAATTATTTTCTCTCCCGGCCAAGTTTTCCATAAGAGCTTTTTAGGAAGATGGAAGCTTGTTTTCTCTCTCATTCAATGCTCAGGCCAAATTTCACATCCCTAGAAGTGATTTGTGTTACAACTAAGCAACATTGGGACTATGCCAGTGACTACTCTGCATCTCTTCCGCCCATTAATATTTACGCTGGTTGAGTAAGCTGCAAGGATAGGCAGGGTAAGGAACTGTCATCACAGGAAAGAAAGATACGGTAATTGTTAATAGAAGTTTCCCCACTATCTAGCATTTACTAAATACTTTCAATGCAATGCAGATCAGATTAAAACACATTCATTCAGATTTTTGGCTTGTTTTATATTTTCCAGTAGCTATGTGGGCAGATATATATGCAGAAATAATATTTACAGTGTTCATTCTGAAAGAAATGTATATTCTCTAGTCTACAGCAGTGTTTCCCAACCTTGGCAACTTGAAGATATCAGCATTCGCTGGCTGGGGAATTCTGGGAGTTGAAGTCCAAATATCTTCAAGTTGCCAAGGTTGGGAAACACTGCTCTACAGTATATGGTGCATGTTACCACTGACCCTGATTTTCTTAACTCTAACTCCAGTGCAGGATTTCATTTCTCAAAACTATTGTAGAACAAAGCTGTATAAATAATAAATAATAGAACTGGTACTGGATCCAACTTAACAGATATTTTTCTAACCTTTATTTTAAAAAGACAAGTTGGTTTTAAATAAAGTTACATTTAAAAATTAATTCTGGAACTGATTACGATGGGCAGTTTTCATTAAACTTTATAATAGGATGCAAAGCATAAATATACAGTATATGCTAACTATTATTTGATGATTCCAACCTAATACATGGAAGGTCTTCCCCCGTCAACTTTTGAAATGGACAAGGGGTCAAGAAATAGGAACAGCTAGGAATCTCAGAAAGTACTTTCATGTGGTTAAGGTTATTTATTATAACAAAAATCTGTTGACGTTTCTTTCTATCTCAACTTATTCCTAACCCAAATCAACACAGAATTGTTATAAGTTTTTCTCATGCTTCCTACTTACATAAGGTTGAGATATATTTTTGTAATAACTCAGTTCCACATTATCCTGATATTCCCTCACACATATAATTTTATACATCCAGGAACAATTATATGAATTAGATTAGGATGAGCCAGGGTGACTAGCCCAAACTCAGCTAAATAACCAATTGCTGGGACCTAAATCAAGAGATGCTTAGTTCAAGTGCAGCTTCCTTTACCACTTTGTTTGTACAAATCACTTAGGTGTCACCATATTAGCGTGAACTACTATGGGTGTACCTAGATACACTCATATAACACCGATGCTCCGCGAGCTGCACTGTTTGCCAATCAGTCTCCGAACGCAATTCAAGATGTTGGTTATCACCTATAAAGCCCTCCATGGCTTAGGACCAGACTATCTTCGGGATTGCCTTCTGCCGCATACCTCCCAGCAACCAATAAGAACCCACAGAGATGGCCTCCTCCGGGTCCCGTAAGCTAAACAATGTCAGATGGCAGGCCCCCGGGGAAGAGCCTTCTCTGTGGTGGCTCTGGCCCTAAGGAATCAACTGCCTCTGGAGATTCGTATCCTCCCCACCTTACCAGCCTGTAAAAACCTGGCTCTTCCGGCAGGCCTGGGGCCATTGATTGAGTGAGAACTAGATCTGGCCATGAATGAAGAATGATAGTGAGAGTATGTGTGGTTTAGTAGGGTTTTTAATTAATGTTTTTAATGTCATTTCTAAGAATTGTTTTAATGTTTTTTATGTTGTTTTTAAGAATTGTTTTTACTTATTGGAAGTCGCCCAGAGTACTACAGGAGTTGGGCGGCATAGAAGTGCAACTAATAAATAAATATTAAACAATGTAGCTGGGTTTGGTGCACACTTGCCTATGGTTACCCAGTTTACTTGATTAACCCCAGTATCTTGATTTTGGATTTATTTCAATCTATAAGCCCACCCTTGTCAAATTCATGACTCTAGGTATTTAACAACAATTAGAAACACTATTAAAATAAGTGTCTATTGAGATTCTCAACCCAGGCCATGATTGTCCCAAAGGTGCTTTTTCAAGAGGCAACTGGACTTTCTTGTTTTTCTTGGAAGTGAACTGTCTTCAGAGAAAAACAAGACAGTCCAGTTTCCTCTTAATAAAGTATCTTTGGGATATAAAATAATTTAAAAACCCCATATATATAATAATCAGCCAAAGTAAAAACAAATCCACCATCAACAGATCAAATATTATATTTCTCTACCTGTCCATCTTGTACCAAATTCTGGACAGATATATAAATGTTTTTTTTTAATAAAATGAAAACAATATGGATCAAACCATTAATTAACTTATTACTTATTAAGCTATAAATACCACAAACATTAAAAACTAAAACCTGGCATCAAATTAGGCTTCTGACATGCAATCACCTCATCCTATCAGAGAGCTTGGGGGAAAAGACAAGTCTTCAGTGCTTTTCAAAAGGTTATGATAGGGGCCTTCAGGGGAAGAATACAAGTAATTCTTGACTTACGACTGCAATTGAGCCCATTTTTTCCAGTTCTGTTGTAACTTCAGTCATTAAATGAACTATGGTATGTTGGGGACTACTTGTTTTCCATAAGGTAGGACTGTGATGGCGAATCTATGGCACGCATGCCATAGCTGGCACATAGAGTCATATCTGAGGGCGCGCGATGCGCTGCCCTGTCAGCTCCAGCATGCTTGCACGTGCTGGTCAGCTAATTTCAGCCTTCTGGAGGGATAAGACCGTTTTCGCCCTCCTCAGGCTTCAGGAAAGCCTCCTCCAAAAGCTGTGTGCATGTGCCGAGCTGCAGAGTACCAGAGGGACAAAGCGAGGCGATGTCAGCCGTTTCCCGGCACCAGAGACGAAAGGGCAAGGCGAGGGAGTGACAGACAAACTCCATTCTGGCTGAAACAATGGGTACTCATCGGAGTCTGGGGGTGGGTTTTTAGGGGGCAAGCTTGATAAAAATAGTGGAGATGGAAGGTCAACCGCAGGTGGCGCAGCACCACCACCCGACCCCCCACCATGCCAAGTTGGAGAAAGAGCAGCGGAGGGCGGGAGAGGGGGGGCAGGTGGCCACCCAGATAACAAATGCTGCCCCGTATGACTGAGTTGGCTTCCAATGTTCCTCCTGCGCAGCCCCAGAAAAGCAGCGGCAGTTGCAGGGCAAAGGGCAAGAGCTAACCCCCTGCTCAGGTACACCTTGCCCTTCTCTCAGGCTTCCCTTGCAGACCCTATCTTCTTATCCACCTTCAGCGCTGCTGCTTCCACAAGTACACGCACTTGCCTCATTTCAAAACACAAACAAAACACAAGGCGGCAGGGGCAGCCAAGCCAGCACTCCCAAAACTTGGGGCGGGTGAGTGGGGAGGCCAGACGGGGTGGTCTCCTCATCTTAGTAGCCATGGTGGGCTTTGATGGCATGTCTCCCCACCTCAGGAGGGGGCCTGACTAATGACTCAGCTTTTAGGCTCCCTCCTAATGGTCAGAGGTGGAGCTGGGGGGAGGAGGAAGGTGACAGCAGCTCTGGTTCAGTTTTCAGACCATCAGCCACTTCCCCTTCCCTTCCAGCCAGACTTCCAAGCCAGGAGAAGGGAAAGAGTTCTTGATTATAATAGAATTTTTAATTGGCCAAGTGATTGGGGACAGAAGGAATTTGTCAGAAATGGCTGTGAAGCAGAATCCAAGCTTCCTTTCTCCTGCTTCTTCCTGGTCGCTTCACCCATAGCCAGGGATGGGGTTTCTATGAAGGTGTCCTGAAACCCAGGTAGGAAAAGGGAGAAAAGGAGCCTGAGGCGAGCCTCCAAGCCATTTTCAGCCATCACCCACTGCTGCTGCTGCTTCTTTCGTGGAGTAGCGAGGAGGGTGAAATCCAAAAGGCAGGCGGGCCTGCCTGGGTCGTAGCCTTCCTGTCCTCCTCCAAAAGAGACTCACCCCATCCAGGTTCTTCTTAACAGGTCTCCCTACTTAGCCTCCATGCTGAATTATGTGACCTGATATTGATCGTCCCCCCAAAATGAGTCCATTTTCTGAGCTCTTCCAATTGCCCACACTTGCGGGGTGGGGGGGTGGGGTTGCAGAGCCAGTGATAGCATGCAATAGAGGGGAAGCGCTTCTCACGCCCCCAGTTCATTTGTGCAGAAAAGAGCAGACACTCAGAAGAGATTGGAAGATGGGCTCCTTTCGGGTGGGTGAACACTGGGGAAGTTCAGTGGGGAGGCTAAGTAGGGAAACCCTTCTTGTCTATTTGGATAAATAGTTGTAGTTAGGAAAAGGGAGTCCCACAGATAATCTGACTCTATGCAACACAATTATTGCATAGGCAGTGCCATGTATCTGGATCCCTAAGTTAAATTAAAAAAAACCCATGATTTGAAGAACTTACAAAATGCCAGCAGGATTGGGACCAATCTAATGTTGGAGGAAAGGGGAAATTATGCTCTTAAAGGGCAGGCGCTGCAACAAAAAAGGTTCTCTTCATGGGCTCCACCAGATGGCATTCCCTAATAAATAGTATTGGGACTGTTCTTTGCTGCTGAAACTAATGGGATAAGTAGAGTTTACTGGGAAGCCTCTCAATGTTTTGCTCAACCCCATGAATTGAGACTTGTACTATTAGTTAGCATATGATAACGCTAACTAATCATAACATTATTATGTGAATCAACGACCTATTTTCTAAACTTTGATGAATAAAACATTGTGGCTGTTTCTCCACTGACTTTCTTGTCAGAAGGTCGCAAAAGGTGATCACATAATCCTGGGACTCTGCAACTATCATAAACACATGCCAGTTGCCAAATATCCAAAATTTGATCACATGATCAGAGATATTGCAACACTTGCATGAAAAATTAACAAGCCATATTTCTTAGGGCTGTTGTAACTTTAAACTGTCATTAAATGAATAGATTTAAGTTGAGGACTACCTGTAATGCTATTGTGTGTAGATATAGACTACCTATAGTGCTCTCTCGCTCGCTCGCTCTGTGTACACATACATATATACATACACACACACATATGCATATATATATGTATATATATATATATATATACACACACACACACATACATACATACATAAATACGCTACATATTTGCTTGCTTGCAACACAGCCTCAGATAAACGAAACCCCTGTGAGTATAACACAAATATATGGCTTAGCATGAAAGAGTTAACTACACACCTTAGCTATGAATTAAAACATGATTTTAAAAACAATTTGGTGCACAGCGTAATGTAAGTTACAACACAGCATTTTAAAAAATAAACTCTTCAATTATATATCACTTATGTGCTTCTACCATCTAACAATGGGATTTATGCATATTGCCCAAAGTAATAATGTGCTTAAAAATGGCATCATTGGCTTAATGGAATGCACTAAATTAAAACCAAGAAAGCTAGCCCAATTTGAAAACCCTGTCATTGTCTTTCAATTGGATTCAGAAAAATCTGAGTTGCTGTGAAGATTTCCCTACTCTTGAAACAAATGCTCTTTGGAGAAAGCCCTTTGAAAATTCACACCACTTTTTCCTGGGTCTGTTATTTGTATTCTGCCTATTTCCCTGATAATGCAAGTAATACAGCTTGATTCGCTGACCCTCTTTCAATATCTCTCTCTCAAATGTACCATATACAAGCAGAATATTTTAAGGCACACACATCTAATATTTTACAAACCCAAAGATAGATAGATAGATAGATAGATAGATAGATAGATAGATAGATAGATAGATAGATACATAGATAGAAACACATATGCAGTACATGTTTGTAAAATATTGGATGTGTGTGCCTTAAAATATATGTATACATACAGACCCAGTAAGAATGCCATTCTCTTTCTCGATCCATGTCCCCATTTTATTTATAGCCCTCCCGCACTAACAACAATTGAGCCAGGAATATCAATGAGAAGTCTCATTCTCTTGTTATTTCTGATGGATCTTTGAGAGGCATCTCATTGTTCTCAGCAGTAGCTAGCCGGTCTTCTCAGTTGTTTATCATGCCTATGAATTTCCCTTCTCCAAAATCACACTCCTTGCCCCCAGCCCACAAGACACACACAGAGCTCTGAGTCGGCGACATCAGCCAGAAGCGCCCCTTTCCCGCGACATCAAGGACTTGGCAGGAGAATCCTCGTCACCTCTTCTTGTTTCCCACCCCCTCAACAAACGAAGTCCCCCCCTCCCAACCTCTCCCAGAAGCTCGGTCGGCCGACACTGACAACATCCACAGCATCCCCGATGTAGCCGCTGCCAGAAAACGCCACACAAAACACCCGCTTCTCCGGCACCTTCTCATCTACTCCGAAGTCAAAACGCCACTGAGTAGCAATGCAGGCCGCTCCCCGGGCATTGTTTCTGCCAACCTTAGCAAGCCTCGGCCCCCGGTTCGGTCAGTCGCCGCCCTGCCCCGGAGCCCACTGCGGGGCAACGCCGCCTTACCTAGTTCGAGCTAGGCCGCGGTTCTCGTTAATGCCCAGCCACGGGCGGGTAACTGCAACTCCTACCGGCAAAGGGTGGAAAAAAGGGCCGGCACTCCTCCGAGGCGGGGCGGGCTACATTGCAGCCGGCGACACCAGCCTCCGACTCCCACCGCACCTGAGAGCGGGGCCTTCTTCGGCGGCCCATGTGACAAACAAAGGCAGGGGTGTCCGCCTCCCCAGTAAGGAGCATGCGCACTGTGTCCGCTCCTCGCTTCGACGGGGCTGAGGGGAGTTTGAATTCGGCCTCCTCTTACTTCGGGTGAAGAAAACACGAAGTAAACAGAGTTCCAAAGCGCCGCCTTATTTTATTTCGGCGTTTCGCCGGCTGAAAAGTCCGGGTCGCAAAGGGGAGGGGGGTTTCGGGTCTCGGCCTTGCACGACTCGGGAGTCGTTCACAACGCGCAGCTCGGCCGGCCTTAAACTGTGTGGGATGCAACAAGTTGCAGCGCGCGTTTAGGTTTCAAGTCTCGCGGCTTGTTTTTACTAGCGTGCAAGGTGAAGGCGCCCGATGGATGCTACTCCCACAAAGTAAGAGATAACGGGGAGGGGGAGAGACAGGGACGGACGACGAGCCAGAAAAACTTTCTTAGAGGGCAGGTGACAACCTACCCACCCTAGTTCAGTGTATGGTATCTTTTTCTACACTGAAAGCAAGTCTGGAAATTCACTGCCAATCTTGGGAGCCTGATTTTCCGAATTTAAGACTTAGCTGTTCTTAGAAAACCCAGGGGAGATAACTTTGGTCACCGATTATTTCCAAAAAATGGTCTAATTTTGTAACAATTGTCATGTTAAAATTGTAACAAAATAACACCTGTGCACTCAACTGAAAAAAGTCAAAGTTAAATGTTTAAAAAATTAAATGTTCTATTCAAATCTCATATAATTAGTTTAGTTATCTCGCTTCATATTTACAAAAAAAATTAATTGAACAGAGTATTGCCTTACGGCATGCAAGCTAAAGAATCCATATTTCATATGCAAACCCTTTCCCGTTTAAAATCCTTTTAAGAATAAAAACATGATCGAAACATTTAAATATGTTAAAGGGTTAAATAAGGTTAAGGAAGGAAGTGTTTTTTAATAGGAAAGTGAACACAATCTGAGGTTAGTTGGGGAAAAGATCAGGATCAACATGAGAAAATATTATTTTACTGAAAGAGTAGTAGTTGCTTGGAACAAACTTCCAGCAGAGCTGATTGGTAAATCCACAGAAACTGAATTTAAACATGCCTGGGATAAACATATATCCATCCTAAGATAAAATACAGGAAATAGTATAAGGGCAGACTAGAGGGAACATGAGGTCTTTTTCTGCCATCAATCTTCTATGTTTCTAAATTAATCCAAAGATAATTTAGCTTTGGATAAACTGTCCAGAGTCCTTTGGGAGTGGGGCAGCATATAAAGCCAAACAAACAAATAGAATGAATTGAATTGAATTAATTAATTAATTAATTAATTAATTAATTAAATACTATAACAAATATAGCATCTGAATAGGAATTCATTCATTTGCAGGAAATACAAAACCGTAAAGAGTCTATTTCATTAACATTTCAAAGCTTTTTGTATGTTAGAGCTGTGTAGCAAGAATCACAAAAGAGTAAATAGTACTCAGGAAATAGTATAAGGGCAGACTAGATGGACCATGAGGTCTTTTTCTGCCGTCAATCTTCTATGTTTCTATGAAAAAACTGGTAAAAATCAATACCTATCTTTTTTACAAGTATTTGGAAAATGGACACATTTGGTGTAAAATCAACATCAAGAACATTCCAAGTATTCACTACAAATGCAACCAGCAAGAACACAAATTTTGACACAATTGGTTTCCTTCTGACAGCTTCTCTGGCTATTATTTTTACTTCTAAAATGCTTATTTTAAGAATTCTATGCATAAAGTTTCATTAAATTCAAAAGTTTGATTTACAGGTATATCCCACCTTTTGTACAGGAGCTCAAGAAGATGTACACAGTGCTCTCTCCTCCTTTTCCACACAGCAAGAACCTTATGAGATTGGTTGAACCGAGAAACAACAAAATGGCCCTAGGTTGTCCAATAAGATGCTATGGTTCAGGGTAGACTAGAACTCAGGCCTCCTCACTTTTAGTCCAGCAATGTGTACATAGTCATAGCCATGAGCATCCATAAGATCTTGCTGCTGAAAGCAGCATCATGTTGCAAGCTTTATTCCTTTTGTACAGGGTCTGTAATACATGTATCACAATATATGTGTGTTAGTCTGGCATCCTGTTGCCATTTTTAGCATTCTCGCACCTATAATTTTAATAGCTACTGTTTATCAAAAAACCCTATGACTTAAAAAAAAACCTGGTTTTAAAAAAATAAAATAAACAATCTACTGTCAAACTAAAGAACATATTTTAAAATAGTACAAAATAAGCTTTTGCATTTTTTCAGCACATAAACCACAACTAAACTGAGGGAGCCAGTCTTTACAATTCTGAAAGCATAGGATTATTTCAGCACTTATTTACTAATTTTCTGCTTTATGCAATGTTAGCATGTCATTTAAAATATCCCATTCAAAGGAAACATTATTGGGGATTAACCTGCACTCCATTCATAAGCACTTAAGTCTACCATAGTATTTCAACCAAGGAATCTAAAAATCAAGTGCAAGATCCAGATCATAAAGCTACCCCTGATCTCAGTGATCCCTAAATGTGGGTATGGAACCTACCAACAAAGTCTAAGAATCTTGTAGATGTTATTACCATGACAGAGAAATTGCTGTTAAGAAATAATGCAGTCCCTGAATCTATTTCAGTATGCCAATATTTGATTAAGACATTGAGGCAAGATATTCTGACATTATGGCATGCTCTAGAGTGTGTTAAGAACAACCTTGTTCTGAAATAGCAACCCATTATGTTCTATTGACTTTCCAAGTTCTGGAATGAAGGGCACTTAGCAACCATAATGAAGGAAACATTGAGGAGAGAAAGGGTACCAAGGAAAATGGTTTCAGGAGCCTTAACATTTCAATAGTTTGTCTTTTCAGGCATTATCAATTTCATGGTGAGTTTAGATAATTCAGATTTCAAGACATCACTATCAAATATTTAAACCAGATTACTAGAATATCTTTTCATACTTGTTTGGCACATAGCAGATTTTAACAGTTTCGAAACCCTTGCTTAGAAATAAAACACATATTTCAGTTTAAAATACATACTTAAAAATACATGGTGTTTCCAAAATGTAAAGAAACAATACAAGGGACTTGATATATGTAAGATAAAATTAGTGTAACTATATAGGTGTCATAATTTCAAAAGGAGAAACTAATATTAAAAGTCTTAGCTAAACACCCCCCATGTTCCTTTTGCACATTACCAGATACTACAAATAACTCTGGATTATGCAAGCGAAATAGTCAGGCTTACTGATCATTTTATTACATTCTTATCTCCATCTCTATTTTCTCAGTAAATGAATCTAGTCAAGAAATTCAACAACTGCCAAGAAATGAAGACAACTGAGATGCTAATGTGAAAAATCAGTAGCAACTATATTCAGCTGCAGCTGTTGCTCAATTACTGCATCATCACAACACATGAGAAGTAACCATGATCAAGCATAAACTTCTGAATGCTTATCTGTCTCCTTTTGGGCAGTAGTTGTAATTATTAAAAAACCTTTTTTCTGTTGGGGGGGAGGAAAAGATTCTTCTGCAGATAATTGTGCATAACAGTGGCAACTCCTAAAAGTCATTCACTCACACAAGGAAGTGAACAAGCAGAAGTATGGCTTTATTATGTTCCTTTAGCTGAAGAATGGAAAGAAGCCATTGCCTAAGATTTTAGGTAGCACCTAAGTCCCCAGATCTTTGAGGAAGATACCCACTGGGCATTAATTGTAGCTTATGACATGTGACTAGCAGTGGTGGGATCAGACTCCTTCAGAAATATTCTCAATGTTTGTACCTTTACTGGTGCTGTTCCTAAGGCAGTGCCTTTCTTCCCACCAAAGCTAGAGAATGTTGTTACTACTTCCAAGGAAAAGAGTGGGTGAGCAAATGGTGGCAGGTGCTGTTTTGAATTACTATGACTATTCATTCATCCATGTTACAACAGCTACTAGCAAAATATTAAGAATAGTAAGGGCTTCATCTACTTAAAATAGCCAACTTCTTAAGCAGTGGGAACTGGAGACACTGGACTGCCATCTGTCAGAAATGGTGTAGGGCCATGATGGCAAACCTATGGCACCTGTGTCAGAGGTGGCACATGGAGCCATATCCACTGGCAGGCGAGCTGTCAGCTCCAGCATACATGCACATTCTGGCCAGCTGATTTTCAGCCTTCCGGAGGGCCAGGGGAGTCTGTTTTCTCCCTCCCCAGGCTTCAGGAAAACCTCTGGAGCTTAGGGAGGGCAGAAAACAGGCCCAACTATCCTGCTGGATGTTTGGGTAGGCCCATTGGGTCTGCTTTTTGCCCTCCCCAAGCTCTAGAGGCTTTCCCCGAGCCTGGGGAGGACAAAAATGGCCTCCCCCAGCTCACCCACCCCTGGAAATACTAAGCTCAGTTTGGAGGTCAGCAGTGTGTCACGCATGTGGGGGGAGTGTGGGTGGGTATTGTGCGTGCATGCGCATATGGAAGATGCTTTGCATTATGGGTGCTGATGCGCACATGTGCTATCATGCACTTGGGCTCGCATTTTTGGCACCCAACAACAAAAAGGTTAGCCATCCCTGGTGTAGGGTCTCCGGCTTGTGTGTGTGTGTTGGATTAGATCACCTACAAAGTCCCCTTCCAACTCTGTTAAACTGATAATAATTATCAATTTATCAATAATTATTATTGATAAATAATCAGGTCAGTAAGCTGAAATCCTCACTTTCTTCCACCAAACAAAAGATGCTACCAGCTGTGTTCCACAGCATGTCTGCCCACCATTTATACAATTCATCCACACTAAACTCCTGGTTCTAGTTCATACCTTGCTAGGCTGATACCAAGCGGGCTAGTTGGTGCTTCTGCACATGAAAACACCGGTCTAGCCTGGTACCTATTAAAAGAGGAGACGCCCACTGCATAGGAAGTCCCTCTCTGAATGCCTCTTAGATCCCACCGCTAGCCCTGCCAGAGCCGCAGGCGACGCTATGTAAAGAAGCGAAAGCGGGGCTTCAAACCACAGAGGGGCGAGATCGTCTTCTGGCTTTAGGTCCCCCCGGGACATCCATAGGCCGGGAGGGGCCTTACGCCTCGCTGTCGAGTGACAGAAGCGGCCAGGGAAGAAGAATGAAGCGTGGCCTCCTCATACCAGTGACTCCGCTCCGCAGCCCCAGCGTTCCCCGCTACTCGGGCAGTCACTGAGGGAGAAAAGGGACACTTACCGAAGCCAAGGCGAAAGGCAAATCCCAGGCCTCTCCCAGCGGCCGTTTGAAATCACTAAGGATGTCTACACCTCCCAATATCCCATCTCCTCATTGGTTTCCACCCGGAATACCCGCCTCCTCAACCTGGAACCCTATTGGCTAGTTTGAATCTGGCAGTTGCGGACAGGGTGCCCGCAAGAAGTGGGAGGCAGCAGCGGCGGCGCTTGTGCTTTTTATTCGGCTGCTCTTTCTTGTCGTTTTTTTGTTGTTGGGATACGTCAACCCATGTGGTGGGGGCCGGCCTTGGCAACGGCCTCGGTCTCTATTTGCAGAACCTGGCGGAAAAGAAAGCAAGGGGGGCGCCGCAAGGAAAGTGCCGTCTCTGAGGCTTCAAACGCAGCTTAAGGAAGACCCAGCCCCAAAACTGGATTGCCGCGCCTCCCTCCTGCCCTGACAGGGCTCTTAGGTTTCCCACAGGGATAATGCTTTGACTTAAGGTGGCAAAATAATGTATAGCTGTCGAAAAGATGGCGTGTAGTAAAAAGAATAAAGTATTCAATGAGAATATTTCTATTCAGATCTAGTATGTGTTATTTGACTGTTCCCTTTATTTTTTGAGCAGTGTATAAAGCCTTTTATGATTTAGTATCTGAGTCACTACAAGATTCTCTGCTATGATATCAATTGGCCCAATTTCCACAATTTTTCAGGGGTGGGTTAGGATTAATTCATAGAAAAGCATTGTTTTCAATGGAAACTCTGAAGTTTCTCTGTAATCAAGCTGTTCCCATTCAAAATGTTGAAGACAAAATATTCCAGAGAATGGTTCATTTGCTGACAATCATCTTTTCTGTTGTTTTATTATTTCAGTAATATAAAACTTTGTGTTATGTGGCTGTTTGTAAACCACTGCAAGATGATTGTAGTGGAGCATAAATGTAATAAATGTAAAGTATTGCTCTCAGGTAAACAATGTAGAGTTAACATCTACTTGTTTATATTTTTAATCTTTGCAATATTTTAACATTTTGAATACTAATTGCTAAGTACATTGAAAATTACCTTTCATTCAGTATTTGGGAGCCTCAATGCAGTAACAACTAAATCTCCATGGAAACCATTTTCTGTTACTTACTCTAGTGCAGGGCTGTCAAACTCTCTGCCAGTGGAGTGGATGCGTCACACCTGGTTTAGTGAATGTGGGGGGGACGACTCACATATGATGATGGTGTGAGGTTGACACCTCTGCTTTAGTGAGCTAGTCTTGGTGAATAGGGTTTGGCAGAGAAGTTAGCATTCACAGTAGGTTTCTAAAATCTGCCCAGAAAACGTATCAAAATAATTGATTATAATTTAATTTCAGATTCTATGCCTTTCTTTTATTTGTCTTGTCTAAACCATAAAGTATCTTGCCCTATCCTACTGGATATGATTATAGAAGTCAAGAAGTCAGAACACATATACAATCAAAAGCTGGGATAGGTATACAAGCATTTTCATTTCCAGTTCCTACATGCATCTGGAGGTAGAGACAGATGAAAACAGGCTGTTCTGAAGTTAATGCTCATGGCGTAATAAAGATTGATATGGGAAGAATGCGAATCACGATATGTAGATCATATACATTGTAGTATCAAACGTTCATGCTACATATAAAGCAAACCATCCATTTGCATTTACAGTACAGTACTGTATTTAGATTTCACATTAGGTTATTACGTTGATTTCAGTTTCTGTAAATATAGGAAGTTTCCAAGTTTAACAAGCATGAAAATAGTTAAAATTAAGTTGGCAAAAAAGCTTCAAAACATATTAAGCAATATGAAAATAATTTTATGAGTGTGGTATGAACCACTTTGATTCTAGTAGAGAGCCAGTTTGGCCCAACAGTTAAAGTGCTGAACTAGAACTGAGCCAAACACTTAATTCTAGGAAAAGGGAAGCACAAATAACTTCTAAAAATGCTGTCCAGATAATTGGATTGATTTCTTCATTTGATCACCAAAAGTCAAGTCTGACTAGAGGACAGAACCAGAGGAGAATAAAGTACCATTTAAATTTGTTAGATTGTCTAGGTAGAAATTATTAAACTCATAACAACAAAATATTGTGTAGGAATGCTAGGAATCATTAGGATATGTTTCATACTTTAAAAATGCAGACAATTTCTAAATAACATAAGAAATTATAATTTAAAGTATCAATTCCTAGATAATATTGTGTTCTGGGATAGTTTTCAAAATTTATCTATCTAGCCATCTTACTGATATTTAGGCTTAATGCCAGGATTAATTGATAATTCAAGACACAGTACAGTAGCCTAATCTTACACTTGTTTAATGAAATTTAGATACTACTATATTTAATGGGACTTAATTTCCAGGACACAACATATAGAATTTCTGCCTTAGCTATTATTAACAGATAAGTCACTTAATGAGATATATCCTTACACGATTGAGCCAAAACTAGATACAGGTAATCCTCAAACTTACAATAATTGAGGTTGGAGTTAGGTCATAAGTCACTGTGGTAATAATTAGAGGCATCAAGTGACCATACCTAATTTTTGACCTTTTTTGTAGCAGTTGTTAAGTAAACACCAGAATTGCTAAGTGAACATCACACTGAATCTATTTTCCCTAATGGGTTGTTTTTTTTACCAGAAATACAAATAAACTCCAGAAATACAAATACACTGGCAAAAAATCCACCACAATTTGTGCTCATGTGATTACAGGACATTGCAAACAGCCATAAATATGTTAGTTTCCAGACACCTAAAATGTGATCATGTGACAGCGTAAGTGTGGCCATTGTAACTTTGAAAGCAGGTCATAAATAACACAGGAGCTCCATCATGTCAAATGGTCATTAAGCAACTAGTAGACTACCTATAAACACATTTTAATCACAGATGAACATGAAATCACATGCAGCCAGCTGTTTTTTGTTTCTGACAAGATTACCTACCAGTATACTCTGTTGCCTATCAATATATAGTATACAGTGGTACCTCTACTTAAGAACACATCTACTTAAGATATCTACTTAAAAACGCATCTACTTATCTACTTCTAGATAAGAAACGGTGTTCAGGATTTTTTGCCTCTTCTTAAGAACCAGAAGAACCAGAAGCCCGGAAAAATTTCCCAGGAAATTTGAGAACAGCATGAAGGCCCGGCCAGTTTCCTGTTATTCCCCCTTTAATCCTGGCCATCTCGGGCTTTTCTGGGCTGCCAGAGGAGCCTTTCGGTAGTGCTTAAGGAGGCTTTGGCAATCCAGAGCGAACAAAGCATTTTCCTTTCTCTGGGTGTTTGGAGAGGAAATAAAACTGCCAGCACCCAGAGAAAAGAAAGGCTCCCTTCACTCTGGGCAGCAACTGTCATCCTCCTCTTCTTCCTCTTCCTCCTCCCACCCAAATTCCAAGCTTTTATTTCTTTCCTAATGGATTTGCACACATTATTTGCTTTTACATTGATCCCTATGGGAAAAATTGCTTCTACTTGCAAACTTTTCTACTTAAGAACCTCCTCAGGGAACGAATTAAGTTCTTAAGTAGAGGTACCACTGTACTTCATTTTGTAGCCAAGATTCCACTCCTGACATTTTAGGCATATTTTAACATCTTTTAAAAGCCATCTTTCCCAGTCCTTTCCCCTTGATATTTTTATTTTAATTGATTTTTAAAATTCTGTTTCATAATCATATTTTTAAAGTGCATTAGGATTTTCCACATAAGTAGGATATATTTATTTTAATAAATAAAATTTATAGGACCAAAGGATTTATGTGGGGTTTTAGAATGATATCTTCTTTATTATTTTATGTATCTGCTGAAAGCATATAACATAGCAGTAGTTTTATATTATGGAGCTCTAATGCTATCAATATGCAAATTTACATGTGGAGGATTCTGAAGTCACAAATCAGCCATTTTAAGAAATCCTGCCAATTCACAATAGGTAGATTGGGCAGTGTGCAAGATCAATACATATTTTTAATCCTGTGGATACATCAAGTTCGCTTGACAGAACAATAGGGAAAATATCTGTAATTCTAAGGCCTGGAGTCCAAGCTTAGGTCATCAAGAAAAATGGCTATGGGCCTATGGCGCTACTGTACCAAATTGTAATTTTAGATGTGCTTTCCATGAAGTTCCATGAATCCCACAGTAATACTATTATTTTGTCTACTATTAAGTTCCATCCATTATTCTTTTGCCTTTTTGATATAAAGTACATGTTTTCTTTATTTATTAGTAGTTAATACTGTAAAAGATAAACAACCTGGATTTAATAGGAACGGAGCATGTGTATCAAGTTTTTTTTTAAGCTAACAAGTTTCAGTTTGGGCTACTGTAATATTAGGAGGAAAATTAAAATTGAAAGAAAATAAATAAATTTATAATGCTGAAAAGGAATTTCAGAGAATTTTCATTAATGAGGCACCTGATATCATTACCATCTAGACTCTTACAATAAATCAGTTCATGTTTTAGATTAATTGGTCTTCTTATTTATATATGCAGGAAAATGCTTGGCAACTTTAATTTGGTTCCATTTTATGGCGTGGGTCTGGGAAATGGTGTATTTAGAATAAAGACATGCTGATCTAAGGTAAAAACATTTACACCTCACATATTTGTTAATAGGGAGTAGAAAACAGATGAGTGTACACTGTTTAAAATGTATTATTAGCATATTATCAGCATGACAAATGCAAAGATTTTTATGCCATATTTGTCTTAAAACAATCTATCAAACTCATTTAATTAAGAAAATCATAACTTTTAACATTCAATCCCAAATGTGTAAATTAATTTCACCAATGAATTCCCATTTCCCTGGCTTCACATTACTCCCAAATTGCTTGTATCTTTGAGACTTTGTGAAGTCTATTTGTTTAGGAGGCAGGTTTGGTTAATGTGTAAATCACAATTTAAATGGACAGCAAATTGATTTTAGAAAAGTAGAGTTATATTAAATTATCATAATTCCCTAAGACAAGCCTGTCAAACTGGCGGCCCGCAGGCCGGATATGTCATGTGCAGATCACACCTGCTCCACAAAGGCCAAAAACATCATAATACTTTATGATTCGGCCCATGACACGATTTAGTTTGACACCCATGAATACAGCAATAAGTTAACTATAAATGAGTGCTCAAAAATTATTCCCCACTTCTGGCATTTCCACATTCTGTATAGTCCCAGAGCAATGAAACTTGCTTTTTTTAACATGCAAGTAAAAAACCATAAATTAGATAATGTTTAGTCAAAGCATGCTAGCACAAGGGAAGTTGATATTTGCTTGTTTCATAAGTGAGATTAGAAGAGTTGGTTCCATTCCTTTAGTTGCCTGCTAGGCTGACACTATTTTGGCTAAAATGGAAGAGAGGGGCAAAGGATTTTAAAGAAGCAATGAAGTATACATTCAGAATGTGCAACAGAAAGCATCTTTATCTACGAAAAAGGATTCAAGTGCAATTTAGTACATACATCTGGGATGAAAACACGACTGATCTCTGGTGATTTGTTTTTCATATAACTGAATATGAGGCTTCATATTTCACAATTTTAAAATCAAATGGAATGGCCTCAATATTACTATACTGTATTTACTGCTACAAAGATGCATGCCTGACTGCAATTTGCTTTTCTCATTCCTCAAGTGTAAATAAGTTGTAATGGTTACAAAGATTAGAACCAACTAAAAACAAATAAATCTAGTTTCCCCCTTCTGCATGTAGGAGAATAGACATGTATATGTATACAAAAACAATACAGCTAGCTAGCATAACTTCTTCATGCTGTTTCTTATTATCCAATGGAAAATGTTTTGCACCAAATTATGCGGAAAAGCAGATAATAGAGCTGTAAATGAAATATTATCTCAAGTCAAATAACTTATCAATGGAAAAGTTTTCAGAAGTCAACTGGAAATCATGAACATATACATCGAAAAATGAAGTTATCGTAACTCCCCAAATTTATGTATTTATTCAAATTTTATGCTGCCCTTCTCCTTAGACTCAGGGCGGCTTACAACATGTTAGCAATAGCACCTTTTAACAGAGCCAGCATATTGCCCCCACAATCCGGGTCCTTCTTTTATCCACCTCAGAAGGATGGAAGGCTGAGTCAACCTTGAGTCGGTGATGAGATTTGAACCGCTGACCTTCAGATCTACAGTCAGCTTCAATGGCCTGCAGTACAGCACTCTATCTGCTGCGCCACCCCAGCTCAAATGTATTGCTAGCTTTGGATATGCGGGCGGGAATTTCTGGGAACTGGAGTGTCAACATCTTTGGAGGACATCAGATTAAAAAAAGCTAAAGTAGATCTAATAATGGCTTTTACCTTCATTATTTCTCTTGTAATATTAAGACTGGAGAATTTACAGAAAATCAGTTCCTATGGGCTTAAAATTATTCCCACTGCTTCCACATTTCAATCCATAACCAAGATCCAAAAAGTAAGACAAATTTGGACAAGAGAATCCTTGCAGAGTATGAAAATACATGACAAGCACCTAAGTTGTCTTTTCAAAATGCAGCACCTATTTTTTTCATCAGTTTACCTGACAATGGAGATATAACATGAATCCTAATTTTCATCTATATTTTTAACTGTTGAACTGCCAACGGCAAAGGAATAGATTTATGTCCTTGGTGTTTTACAGATGCATTAGATTTGATGCTAGGAGAGTATGAGAGTTGAAATTGAGTATGTCTGAATTATTATTTTTTGTGAGAATGTATAAAGATTTAATTTAAACAACCACAATTGAGACCAGTACTGAAGTGATCCCCATGTGAAAAATCACACAGCTGTGACACTGCTTAGGATTTTATTTCAGCTTTACTTTGCTTTACAGCATTAGAAAAAATATGAATATATCTTCTGTAATATCTGCCTGACTGGTTTGATCTGGCATGATTGGTGTGCTCTGGGGCCCATCAATTAAACAATGTTATGTATTGGTGCCTTGGAAGTGTGACCTCTAGAGCAGTGCCTAGCCTCTGCGATGAAGTTCCCCCTGAGATTTAAACAGCTGCCACCTTGTGGTGTTTCAAGGAGCCTTAAAGTCTTGCCTATTTATATTAGCCTTTGGAGGATGACAGCTGATGACCCTTTTTAAATCTCTGTTCCCTTCTGGGTTTATTCTCTTCGCCATTGAAGTTCTTCTGTCCTGTGCTACTTGTGTATAGGTTGGTTACCTCCCCTCCCCTCCCCTCTGTGTTTTTAAATGTTGTACAGTTGTAAACCACCCAGAGTCACTGGGAGTTGGGCAGCATATACATTCAATAAATTATTACCCAAATGGGTGAGCCCAAACCAGAGGGGGTTTCTGGAACTTGATTTGAGGAAGCTGGGAAATACGGCAATGTTTAAATCCCCTCCCATTCCTCTGTCCTTTGGAATGCTCACCCCAATGCTGAGTTAATTAACAAGAAGAGATTATTGATTATGATATTGGCATTCATTGAAAAAGGAGAGATTCCTAGAGAGTAGGCAGGCACACACTGGAGGACACACATTGAAAGCAATGCACTAATCAGCTGTTTGCCTTGCTTCTGTCTATAGAGATTCTTAATCATCCAGGTTAAGGCTGTCTCAGAAGTACTTTTTTCAAGAGGCAATTGGACTTCAGCTAGAACATAAAAAGAGCCATGCTGAATCGGGCCAAAGCCCATCGAGTCCAGCATTCTGTGTCACACAGTGGTCCACCAATTGTACATGGGGATCTTGAGCAGAAAGAGAAGACAAAACCCTCCCTTGTTCTTGACTCCCCAACAAATGGTACCCAAGGGAATCTTGCCTGCCTCAACCAACAGAGGCGGCACTTGGACATGTTTCAATAATCACTTGGCATCCATGAATCTGTTTAATCCTGCCTTGAAACTATCAAGACTGACAGCTGCCACGACCTCTTCTGGAAGTGAATTCCATAAACCAACGACCCTCTGGGTGAAGAAATATTTCTCTTTATTTGTCCTCACTTTCTTACATATGAGCTTTAGGGAGTGCCCCTCGCCCTAGTATTGTGTGATAGAGAAAATAATTTTTCTCTATCCACCTTTTTTATCCCATGCATGATTTTACACACTTCGATCGAGTCACCCCACGCCGTCCTTCAAGGTTGAAGAGCCCAAGGCATTGTAACCTGGTTTCATAAGGGAGTTGCTCCATTTCCTTGATCATTCTTGTTGCCCTTTTTTGCAGCTTTCCCAGTTCCATTATATCCTTCTTGAGGTGTGGTGACCAGATCTGTAAACAGTACTCCAAGCGTGGTCTCACCATCGATTTGTACAGAGGCAATACCACTCTTGCCGACTTATTTTCGATTCCCTTCCTAATCATGCCAAGCATGGAATTTGCTTTTTTTTTAATTGCTGCTGTGCATTGGGTTGATGTCTTCATTGAGCTGTCCACCAAAACCCCAAGATCCCTTTCTTGGGTTGTCTCAGAAAGCTTGGTCCCCATCAGTTGGTAGGTATAATTGGGGTGTTTTGCCTCAATATGCATAACTTTGCTAGAGAGCAGAAGCTTCTTGGATGAGAAGCAAAACATCTTCAAAAAAAATAATATAAAGTCCAGTTGCCTGTTTGGGTGGGGGAGAAAGTACCTGGGAATGCCTTGTCCTGAGAACCAGAATCCTCTTAAGGGCCAAACAAAAGGCTTTAGTGAGAAATTAAAATCTTGTCATTTTCAAGCACCAGCTGGCTGGAAGGTTCTAATCAACTAATTAAAGTCACAGTGCTGAGCTTGTTAAGTTGTGGATAGTGCTTTTTAGGGACTTGAACAAAAGCAGCTCAGGAAAAGCTAAGAAGCTATATCTCTGTCCTATGAGGGGGCAAAAAGAAGAAAATGGCTCAGGCAAATAACAATATGGTACCATGCTGAATGACTATAATAGCAAACGTGACTTAATGGGAGAGGAGATGCTGCAAAGGTTGTAAATGCAGGCATTGGTCACAAATTTTGATCATATTTATAACTGAACAGTTGCTCTTCGAAGCAGTCACGAAATGAGTACTACCGATATATGGCAGATTGCAAAAGTCTGGGTTCTGTTTTAGTTAGTACTTTCTAACATCTTTATAAAAGATTTTGGAATGGTCTTTCCAGGAGTGTCACATGCAGGCCATACCCACCACAGCCCCATGCATGGGAAAAACGTCACGAAACATCACATGACGCGACAAGTTTGACACCCATGGTCTTCACAATCCCCAGTCTTTAATACAATTGAAAAATCTGTAGGAAGATCTCAAATGTGCAGTATATGTAAGATAATTCAAGAATGTTTCTGAGCCAGACGATTTCTGCAAGAAAGGGGGGGAAACTTGAAAACTGAAAGTAGACATGTCAGAAATATGTGAAACATTTCTGTCAAAGAATTACATTCTTAGATACAAAGTTGGAGACTAATATTAACCACAGATCAATTAAAAGAGATCAAATTTAGCTCTTTCTGACCTATCCATTCTTCTTTAGATTGCATTTTTTGTGTATCACTAAAATGCCAGTTGGCCTGGAAAGTTTCATACGTTGATTTACTTTATGAAATTAGAAAATAATCATAATACATTTTGTTTTCAAAAAAAGAACTGCACAAGGAAGATGTATTATTCTATTCCAATGTAAACCTATTGTGCCACCAAACAAGACTTTCAAATCCAAATTGAACTGATGTATATCAGATAAAGGTAGTCCTTGCTTGGTAACCACAATTGGGAATGGCAGCTCTATTGCTAAGCCATGCGGTCATTAGGGAACAGACTTAACCCCATGGGAAGTCAGTATCACCAATTGCAATTTTCACTTATTGGAAGTTGATTGTGAAGAGTGCAAAGAGTGATCATGAAATGGTGTGATGGCTGTAAATGCCTGGTTGTGAAGTGCTCAAATGGTGATCCTGGTAGCATGGAGATGCTACAACAGTTGTAAGCATAAGAATTGATCATAAAATTTCCCCCCCTAAAATCTGATTTTGGCATTGTAACTTCAAACAGTTGCTAAACTGGGCAGTCATTAAGCAAAGTCTACCTCTAGAGTGATAAATCTGTAAAGTACAGTTCAATACATTGAAACCTTTGACCGGATTACCTAAGTCAGTCAACTTTCTTTTTCAGAAAGATTGTAATACAAAAATAGAAGCAATGTTAACTGTTCTACAGAATAATCCATATTTAAGTGCTAGTAGCCACTTAATTCCACAGTCTAGGATTCACATGCTCATAAAATTTAAATAAATGTTTACTTATCTGATTTTTAGTAAGATTTCTTTCTGAAGAAAATAGTCTTAGATACTTATGGAAAATAATGTTTTAGGAAGGGCTATGTTTCCCCTTCTGCCTTCTACGATGCTCAGACTTCAAAGAGATGAAAGTACAGAGTATATAGCACTTATTAAGTATCAGCATAGGAACAGTCAGTTATGAAATATAGCATAAAATAGACAATGCATGTCTACCCATGGAACTCCATCTCTAGAGTTTAAAGACTAATTTATAGTACACTAAAGCAATGGTCAATAAACAGTCAAATCTGAACAGATAAGAGCCTGAAGCTGAAAAGACAGTTCAATTCGACAACTTTCCCCAATTTCATGCCCCCCCAAAATATTGGATTCCATAAATTCTCATCTGATCTTGCTGCTTAGAATTGGCAAATAAAATGGAAGGATATACTACTTAAAACAGCTGAATGCATACATAATATCAGCCATCCTTGTGGCCATTATATAGCTGCTATGACCAAGCTCTGTACTGAAAGGAACCTTTTGAACATGCTCAGGGAAACATTTTTCTGCATGTATTATTCTTCTAGATGATTTATCCAATGCTCATGTGTGGAAATTGTTAAGTCAATTTACTGATAACAGTATCTGTTTGGAAAAGACCAGAAAGCAATATTTCTTTCAGTGGAAGAAAATATGTAATAAAGTTACAATGTGATGATTTTGAACAGAGGTAAAAAATAATCTTGCAGTGGTCCATGAATCCATTTGAATTTTTCCTGCCTTCCTGCTTGAACAATACAGAAAGCAGATGGATGACTAGTTTGGGCACAGGAAATTTGTGCTCTTCACCAAGACCGATGTCACAGGGACACAACCATTGTCCATACATCTTTCACTGACCATGGGGGAGCAGCTGCAGGACTAGAATGAGACAATCACATTTTCCCAGAGAATACCTCACATGGTTAATAGTCCTAGACAGGACTTCCGTAGAACTTCTGTGTGGTCAAATAAGGTTTGGATACTGTGCAAAACACTATTTGATGTGCAGGTCATCACCCACAGTGCATATTGTGAAATGGCAGTTTCTCAGCTTTTTGTTATAGTGTAGAATGAATAATAGTATCATAGTTAGAAGGGAAGGATTTTTATATAAACAAATTATGTGTAGTGTGCCATCTGTCACCCTAACTGCATTATTTCCTAGCCACATACATTATTTTTCAATTACACACACCCACTTTTTGACACCACATTTTGTCTGCTCAACTATTACAGCAAATATGAGAAAAAAGGTGCAGCTAAGTTATTCCTTCCAGAAAAAAAACTGGCAAAAAATAAGTTAGAAGGAGATTTCAACAGAAAATGGGATTTTTGCTACACCAATTTTGTTTCAAATACTTAAACCAAATACACTGCTTTTGTGTTCCACACATATTTTAGCAGCACAGTTTTTCAGCAATTGGCCCTGTGAACCAGGTAATAAGAATGATTAAATAACTGCACCAAAATTTCCTTTGCAGGTCAAAACTAAATTGAAGCGCAGTGAAAATGGGGATAAAAAACAGTCTATCCAGGCAACAGATTTATAAGTTCTATCTATATTTTTAAAAAATGTATTATGATGGATGTCACGGGACCAATGACTGTTGCCAGCAACAGACTAAGACTTTACCCTCTTAAATTCCTCACATCCTAGATTAGACGCAGCAGTGGTTCCCCAGTTTGTAAAAACGGTGGTGATATTTTATTGTCCCTTGCAATAAAGTTTCAGATGTATTTGCTCTCCCTGTACAGAACCTGTGAAAGTGACCTGTTCTTGTATTCCCTTGCTCACTTCGGGCAGTTGAATTGGACCTAACCCTTTCCTCTTAAAACAGAAGGAGTACAGTGCAAAATCCAGTTAGTGCCAATACCCACTGAGAAAAGGTAAACAGGTATCGATTATGGCTAAGTTCATAAAACTGGCCACTGAAGATTCGGAACTTTTGACCAGCTTACGCACAAGCCCAGATGAAAGCTGTGTCAGATTCAAGTGACAAAGAAACTGCTACTAGATTCAACACCACAGCTTCTAGGGTAAAAGGACGTATAAATAAACATGATCTAGCAGTGAGTGAAAAGGGTGTTCCATCTGCCTCAAAGGCACAGTCCAGCTCAAATGCTTCTGCAAAGGAAGTCTCTGGACTCCAAACTTTTTCACTGAACAGAAGGCAGGATCCTCTTTCGTCAATGTGAAGGATGACAGTAGGAGGGACAAGTCTCTGCATGTTCTTTAGACTTCACTTTCTGTTGAGGGTTTGCGCTGGTGCTTCCAGCCTGTGTCTGGAAGGGAGCCATGACATTCAGGAGTGGAGGCTGCGGTGATGCTGCTGCATTCCGACTGCTCTTCTTTCAACAATTGCTCAGTTTCAGTGTCGCCCAGTGAGCCAGAGCTGGCTTGGATAGAGACTGTGTCAGTCTTCATGCATACATGGTCGCGGAGAATACATCCCCGAGAGCTTCTTATCTGTTTAAGATCATCCCATTCAGATTCATCACTGGATAAGAGGCATATTCCTTCCACAATCTTGATCTTGTCCTTGGTGTAACTATGATCAGGACCAGTCTGCAAACAAATAATACCAAGATAATATGTACAGTCAAGTATAAAAAGCTGAGTACTTTTTAAAGACCAATTCTTGTCACTTGAATAAACAAACAATGGGCTATATCCTCCAGCTCATGGAGCAGATAATCTTCCCAACAAATCATCATAGTCCCATCTAAATCACACATTCCCAGCTTGGTGCCCTCCAAATATGAAGACTAGTGGAGTCGAGAAATATAGTTTCAAATATTGAAGACCGATTTGAATTAATTCAGATTTAACAGTGTGCTGCAAACAAAATAACCTATAGGGGGAAAGTGGATCTAAAGATGGATTCTAAACAATCTTGGTAGTAGGCTCTCAAGTGCAATTCAAAGTAACAGTCATCACCCAGAAAGCGCACTGTAACATAGGACCAGGCTATCTCCCATTGTTTCTGCTCATCCCACGAGAACTAGAGAGGACATATTCTGGATCCCTTCCATTAAACAATGTAAACTTATTGGACCAGGTTGGCCTTTTCAGTAGCAGCACAGGTCCTATGGAACAGCATCCCCACCTCCCAGACACTCTGAAACTGTTAGCTTTCTGCAAGACTTGACTGTTCCCACAGACATCTGGGATAGACTGGACATGCTTTGTAGGTGGTGGTGATGAGTTAAGATTCCTTGGGTAGATTTTTGGGGGGAGAGGGAGGGGAGAAAGAGAGAAAGAATTTTAATCCTATAAACCATATCTAGAATCACTGTGAGATAAGTTAAATCAGCATCTCCAATCTGAAAACTATGGGGCCCTCTTGACAGTTAATAATGCAGCCCCACAATATATAATAAAACATATTTTAAAATAGAGAAAGCTTGTAATTTATATATGCAAACTGTATTATATATATTTATATGCTGCCCAAGATAATTGCTCTTCACCCAAATGTAGCCCAGGCAAATCAAAAGCTTGGACAGACCTGAATTAAATGCAAACAAATAGAATCTCTTAGACCAGGGGTAGGCAAAGTTGGCTCTTTTGTGACATGTGGACTCCAACTCCCAGAATTAATGAGCCAATCATGCTAACTCAGGAATTCTGGGAGTTGAAGTCCACAAGTCATAGAAGAGCCAACTTTGCCTACCCCTGTCTTAGATAGATTAACAACAGATAGAAAAACTTTCCTTTGATTCTTAAAATGTAAATGATGAGGAAGCAAAGAATGAAACAAACTCACAAAAACAAAATGTTATTAAGATATGCAAAATATTCTTACTTGACAAATCTGAAAAAAAGAAGCACACATGGTTTTTGAGCATTTTAGAGCTCAATATGAAATAGTAATGCATTGTTGTAAATTTCTTTAATTTGTAACATTCTGCAAGTATGAAATACAATCCAGTCTCTGAGAAATGCCTTAGCACATTCAGTTTACTTAAGTTAGTAAAAGATGCAATAAATATATTGAGGAACAATAGTAAAAAGTACAAGCAACAATCTTGCAATTGCAAAATTAGAAGAAACTATGAATGAGGAACTACTAGAAACAATAACATAGCAAAATCCTATTAATATAAGCAATTATTAAACTAGGAATCAATACCAAAATAACAAGTGCAGAAGTTTCCCATTACATACATCTTATGGAGACCCCTCCCTGTCCACAGTTCTGAGAATTTGCGTCTAAACTTCAGTAGAGGTAGTATAGTAAATATTAGAAATATTGCCACTATCTGATTTATGCAATATTAAAAATGTCCAAGGAAAAATCTTTTTTGAGAATGAGAAGTACTACACCAAGCAATCCATAATTAATTTTAGTATAAAAACAAATAGCACAAGGTAATATGTCTCCAAACTGAGCAAGATGCATAGGAAAGAGGAGAACTATTCAAGGTAAAGTAGTTTTTCTCTAGATTAAGCTTCACCTCTTTCAAAAGGCCTCTTTTGGCTGATCACTTTTTGATTGCATGCTAGATGCAAGTGTAAAAACAAAGGGCAGAAACAATAGTAGTTCAACAACACAAAGCAGAAAGTTAGCCAAGGAGAAGTTATATCAGAGAGCATTAGGTCACTTAACACAGTGTTTTTCAACCAGTGTGCCGCGGCACACTAGTGTGCCGCGAGACATGGTCAGGTGTGCCGCGAAGCTCAGAGAGAGAAAGAAAACAAGAGAGAGAGAAAGAAAGAAAAAGAGAGAGAGAAAGAGAGAGAAAGAAAGAGAGAGAGAAAGAAAGAAAGAGAGAGAGAGAAAGAAAGAGAGAAAGAAAGAAAGAAAGAAAGAAAGAGAAAAAGAAAACAAGAGAGAGAGAAAGAGAGAGAGAGAAATAAAGCAAGAGAGAGAGAGAAAGAAAGAAAGAAAGCAAGAGAGAAAGAGAACAAGAGAGAGAAAGAGAACAAGAGAGAGAGAGAGAAAGAAAGAGAGAGAAGGAAAGAAAGAAAGAGAGAGAGAAAGAGAGGGAAGGTGGGAGAGAGAAAGACATAGAGGGAGGTAGGGAGAAAGAGAGCAAAAAAGAGAGGAAGGAAGGGAGAGAAAGAAAGGATGGAGAGAGAGAGAAAAAAGAAGGGAGAGAAAGAGGGAGAGAGAGAGAAATAGAGCGAAAGGGAGGAAGAGAGAGAAAAAAAATTTGTCCAAAGTTTTTTTAGCCAACACCTGCCCCCCCCCCACACTCAATGTGCTCCAGGGTTTTGTAAATGTAAAAAATGTGCCGTGGCTCAAAAAAGGTTGAAAATCACTGACTTAACAGACACAAGGGAGGTGGAAGTTGCACAAAGCAAGCTCTGATACCTGATATGAGGCTGCGGGTGGTCAAAAGAGGAATGGTGAAAGGCTATCAGAGGGGTGAGAAAGATGCTGAGGAAGAAACAGAGGAAACTTCAGCACCAAAAGAAATCATGGCTAAACTCTTAAAACTATTATTGGTTTCCTTCAACCATACTATAACCATAAAGCACCAATAGACGCAAGGCACATCAGATCAGCTGGACTAACTCTAAATGGAAGATACAGATTATGAAATCCTAAAACTAAAGCAGCAAAGACTAAATTAATATAACTAAAACAAGACGTTCCCATTTTCCGACTGCCTAAGGCAGCTAAGGATTCCAATCATGCAAATAAATCACGCTACTGCAATTTTGTTTTTAAAGCCACAGCAGATTAACATCAAGTTCTGATAAGTGCTCTTTACCTCCTTCTTAAAGCAGAGCTGGTTATATATGGCTGGCTTGGGAATTGTTTCAATCTTCACTTCTTGGGTAGATGTCCGATAAGAGGGATTACTGTAGGTCAGATTACTTAGATTAGGATCTGTGAATTTGGATTTCTTATGCCTGCAGGAACAATATAATAAAGAGAATTTTTCCCCTATTTATTAGATTCTGATCTACACATTTACTGCTACCATGGAGATCTCCCTTTTATTTCCATGTCAACAATGCAGTAGACAGTTCAGAGTGAGAAAGTGTGACTAATTCAAGGCCACTCTGCATCTCAATGCATTTCCTTAAAAACATTAGCTCTTACAATGGTTCTACAGACAAAACCTCATCCCTATATCAAAACCCCCTAGTGAAATTCATGGCAAAATAATGTACACTTCATCAGATCTCTTCACTTAATTGTATAGTCATTGGTACATCTGTTTAAAGAGAGAAAGTATATTTTGTTTCATCCTGGCAAAGTAATAAACAGTACCATTCACAAACAAGGTAAATATCTAATCAAAAATGGAAGCATAGAAACATAGAAGATTGGTGGCAGAAAAAGACCTCATGGCCCATCTAGTCTGCCCTTATATTATTTCCTGTATTTTATCTTAGGATAGATATACAGTGGTCCCTCGATCATCGCGAGGGTTCCGTTCCAGGACCCCAAGCGATGATCGATTTTTCGCGAAGTAGCGGTGCGGAAGTAAAAACACCATCTGCGCATGCGCAGATGGTGTTTTTACTTCCACCGCAGCCCACCCTTTGCCCGCCCACCCCGTTGCTCGCGCCTGGGGTTTCCCCGCGCGCGTGCCGCCCGCCTGCCCACGCTGTTGCTGGGGCCGCTTCCCAGCTGGAGAGCGGAACTGGGGTGTCCCCAAGCGCGCGCGCGTTGCTGGGGCCGCTTCCCAGCTGGGGAGCGGAGCTGGGGTTTCCCCAAGCGCGCGCGCGTTGCTGGGGCCGCTGTTAGAAATCACTACCCCTAAACCCTTCTCTTCTGAAGATCTTGCTAACACAGAACTGCCAATACAATACTCAGATTGAGGATTCCTTTTTTGGTATTAAATGAAAGATTTAAACTAAAATATGTTCAATATTCCATTATATGCCTACTTACAATTATCAGGCAGCATACACAGATGCAGCATACATAGCTAATAGAAGTCCAATCTTTTGAATGTGAAATTCTGTTATCACTTATCCTACCTATCTTGAATTTTATAGAAGTATATGAAAAGGAAGGTTTTCTTACAAATTAAGTTACGTAAATAAGCAAGCACCTGACCTTTATTGTCAAGCATTATCTTGCTTCTAAACTCCCGTTAGCCTGTAAGAATACTACATTCTCACATCTATTAGTTTTGCAAGGTAAAATGATAAATTTTACAATCTTACAATTATAATACTGAGTCAAAAGAAATCCTAGCATGTGCTTAAAGTATTCTGATACATTAATTCAGAAAGACTGACGGAAGATATGGAACTACCTGTATATAATCACAGCACCAATTAGCAGCAGAATACTGAGAATGCTGAGAAGACCTCCAGTGATGTAACTGACATGTAGCCCTTCTCCTGAAAGAAGATAAACAGATAAAGCCTGATGCTGTCATTTTACAACTATATATGTGGGGTAGTAAACACCTGTGTGTTCTAGATCATGGGTATCAAACTTGATCGCGTCATGTGATGTATCGCAGTGTATCATGAAGTTTTTCACTTTGTGGAGCCAAGGTGGGCGTGACCTGCACATGACCTATGGGCCGCCAGTTTGACACCCCTGTCCTAGACAGTTAAGTATTTATTTACATTTTATAACCTATTAGATTATCATGAAGAGAACCAGAGTAATATAAGTATCTGAAATCACTAGGTCAATGATGGTGAATCTTTTTTTCCTTCGGGTGCCGAAAGAGCCTGTGCGCATACTATCGCATATGCGCGAGTGCTCACATGCCTGGGGAGGGCGAAAACAGCTTCCCCCACCCCCTGGAGGCCATTTGTAGGCTGTAAATGGCCTGTTTCCCAACTTCTGATAGACCCAGTAGGCTCGTGTTTCTCCCTCCCCAGGCTCCAAAGGCTTCCCTGGAGCTGGGGGAGGGTAAAAATACCCTTCCCCATCTGCCTGGAGGCTTTCTGGAAACAAAAACCACCCTCCCAGAGCCTCTGTGTGAGCTAAAAATCAGCTGGCTGGCACACACATGCATATTGGAGCTGAGCTAGGGCAACGGCTCGCATTTATTTATTTATTTATTTATTCATTCATTCATTCATTCATTCATCCATCAGATTTGTATGCTGCCCCTCTCCGCAGACTCGGGGCGGCTAACAACAACAATAATACAATGTAAACAAATCTAATATTTAAGTTAATTTAAAACCCCAATTTAGAAACCAATCATACATACTGACATACCACGCATAAATTTTATAAGCCTAGGGGGAGGGAAAGTCTCAATTCCCCCATGCCTGACAACAGAGGTGGGTTTTAAGGGGCTTACGAAAGGCAAGGAGGGTTGGGGCAACTCTGATATCTGGGGGGAGTTGGTTCCAAAGGGTCGGGGCCGCCACAGAGAAGGCTCTTCCCCTGGGTCCTGCCAAACAACATTGTTTAGTTGACGGAGAAGGCCAACTTTGTGGGACCTAACTGGTCGCTGGGATTCGTGCGGCAGAAGCATGCTAGCAGATATGGCTCTGCGTGCCACTTCTGGTGCCCATGCCATAGATTCGCCGTCACTACACTAGGTGATCTGCAGTGGTTTCATTCAGTATTAGCAACTTAGTGCCCACTAAGTTTTATTGAGCAAGAGAAAAAAAGAAACGTTGCAAAATAAAATAGGTGAGGTGCAAGATAGCGAACTAAACAGATTACGCTTTTGTCATAATTTCATTCAATGGCTCCATCTTAATTATAGGAATAGGTGGTCATTTCTATTCTTGAATCTCTGCGATGAAGTGAAGACAAACATGAAAAACTCACCTGCAGTTGCCAATATTGCTTCATTTGCTCGGTTGCACAAACCTTGACCAACTTTCTTGTCAGAGCAGCTAAACAACAACAAGAAAAAGCAGGTGCTGAACTTCAAATGAAGCCATTTTTCTATTATAAGCTGTATTAAATTGAATCAGGATAAAGCAGAAAACTAGGTAAAAAGAATAACCTTTCTAGCCCAAAGTTATTGCTGCTGTTATTATTAGAAAAACCTTTGTTTACTATAGCACAATGAACTGTCACTATAAGGGAAGAAGAATGCAGTGCTATATCTGAACGGTTGGAATTGACAGATTAGCTATGATCCCTTATCATCTGATAAAGAGGTATACAATAATAATAATAATAATAATAATAATAATAATAATAATAATAATAATAATAATTTATTAGATTTGTATGCCGCCCATCTCCGAAGACTCGGGGTGGCTCACAACAATAATAAAGACAATACAACAGTGAAACAAATCTAATATTAAACTATACAACTTTATGATGTCCAAAATCTGGCAGTTTAAAAAAAAATAGAGAGAGTGAGAGGAGCCTATTTTTAAAAAGAGATTGGACCCCACATTTTCCCGTCAATCACTTTCAATAAACAGAATCACTCACTTTCCTTCTATTGTTTCCACAGAAATATGGGGCTTGGTTGTTGGAATTTTAAATCTGTCCGTAGAAGTCTGGCTCCTTTTGCTTACATGAGTTGTCTCAGGATTTGGAGGCCCCATACTAGGAACTAGACAGAAGAGAAAGGAAAATAACATCAGACAAAGGAGACGATGAAGCCTGATCTTTTTATTTATGGAAATATAAATTCAATTCAATTCAATTTATTAGATTTGTATGCCGCCCCTCTCCGAAGACTCGGGGCGGCTCACAACAGTAATAAAAACAGTATAACAATGGAACAAATCTAATAATAAAATATATAAAAAACCTCAACAATTAAAAAAAACCATACAGCACATACACATCAAACATAAAATATAAGAAAGCCTGGGGGAGATGTCTTAGTTCCCCCATGCCTGGCGATATAGGTGGGTCTTAAGTAACTTGCGAAAGACAAGGAGGGTGGGGGCCGTTCTAATCTCTGGGGGAAGTTGATTCCAGAGGGCCGGGGCCGTCACAGAGAAGGCTCTTCCCCTGGGGCCCGCCAAACGACATTGTTTGGTCGACTGGACCTGGAGAAGGCCAGCTCTGTGGGACCTTATCAGCCGCTGGGATTCATGCAGTAGAAGGCAGTTCCGGAGGTATTCTGGTCCAATGCCGTGTAGGGCTTTAAAGGTCATTACCAACACTTTGAATTGTGACCGGAAACTGATCGGCAGCCAGTACAGGCCACGGAGTGTTGTAGAAACGTGGGCGAATCTTGGAAGCCCCACGATAGCTCTCGCAGACGCATTCTGCACGATCTGAAGTTTCCGAACACTTTTCAAAGGTAGCCCCATGTAGAGAGCGTTGCAGTATTCGAACCTCAAGGTGATGAGGGCATGAGTGACTGTGAGCAATGACACCCTGTCCAAGTAGGGCCGCAACTGGTGCACCAGGCGAACCTGGGCAAACGCCCTCCTCGCCACAGCCGAGAGATGTTGTTCCAATGTTAGCTGTGGATCGAAGAGAACGCCCAAGTTGCGAACCCTCTCTGAGGGGGTCAATAATTTCCCCCCCCCCAGGGTAATGGACGGACAAATGGAATTGTCCTTGGGAGGTAAAACCCACAGCCACTCCGTCTTGTCTGGAAAGTTTTTCATTATTCAAGATATAGCAGAAGTGTACAACATTTTTCTTGTAATGCAATATGTAGTGTTGAACCATGACAACAAAAATGGTGGATGTTAGAGACATTGCACATTATTATTATTTATTAGATTTGTATGACATACCAAAGCAGAGCATAATCCCCTCCCTTTGGAGACTGGGTCGCAGGACAGTATTCCAACATGAAAATGACCCCAAATACACCTCCAAAATGACCACTGCCTTGCTAAAGAAGCTGAGGGTTAAGGTGATGAACCTTATTGAGCATCTATGGGGCATCCTGAAACGGAAGGTGGAGATGTCTTTGGAGTCTTCAGAGAAGGGCGGCATACAAATCTAATAAATAATAATAATGTGCAAGGTCTCTAACATCCACCAGCTCCATGATGTTGTCATGGAAGAGTAGAAAAGTAGAAAAGGACTCTAGTGGCAACCTTTGAAACTCTGGTGAACTCTATGCCCAAGAGGGCTAAGGCAGTGCTGGAAAATAATGGTGACCACACAAAATATTGATACTTTGGGCCTCATTTGGACACTGTCACTTAGAGGTGTACTCAGTTTTGTTGCCAGCTGTTTAGACAATAATGGCTGTGTATAACATTTACACTGTTATATAAGCTATGTATACTCACTACTTTACATTGTAGCCAAGTGTCATTTCTTCAGTGTTGTCACATCAAAAGATAAATATTTTCAAAATGTGTGGGTGTGTACAATACTGTGACATATTGTATATCAGGAGGGCCTTATTTTATCTATCAATGAATGATTCCTAAATTACATCTAATATTATATGTAGGAAAATGTTCTGAACTGTACTGTATTCAACAATTAAAGAACTGAACAAGGTATATAAGTAACACCTGAAAGACAGAAGAATCCTCTCAAGGAAAAAATGCTTAACATTTTTTAATAAAATAGTGCAAAAAAGACAAAAAAGTACTCTCTTGTCCCTAGGCATTGAATGCTTTACCAAAGAGGTACTTTATAGCTGTCCCTTATTTAAGGGAACGAAACCATTTTTCTCAAGCAGCTTTCAATAAGAAAACATGGGCTATGATTCATGCTGGGTGGTGTAGTATACAGACAACTTACCATTAAAACAAGGCCGTCCATCTGGTTCATCGGGACATGCACAAACAAAGTCGGAAGCCCTGGCAAAGCAGAGATGGGTACAGCCTCCATTATTCACTCCACAAATGTTTGTGCCTAGAAGATACAGACCAGACGTTTCACAAAAGATATAGTTTTTTTCTCACCAGCATCATGTTCCCTTACCTAAAATATATTAAGGTATAGTGAGAAATATCTCTTCTGACCGAAATGCCAATACAGTGATACCTTGTCTTACAAACTAAATTGGTTCTGGGACGAGGTTGTTAAGGTGAAAAGTTTGTAAGACGAAACAATGTTTTCCATAGGAATCAATGGAAAAGCGATTAATGCATGGAAGCCCAAAATTCAACCCTTTTGCCAGCTGAAGCACCCGTTTTTGTGCTGCTGCGATTCCCCTGAGGCTCCCCTCCATGGGAAAGCCCACCTCTGGACTTTTGTGTTTTTGCGATGCTGCAGGGGAATCCCAGCAGCGGAATCCCAGCATCACAAAAACGAGTGCTTCGCTGGCAACGGAAGTCCGAAGGTGGGGTTTCCCATGGAGGGGAGCCTCAGGAGAATCCCAGCAGTGCAAAAACGAGTGCTTTGCTGGCCACGGAAGTCCGGAAGTGGGGCATCCCAATGGTGGTGGTAGGTTTGAAAGGTGAAAATAGTTTGTAAGAAGAGGCAAAAAAATCTTAAACCCCAGGTTTGTATCTCGAAAAGTTTGTATGACGAGGCGTTTGTAAGACGAGGTATCACTGTATCTTAAATGAATATTCTCCTGACCAAAGTTACCTACAGTACATCACAGAATCTGAAACACCATACTTTCTCCAAGGCCAAAGGAATAAACACTTAAGAGCAAAAACCACGCAGAAACTTTTAAAACTTTTAAAAAGTCAAATGCTCGTCATGACAATATACAAAGGGGATGGGGCCTCTATTTTGCTGGCTGCCTAAAAATATATGAATGTCTCTCTTCCAGCTTTGCAGATAGGTTTTTGTTTTTTTTAAATTAACTCTACTTGGAGTCCTTTTAGCAGAAGCTGGGATGCTGAACAAGAGGAATAACTGACAAACCTGTGGCTTCATTTTCAAGTGCAGCAGTTTACTCTAAATCCCATTGAAATGAATAAGATCAATTACATTAATTAATTGATTTGACTTTTAAGGTGCCCAACTCCATTGCGGACTCTGAGCAGCACACAATCATAATAAAATAGTAAATACAGAATAAAAGACAGTAGCAATATAACAACAATAGTAAAATAACCAAATAACCAATTTAAACACCCCCCCCCCCCCAAATATCACATTCACTCAACAGACATTCATATCGCTAGGGGCAGCTAGTTGTTAATAGCCCCCAGGCCTGCCCGCAGAGCCCTGTTTTCACAGCCTTTCGGAAGACCAGGAGGGTGAGGGCAGTACGTGTCTCTGGGGGCAGTTGGTTCCATAGAGCCAGAGCTGCCACAGAGAAGGCCCTCCCCCTTGGTCCTGCCAGGCGGCATTGTTTCACCAATGGGACCAGAAGAAGGCGAACCCTGTGGTCTCTAGTTAGTCTCTGGGAGTCACATGGCAGAAGACAGTCCTGTAAATAGTCTGGTCCGATGCCATGTAGGGCTTTATAGGTAATGACCAACATCTTAAATTGCATTCGGAGACCAATTGGTAGTCAGTGCAGCCCACAGAGTGATGGAGTTATGTGGGTGTACTTAGTGTAATTTGCTACTATGGGTGTTAAAAAAGGAAATGAATTGGAACATGGCAGCAATAATTCAGAATGAGAAGTAGGTTTTTCCTTTGTTTTGCCAATCTGACATGTATGCTATACCTGAGATTACTTCTTCACCAAGCTTTGCTCTTCTGGGTGCCCACAGTAGATAGCCATACTCAGAAAAAGTTCATAAGGCATACCAGAAATTGTGGTTGGGTGTAATCACCATTGCTACTATCCAGGGACCACTTCCTTAGTGCTTTGGATCAAGATCCAGTACTTTTCAACATCTGATATCTGTTTTCCTTGGAGTGGGTTGGGACATAACCAACAAGGGAGGTGTAGGTTTTCTTACATACTTCTTGCCTAATTCATTAATTCTACCAGCCTGAGTTTTGTTTAACCAATGTGGGCCAAGAGTAGCTAACAGCCAGAACTGAAATGCAGGTGTATTTCTATACTTTGTATGGTATAACCATTATTTCCAGCCTTTGTGTCTGAAGGGAATGCAGGTAATTTCACCAGTATGATCCTAAATCCAAAATAGCTTTCCATAATGATATGCTTTATTTTCTGCACCTGAATCAGTGAAGGGCTATCAAAAATTTTACTACCACACTGTGGGCGTGGCTTATGCAGTACTCCCTGCATTTCTTTCAACATCTTTCAGTGCAAATTGGGTGCTCTGGGGTGGAGCTCCATTTTCGCTACCCCACTGCGTTCCTCCCCACCCGGGCAGTAGCCCACCCCTGACCTGAATCCATACAAACGCAATAGAGACCATTCAGAATCGTTCATCAAGAGGGAAAACGAAAAAGAGATTCTCTATACAGTGATACCTCGTCTTACGAACTTAATTGGTTCTGGGACGAGGTTTGTAAGGTGAAAAGTTTGTAAGCCGAAACAATGTTTCCCATAGGAATTAATGGAAAAGCGATTAATGCATGCAAGTCCAAAACTCACCCCTTTTGCCAGCCGAAGCGCCCGCTTTTGTGCTGCTGGGATTCCCCTGAGGCTCCCCTCCATGGGAAACCCCACATCCAGACTTCCATGTTTTTGTGATGCTGCAGGAGAATCCCAGCAGGGGAATCCCAGCAGCACAAAAACGGGTGCTTCGCTGGCAACAGAAGTCCGGAGGTGGGGTTTCCCAGCGAGTGGAACCTCAGCGAAATTGCAGCATTGCAAAAACACAGAAGTCTTCAAAACCCCACCTCCAGACTTCCGTGTTTTTGTGATGCTGCGATTTCGCTGAGGTTCCCCTCGCTGGGAAACCCCACCTCCGGACTTCCGTTGTCAACAAAGCGCCCGTTTTTGCGCTGCTGGGATTCCCCTGCAGCATCGCAAAAACATGGAAGTCCAGGGGAGCCTTAGGGGAATCCCAGCAGCACAAAAACGGGCGCTTCGCTGGCAACAGAAGTCTGGAGGTGGGGCATCCCAGTGGCGGCGGCTTGGGTTTGTAAGATGAAAATAGTTTGGAAGAAGAGGCAAAAAAATCTTAAACCCCGGGTTTGTATGATGAGGGGTTTGTAAGATGAGGTATCACTATATTTTGATTAGTACAGCTCCCAAATTCTCCAGCCACCTCTCATAGCCATGCCAGATCAGTTGATGAGAGTTCTAATCAGCCGTCTGGATTGCAGAAGACTGGTTTAGACAATACATCACTTGTTAATCTGATACAATGAATTAATGAAGAAACCGGTGATTGCATATACCTGTTTGCCTTTGAGGAGAAATCACAATAATATCCATAAGTCCTTCTACGTTGGCTAACACAGTCTCCTTATTACGACCAGAGTATTTGTCCACACATTGAATAGATTTTGTTTGCCAGTCTGTCCAATACAGCCACCTATCCTGCTGCTCAGAAAACAGGCAAACACAGGATTAAAACACTATGTAAACCATTGTGTAAACCAGAGATCTTCAAACTTGCCAACTTTAAGACTTGTGGATTTCAACTCCCAGAATTAAACTCCCAGCTGGCTGGAGAATTCTGGGAGTTGAAGTCCACAAGTTTTAAAAATTGCCAAATTTGGGGACCCCTGGTGTAAATTTAAAATTTTTTCCCGTCTTTATTTTTTTCAACATATTACATTTTTCAAGTAATATCAAGTAACTACATTAACATAAATTATTTTATTTACTCTCATTTTTTGTCAGTGTGGTGAAGTCTCTTCTGAAATTACTTTTGATTAAATTAAAAGAAAAAGCTTTAATTAATTTTTAACATTGCCTGTCTCTTTAATTTTTATGCATAGTTTTTATGTTGATAATATTTTATTGTACACCATCTAGATGTCTTTGTATAAGGGATATGGGTAGTTTAAAAAATAATAAATAATAAATATAAAATAAATAATCATTGGGAGGCATTGAAGTAAAATTTAAGCCTTGTAAGAATTTACCTCTTTACTGCTGCAAGTCACAATACAATATTGAAATGTTTTAAAGCCCAATTTTTCATTTTCTCACTTAATTTCTTCTATGTTGGTATACAATTTTTGTAAATATTGTGTTAATGTTTTAGTAATAGGCATACCGTAATATTATAAAGATTTATATATTACTACTACTTCAAACTTGGCAACTTTAAGACTTGTGGACTAACTCCCAGAATTCTCCAGCTAGCTGGAGAATTCTGGGAGTTGAAGTCCACAAGTCTTAAAGTTACCAGGTTTGAGGACCCCTGCTTTAATTATTATAGCATTGCTTAACAGGCTTATATACAGAAGAAAGAAAAAAAGAGCCCTGTACAAACTTTGTCTTTTGTGCCCAAAGTGAACAAACTATTTGCTTAGTTTCATTTCGGCATTCATAACGTTCAGTGTGCATAAGCTAATGTTCAGCTTGCACAGCATTCAGTGTGCTTAAGTGCACCAGAGTGCCTTCCGTCCCCTGTCCTAATGTTTGTCTTTTACTAGTATCATGTATATACGGTAAATATTGTTATATTTTTGTATACACCAATACGTACTTGTCAAAACAAACAAACAAACAAGCAAACAAACAATAAATGAACTTCCTTTGTACCTGTGTCAAGGCAAAGGGATGTGACACTTGACTGATCAACACTTGGCGCAATTTCCCATTAAGATCAGCACTTTCTATGCGGTCTAGATGAGCATCTACCCAATAAATCCTAGAAGGAGAGAAAGAATGGAAGTTAAAGTTAAAGAGATCTTGGAGTCTTGGTGGATAATCAACTAAACATGAGCCAGCAATGTGCAGCAGCGGCCAAAAAAGCCAACACTATCCTAAGCTGCATCAACAGGGGGATAGACTCCAAAACCAGAGAAGTATTAATACCACTCTACTACACCCTGGTCAGACCACATCTGGAGTATTGCATCCAGTTCTGGTCACCACACTTCAAAAGAGACATTGAAACTCTGGAGAAGGTGCAGAAAAGAGCAACCAAAATGATTAGGGGACTTGAAACCAAGACTTACGAAGAGAGATTGTGGGAACTGGGCATGGATAGCCTAGAGAAAAGGAGGGCCAGAGGGGACATGATAGCAGTCTACAGGTATATGAGGGGTTGCCACAGAGAGGAGGGAGCCACTCCATTCTCCAGAGCACCAGAGGGCCGGACGAGGAACAATGGCTGGAAGCTGACCAAGGAGAGATTCAACCTAGAAGTAAGGAAGAACTTCCTGACGGTCAGAGCGATCAACCACTGGAACAACCTGCCTGCGGAGGTTGTGAACTCCCCAACTCTGGATACTTTCAAGAGGAGATTGGACTGCCATTTGGCTGGGGTGCTTTAGGATTCCTGCTCAGGCAGGGGGTTGGACTTGATGACCTGCATGGTCCCTTTCAACTCTAACAATCAATCAATCAATCAATAAATAAATAAATACCCACTTCTGAAACTTTCTTTCTCTCAGTTACAATTTCTGATTCTAAAGCAACCTAAGGACTTGCCTTAAAAAGAAAAAGAATTAAGGGGGGGGGAAACCCACAACAATTCTCCAGTCAACAATTTTGAAATGCAAGGTTATACAGACCTTCTAATGTCATAATCCAAAGTCAGTCCATTGGGCCAGCCTAAATCAGTATTGATCAATATCTTCCGTTCAGAACCATCCAGGTTTGCCCGCTCAATTTTAGGAACATGTCCCCAGTCAGTCCAGAAGAGGTATCTGGGGAAAAAATTAACCAAATGCAAAGCTCTAAAGGATGGTCTGTCTACCAAAGAAATTCATTTGCCTGATGTTTGAAGGCAAACCTCTATTTTAGCAAATCCTTTGCTTTTTTTCTTTGTTACTCATTCTATTCCTTCATCAACCTGGTATCCTCCGATTGTAATAACTCCCTCTCAGTGATGGGCTCCTACGGGTACGGTCAGGTATGCAGAACCAATAGAAAATTTTTGATTTTTTTTCTTTTTTTCGCCTTCTGGGCTCTGGGTATGTTTTTCCTATCGCAGTAAATGAGGTTGAATGTATACAATTTTATAAGAGCTGTGCATGTGTGTACATACCCATAAAGTTTATATAGTAGATAATGTATATTTTTCTGTGCCTATGTGTAATATGTATGTACACATATGGCATATATACATAGAATTAAATAGTATATTTTGGATGTTCAGTAATAGTAAATAGGGAAATTGTATCTCTTTGAGGCGAGGAGAGGCCAGGCACCCTAACTCAAGCCCAAACCCTTGATGTAAGTGACCTCAAGTTGGCCACCTTTAAGCCAGTCACATGACTTTTAAGCAACCCCCCCGTCACACGATTGTCAAGCCACTCCCACCTGGCTACATGGCCAGCAAGCCACACCCACAAAATAAGTCACACTCATAGTGTGGTAGTAAATTTTTTTGCATCCCTTCACTGCTTCTCCTGATAATATAACAAGATTAGTGATAATATAATTGCTCTGTTGTGATAACATAACTAGTGAGAACAATAACTCAAAATATCTTGAAGCAACCAGGTTGAGTAAGTTGCTCTACACTTACCTTTTTGGCTGATGTACCAAAAGAAGAGACTATTTGTGCCTATGCAATAAATTATTTAATTAGATTTAGATTTAATTGGATTTATATGCTGCCCCTCTCCGAGGACTTGGGGCAGCTCACAGCATGTACAGAAAAAACAGGAAACAATAATAACAATCCAATTATACCTTAAAAAACAATCTTAAAATTCTAATTAAAAACTATCAATATCATTGATTCAGCAGTCAAACTAAGCATTGATCGGTCAGGGGGGAAGGTCTAAGGAACCCCAGGCCTGGCGGCAAAGATGAGTTTTTAAACTTTTTCACAAGGCAAGGAGGGTGGGGGCAGTACGAATCTTTGGGGGGAGCTGATTCCAGAGGGCCGGGCCCTCCACAGAGAAGGCTCTTCCCCTAGGTCCCACCAGCCGACATTATTTGGTTGAGAGGACCCTAAGGAGACCAACTCTGTGAGACCTCACCGGTCGCTGGGATTCGTGCGGCAGAAGGCAGTCTCAGAGATAATCTGGTCCTATGCCATGTAGGGCTTTATAGGTCATAACCAACACTTTGAATTGTGTCCGGAAACAAATTGGTAGCCAATGCAGTTTCTTGGAAGGCCCAAGACTGCTCGCGCGGCTGCATTATTATTATTATTATTTTATTATTTATTAAATTTGTATGCCACCCCTCTCCGTAGACTCGGGGCGGCTCACAACAGTAATAGAAAAACAATGTACAATACAAATCTAATAATTAAAACTAAAAACCCATAATTTAAGAAAACACACACACAACATACCATACATAAACAGTATGCATTTTGGACGAGCTGAAGTTTCCGAACACTCTTCAAGGGTAGCCCCACGTAGAGAGCATTTTTGCAAATATTTATTTATTTATTTAACATTATTAGGACTTTTATTATATATTTATATAATATTGACCTTTCAGTCACTTACCCTTTTCTAGGAAAGACAGCAATTGCCCGTGGTTCATCTAGACTGTTATTTATCAGCACTTTCCTGCAACTTCCATCCAGTCTTGCAACTTCAATTGTGTTGCGGCCGGTGTCTGTCCAATACAGATTTCGAGCTACCCAGTCCACAGACAAACCATCTGTTCTCTTTAGTCCTTGGCCAATAACAGTTTCCATATTACTGCCATCTAGATCTGCTCGCCTGGAAGAAGATATTATAGAGCAGTGATTTTCAACCTTTTTTGAGCTGCGGCACATTTTTTACATTTACAAAACCATGGGGAACATTGAGGGGGGGGCGGCTAAAAAAATATTGGACAAAAAAATTCTCTCTATTCCTCCCTTTTGCTCTATTTCTCTCTCCCTCTTTCTCTCCCTTCCTCTTTTTTCTCTCCATCCCTCTTTCTTTCTCTCTTCCTTCTTTCCTCTTTTTTGCTCTTTCTCTCTACCTCCCTACCTCCCTCTATGTCTTTCTCTCTCCCACCTTCCCTCCCTCTCTCTCTTTTTCTTTCTTTCTCTCTCTTGCTTGCTTTCTCTCTTGTTTTCTTTCTCTCTTGCTTGCTTTCTCTTTCTCTCTCTCTCTTTCTTTCTCTCTTGTTTTCTTTCTCTGAGCTTCGCGGCACACCTGACCATGTCTCACGGCACACTAGTGTGCCACGGCACACTGGCTGAAAAACACTGTCATAGAGAATAAGAAGAATATTCTATCTAAATATTTTTCCAAAGGGCAGATCACTTTGACAAAGAACAGTTTTGGGGGGAGAAAAAGGTATGATTATGTAGCTAACCAACATACAATGAGGAATTTGGAAGATACCTACCTAATGACATCTAATATGACATCTGTGTAGTAAACCTTGCCATCTACACTGTCATAGTCCAAGGAGATGACATTGTTCAGCTCTGGGACAGGAACATAAACATCAATGTGGTCACTAGTATCTAGTGAGATTCTCCTGATGGAGCCCCGGCTAGAGAAGAGCAGGTAGGTTTCAGGGGAAGGGTCACAAGTTCTTTCATCAATCTTCAGTTGAATTCCAGTAGGGCAGGCACACGAGAAGCCTTCAGCGTTTGGGAGGCAGAGATCGGAGCAACCTCCATTTTTCATGCCACATTTGTTAGTACCTTAGGAGAAATGAATAGTATCTGAGATTACCATCAAAAAGGCTATTATTAATTCAGTATAGCTTTCCTCAGGTTGATCCCCTCCAGATATAACTCTCAGGCAAACAAGGCCTAATAAACTGCAGAAAAAAAGCAATTACTGCCAACCTGCCTTCCATTGAGGACCTGTATACTGCACGAATCAAAGAGAGGGCCGTGAAAATATTTACTGACCCCTCGCATCCTGGACATAAGTTGTTTCAACTTCTACCCTCAAAACGACGCTATAGAGCACTGCGCACCAAGACAACTAGACACAAGAACAGTTTTTTTTCCAAACCGCATCACGCTCCTAAACAAATAATTCCCTCATCACTGTCAAACTATTCACTATGGCTGCATTGCTATTAGTCTTCTCATTGTTCCTATCACCCATCTCCTCCTACTTACAACTATATGACTGTAACTTGTTACTTGTATCCTTGCTATCTATATTAATATTGATTGTTTCCTGATTGCTTGTTTGTACCCTATGACAATCATTAAGTGTTGTACCTCATGATTCTTGACAAATGTATCTTTTATGTACACTGAGAGCATATGCACCAAGGACAAATTCCTTGTGTGTCCAATCATACACCCAATAAAGAATTCTATTCTATTCTATATTATACTATTCTATTCTATACTATTCTATTGTATTGAATTATGCTTGAACGGTTAAGAATAAACAATGGAGTTAAATCTACAGAAAATGTCTGAAGATCAGATAAGCATGCTGGTTGCTTAAATATATATAATATAATATATATATACAGTGTATGTATATATACAGTGTATGTATATTTGCATGTCCATGAAAATTCAGGAAATCTGGCTTAAAGAAAATAGGAAAACTTACCAAGAGGTCTCCCTCTGTCAATGCCCTGGATGTCCATTAATCCAGGAAGATTTGTTCTGACCAAGATGACATTAGCACCAGTGTTCTTATCAGCTCGGTGAATGCTTCGTGTTTGCCAATCAGTCCAATAGATGTAAGAATCTAATAAAGTTAGGCCATAAGGGTGCTGCACTGGGGAGAGCAGGGTGCGACGGTTTGCACCATTTAGATCTGAAGCTTCAATACGCTGAAATGAACAGAAAGGCGGAATGTCAAGAAACTTCTTTTTAATATGTTTGTGAGTGACATAGGAGAAGGTTTGGTAGGGAAGGTTTGCCTATTTGCTGATGACTCTAAAGTGTGCAATAGGGTTGATATTCCTGGAGGGGTCTGTAATATGGTAAATGATTTAGCGTTACTAGATAAATGGTCAAAGCAATGGAAACTGCAGTTTAATGTTTCCAAATGTAAAATAATGCACTTGGGGAAAAGGAATCCTAAATCTGAGTATTGCATTGGCAGTTCTGTGATAGCAAAAACTTCAGAAGAGAAGGATTTAGGGGTAGTGATTTCTGACAGTCTTAAAATGGGTGAGCAGTGTGGTCGGGCGGTAGGAAAGGCAAGCAGGATGCTTGGCTGCATAGCTAGAGGTATAACAAGCAGGAAGAGGGAGATTGTGATCCCCTTATATAGAGCGCTGGTGAGACCACATTTGGAGTACTGTGTTCAGTTCTGGAGACCTCACCTACAAAAAGATATTGACAAAATTGAACGGGTCCAAAGACGGGCTACAAGAATGGTGGAAGGTCTTAAGTATAAAACGTATCAGGAAAGACTTAATGAACTCAATCTGTATAGTCTGGAAGACAGAAGGAAAAGGGGGGACATGATCGAAACATTTAAATATGTTAAAGGGTTAAATAGGGTTCAGGAGGGAAGTGTTTTTAACAGGAAAGTGAACACAAGAACAAGGGGACACAATCTGAAGTTAGTTGGGGGAAAGATCAAAGGCAACATGAGAAAATATTATTTTACTGAAAGAGTAGTAGATCCTTGGAACAAACTTCCAGCAGACGTGGTTGGTAAATCCACAGTAACCGAATTTAAACATGCCTGGGATAAACATAGATCCATTGTAAGATAAAATACAGGAAATAGTAAAAGGGCAGACTAGATGGACCTTGGGGTCTTTTTCTGCCGTCAGTCTTCTATGTTTCTATGTTTCTGATTATGGGCTCAGAGGCCCCCAATAGGTAGCAACTCTTCCTAGGATCCAAGAAGCCAAGAATAGTGTGATCTAGATCAGAGGCTTCCAACCTTGGCAACTTTAAGACTTGTGCACTTCAACTCCCAGAGTTCCTCAGGGCGGCAGGGCTTCTCGGCGTTCTCCTGAACCCGAACGCCGAAGCCGAACTTTTGCCGAACTTCCGGGTTCAGTGTTCGGGAGAACGCCGAGAAGCCCCCTGGCTGTTTCAAAAGGCAACAGCCGGGCAGTGGGGCTTCTCGGCGGCCTCCCAAATGCCGAACCCAGAAGTTTGGCAAAAGTTCGGGTTTGGCGTTCGGGTTCGGGAGGACACCGAGAAGGGCCCCGGCTGTTTCAAAAGGCGACAGCTGGGCAGCGGCAGCCAGCGGAGCACCATTTTTGCAGGGGTTTTTTTCTTGCATGCATGAATTGATTTTGTATTGTTTCTTATGGGAAACATTGTTTCGTCTTACGAACTTTTCACCTTATGAACCTCCTCCGGGAACCAATTAAGTTCGTAAGACGAGGTATTACTGTATGTACAAATTTACTCTTAATCCCTAAGATCTCATACTCATTCTTGCATTCCATTGCTTTACTCAGAGGCAACTTTCAACAGCAAATATTTAAAATTGTAGATTGCCCTTCAGGTCATTCTAACCTCAGTATGTGCATCAGCCCAAAATAGTTTTGATCCCGCTTTATCCACAGCCAGACCATTAGGCCATCCCAGGTTGTTGCTAATAAGCACCATGCGGTTCGAGCCATCCATCCCTGCTCGTTCCAGTTTAGCATTTTCACCCCAGTCTGTCCAATACATGTACCTAAAGGAAAAGAAAGGGGCAAATAAACTATCGATTAAAAACATACTCAATCAACATATTACATATTGTCATGTTCTCTTCTTCCCTGCAGACTTTGCCTTGAAAACAAGATAAGCCATTGCTAGCACTCACCCCATTTCATGATATAATGCAATTGCCCGTGGGCTGTCCAGATTTTCCCATATCAGAACTTTTCTCATTGTCCCATCCAGGTTAGCCACTTCAATTCTGTTTGTTCCTGTATCAGTCCAATACACTTTGCGGCCAATAGCATCCACAGCTAATCCATCTGTGGTTTGCAACCCTACGTCGAAAGAAGTATCGTATATTATTTTGTTATAGCGTCGGTAACATATACTGTATATGGAGCCGGGGTGGCGCAGCAGGTAGAGTGCTGTACTGCAAGCCACCGAAGCTGACTGTAGATCTGTAGGTCAGCGGTTCAAATCTCATCACCGGCTCAAGGTTGACTCAGCCTTCCACCCTTCGGAGGTGGGTAAAATGAGGACCCGGATTGTGGGGGCAACGCTGGCTCTGTTAAAAAGTGCTATTGCTAATATGTTGTAAGCCGCCCTGAGTCTAAGGAGAAGGGCAGCATAAAAAAATTGAATAAATAAATAAAATAAATAATATCCTGTTCCTTCAAAATATCCACTGGATGTTCAAGGCAACCTTTATATTTATTTTATTTATTTATTTATTGGATTTCTATGCCGCCCCTCTCCGTGGTCTCGGGGCGGCTAACGACAGTGATAAAAACAGCATGTAGCAATCCAATACTAAAACAACTAAAAAACCCTTATTATAAAACCAGACATACATACATACAGAGCTTAAGAATTTGCATTATGTGAAGATAACGCAATATATATATATATGCTCACTTCATTGAAAAGAATCTGTATCTTTGAAAGAGCCTGGAACAGATGTTCAATATTTACCAAACCAGGGGTGGGTTCTCACTTACTTCACTGTCAGTTCATTTCCTCCCATGCTGCGTGGCTGCACCCTATAGGCATAAGCAGTGCTGAAAACCCAGCTTCTGCACAGAAGCAAAAAACAGCTTCTGCCTGTGCACAGAAGCAAAAAAACAAGACGCTACCGCCTATGGCACTGCCAGTTCTGGGGCGTGTCCAGCCAGCTAGCGCTGCTGGTTCAGCAAGCGGGGGAAATTCCCACTACCTGTTCAATAGAACCAGGCCAAACTGGTTGGAATCCAACTCTGTACCAAACCAGCTATTTATTAGTTTAGTTTAGTTTAGTTTATATAGATTTGTATGCCGCCCCTCTCCGAAGACTCGGGGCGGCTAACAACAATAAAAAACAATGTAACAAATCTAATATTAAAAAGTAATCTAAAAAACCCCAATTTAAGAGACCAATCATACCAACAAACATACCATGTATAAATTCTATAAGCCTAGGGGGAAGGGAGAAAAAATTTTCAATTCCCCCATGCCTGACGACAGAGGTGGGTTTTAAGGAGCTTGCGAAAGGCAAGGAGGGTGGGGGCAACTCTGATATCTGGAGGGAGCTGGTTCCAGAGGGTCGGGGCCGCCACAGAGAAGGCTCTTTTCCTGGGTCCCGCCAAACAACATTGTTTAGTCGACGAGACCCGGAGAAGGCCAACTCTGTGGGACCTAACCGGTCGCTGGTATTCGTGCGGCAGGAGGCGTTCCCAGAGATATTCTGGTCCGATGCCATGAAGAGCTTTATAGGTCATAACCAACACTTTGAATTGTGACCGGAAACTGATCGGCAACCAATGCAGACTGCGGAGTGTTGGTGTAACATGGGCATATTTAGGGAAGCCCATGATAGCTCTCGCAGCTGCATTCTGCACGATCTGAAGTTTCCGAACACTTTTCAAAGGCAGCCCCATGTAGAGAGCATTATTACCTGTACTAATAATATCTTCATACTGAGTCCCATCCAGTGAAGCTCTGCTTATCTTCCTCAGTGTGCTGTCCGACCAATAAACCTTTCCTGTTGAGAAAGCGTAAGAATATTAGTTTCATTTATTGAAATTAAATTCCCTTGTTAGTCCATAGATAGGTAAGATTATATTGGTGAAAAACAACATGTAAAGTGTGTCTTCAGGTTCTTTTATGTCTTCAATCTACTATTTATTCTATTATTGCTAGAAAAGGAATGTCCAAAGATGGAGAAAAGTAAGGAAAAAGAAAACCAGCAGCAAATTATTTATGAATGTACCATGTAATATTTAATGAAGATACACACCATCACTATATTAACATAAAATATTTTTATTACACATACAAACACACATACACACACCACCACCACCACATACATGTCTTTATCAGTTTTAAGATTTGTGGACTTCAATTCGTAGAGTGCCACAATAATGTTCTGTGGTGCAGTCCACACACCTTAAAAGTTTCCGAGGTTGAAAAATGGTACACTTCACCAGGTCAGAACCTATGTGGAATACAATTTATCAGAGTTTGTTGCATAAAATCAAAACCAGATGCACAGACAAATAACTGATTCAGCTGAATTCATTAACTTCTTTATAAACATAGTACTGTAATATATATACAGTATATATATACAATACCACAAGTAGATTATTTCTTCAAGTAAACACAAGCAGGAGAATTAGTTTCATTTTAGCAGAGCAGACAAGCACAGAGTGGGCTGAGCCATGCCCAGCCTTAAGCTTCTTGAGTTTTCAGTTTTGATTCTCTGCACAGACTCAGAAGTGTTTAACATCCATTGGTTGCTATGCCTATTCATTGGCTGACCTTGTTAACATGGCTGTCCCAGTTCATGAATATCTTAACACTATTGCCTTGAAAATTATTTTCAATGCTTTTTGAATATGAATAAGAGCATTAAAACAGGATTTGTTTTCCAGCTATCCTTAAATTTGGGTATTTTCTTCAATCTGGTGACTTGTAGATATATTGAAACTACAGCTCCCAAAATTTTCAGCCAACATGATCTATAGGAATTTTGGAGCTGAATTTGAAGGTATTTGGAGTCATATTAGTTTGGAAAAGGTTGCTTTAATAAGACTTGGACATTAAAAAAACAGCTTTTACAATGATTTCATGAACATAGGGGAATGTATTGTTTAACATGAATCACACCACTTATTGGACAGATTGTCTTTCATTTACTGGTAAATTTACTCTGCCCTGAACAATTCCCCACCTAAAATGGTTAAATTACATGTTGCCAACCTTCTTCAGGATCAACTCCAATGGCGATGGTGTTTTTCATAGTGACATTGACTGAGACCACTACATCAGCAAAATATGGAATATCAAGTGAAACCAGCCGAATATCCGACCTTCTGGCAAAAATCAGGAAGGTATTCATTCCTGCAAATTTGAAAATGGAGATCAGTGCATAATTACAGGTATTCTTTTTCTCAAATGTCCCTTCTTATTGCAACAAAAATTTCAGCTGGCGAAGGTGATCTTGGCGATGAATAAAGCCGCCAATTTATCCAAGACCATAAAAGTAGGGTCATAAATGTGATGAAAGATCATAAGGAATACTGAATGTGTTTTTTCAACTATGTAATAAGCATATGCTTAAAGAAAAATATTGTTCAATATAATTTACCAACAGTACAGTGGTACCTCGAGATACGAGTTTAATTCGTTCCGGACCTGCGCTCTTAAGTCGAGCAGCTCTTATCTCGAACGACTTTTCCCCATAGGAATTAATGTAAATAGTTTTAATTGGTTCCAGCCCTCAAAAAACTCACAAAGTTAGTCTAAATTATGCAAAAAGACATTGCAAGAATAAATGTAACTTTACTTATTAATAAGATGATAAGCTGAGAGCTTTCGTTCCCTTCCTCTTTTTACCCAAAACAATCAACATGGCAAACTTTTATTTTTATTCATTGAACTGTAGTTATTTATTCAACTTCACTGCCACCCAATCCTGTAGAGGGAGGAAAGAAGGGAGGAAGGAAAAGGAAAACAAGAAATGGAGGGAGGAAAGGAAGGAAGGAAAGAAAGAAAGGAAGGAAGAAAGAAAGGAAGAAAGAAAGGGTGAAGGGACAGGAACAGAGGAAGGAAGCAAGGAAACTTATGAAAGGGGAGAGTAACTTCACTGCCACCCAATCCTGTAGAGGGAGGAAAGAAGGGAGGAAGGAAAAGGAAAGCAAGAAATAGAGGAAGGGAAGGTAAAAGAGAGAAAGAAAAAGAGCAAGAAAGAAAGCAAGCAAGAGAGAAAGAAAGAAAATGAAAGAGAAATAAAAATAGAGAGGGAGAATGAAAGAAATGGAAGGAGGGAAGGAAGGAGAGAAAGCAAGAGAAAGAAAGAAAGCAAGAGAAAGAAAGAAAGCAAGAGAAAGAAAGAAAGAAAGAGAAAGAAAGAAAGAAAGAGAAAGAAAAAAGAATGAAAGAGCAAGAGAGAAAAAGAAAGAGAGAGAGAAAGAAAGAAAGAAAGAAAGAAAGAAAGGCAACTTCAAAGAAAGGCTCACTGAGCATCTCTCACTCTCTCTTTCTATCCCTCTCTCTTTCTCTCCCCCCCTTTCCCTCTCTCTTTCTCTCTCTCCCTCTCTCTTTCTCTCCCCCCTCTCCCCCCTTTCCCTCTCCCCCCCAGGCCGGCAGCGATGTTTTAAAACAGCCGCGCCGTTTGCGAGCTAACTCCTGAGGTGCGGAAGTTCGCCTTTGGCGTTTGGGCCACTCGGAATGTGAAATTCAAAACAGCGTTCGGATCCCCCCACCCCCAGCAGAAGCCAAGGACCCCCAGAGTGGGGCGGCAGGGGAGGCGACCGCCTCTCCACTCACCAAGTGCCGGGATACGAGCCGAGAAGAGCCGGGCTGGCTTACTTTCCTTCCTTCCCGCGCTGATGCAGAGCCACTCGAACAAAGCATCACACCCCCCTGACGCTTTTGGCGGCAAAAGAGCCCAGCGTCGCTTCGGAAGCAGCCGAAAGCATCAGAGGGGCGCGACGCTTTGTTCGAGTGGCTCTGCATCAGCGCGGGAAGGAAGGAAAGTAAGCCAGCCCGGCTCTTCTAGGCTCGTATCGCGGAGAGGGGCGGCATACAAATCCAAGTAATAAATAAAATAAAATTAAAAAATGTCTCTCCTCTCCCAGCTCTTATCTCGAGTAGCTCTTAAGTCGAGCAGCTCTTATGTCGGGGTTCCACTGTACTTTACTATATGCAAGCCAAATAAAATATTTTGTGATAATTGGAATCACTACAAGTAAGATCCAGTATATATATAAAAATATTCATATTTAAATATTCATTTTATGCATATATTAAACCAATACAGCAATTATGTATTTATCATATTCAACAGATGATATATTACCGGTTTCCAACTAGTGACATTCTCATGTGTAAATTGATGTAGGTTTACAGTTTAAATTAATATTATTAAAATTAATAAAACAAAAGCCGCCCCGAGTCTACGGAGAGGGGCAGCATACAAATCTGATAAATAAAAAGATTGCATAATATTGAGAAGCAGAAAGGATTCCACAAATATAAGTCCTCCGCTTTACCAAGATATCTGTTCATGCATTTATGTCTGATACTACAAAGCATAGTGCCTCCTCCAAGAGGCATAGTGCCTCTACTTTAGTAAGTGGTCAGACCTAATTTATATACATATTTTATGTAGACATTTCATCCTCATCAAAGCTATGCCTACATTTGTCTGAAAATTAGTAATAGTTACTGCAACACATGTTTCAAATTCTCCCTGAAATAGAACAGGAACCTATGTAAGTAAAATACTTTTTGTAATTTGAGAATATAACTGTTCTAAGGTCGGAACGTGAGGTTTAGGAGACCTTACTCTCTTTCCAGGGACTAATAGAATCCCAGAAGATAAGAGACCCACCAGATAAACATGTTCTGCCATCTGGTTGTAGGTTGATGCCGGTAGGGCAAGAACAGCTGTAGCCTTTAGGAAGTGGAGCCAAGAGACAAAGATGACTGCATCCGCCGTTGTTAATGTGGCACGATGTATGAACTGAAAGAGACAGTAACAAAACTGTGTACCAAAAGAAAGAGATTAAGAATAACTACGGTTTATAAAATTCTATAGGCATGAATCAGAGATGGGTTCCTACTAGTGATGGGCAAACCCAATGGTATTACTTTACGCAAAATTCGGTCGAACCCGAACCGAACCCAAACGGGGAATCCCACCAAGAGATTCCGGGGGCGGAGCTTTGATGTCATGTATACTGGCAGGTTGCTAAGGATGCCAAGGTGATCACTTCCTGGATTCCATGGAATCCAGGAAGTGATCACCTTGGCATCCTTAGCAACCTGCCGGTGACATCAAAGCTCTGAACGCCAAACGCGACCCCGAACTTTGCCCGAAGTTTCAAAAAATTTCGCATTCGTGTTCGGCATACCGAACACCGCAAAATTTGGTACGGACCCGAATTGTGTGGGTTTGGTTCGCCCATATGTAGCCTGGTGCACCGCTCTGGTAGAAGGCCACCAATTGCGCAATTTGGGTGCGACGGCTCCGGTGCTATTTTTGCCGAGCATACACAGAAAGAAAATCATCCCTCTGCCCGTGTGTGGAAGCAAAACCGTGCTAGGGGGTGCACATGCGCACAAGCGTAGCAAGCTCATGCGTGGGGAAAACATTGTGATGCACACGCATCGCAGTGGTAGGAAGGTAAGAGGAACCCACCCTTGGCATAGGAGAGAAAGAGCAATATGCAAAAGATAAAGAATGAACAGCAACTCTACCTGTGTATATGACTAAGTTAGCAACCTATGACGCGGGCAATAAGCAAAGTGAGCAGCATCACATAAAATCAACTGTCTTCAAGGGGGATTTTAACACTCTGACGACGTTAGTAGAGGACTAACGAAAGCTTAGTTAATTTTAGTAGTTTTTAATAAATTTTAAACGTTCTGGAGATCGCAATGGCTGTTGCCTTTTCATTTATAAATACACCCGAACTCAGATTTTTTAGGACAATTCTTGATGCGTGTGTGTATATGTGTGTGTGTATATATATATTCGACACAAAAACATGTAACCCTTCCCTGGTACAGAGCTGAAGGGATTGGATACTGTAGTCTAGAGGTTAATTCTCCGCCCTACAAGGCAAAGGCTGCAAGTTCAAGTCCCAGTTGAGGGTATGGCTAGCTGATGAGGCCAGAACAAGGCTGAAATAGATCTATCCTAGTCTCCCTTAATTTTCAAATTTAGCAAAAACATGTGACACACACAAACAAACACACACACACACACACATATATATGAATTGGGTAAGGGAGTACTTTCCAAAAAAGCAAACTGATGCACAAACTGATGCTTCAGGGTTCCAAATCTTTCAGTAAAATCCCCAGCTCATCAAAAGTTCATACCAATTTATAGTTTTTAATCTAAGATAGGTAGATTAGAGTAACAGAGTTGGAAGGGACCTTGGAGGTCTTCTAGTTCAACCCCCTGCTTAGGCAGGAAATCCTATACCATTTCAGACAAATACCGGTAGTTAGCCAATCTCTTCTGTTAACTGAATTAAATTAATGTAATTTTGGCTCTAATGTAGCTTAATGTATAAACAGAATAAAATCTAGCATGGTTCCAACTGTTTTTACATGTGGTCCTGCCTAATTAAAAAAAAAGATAATAACATTACAGGTAGTCCTTGATTTACGACCACACATTTAGCAAACATTCGAAGTTATGATCGCATTGAAAAAGAGTAATTTACAACCGGTCCTTGCATTTATGGCATTTCCCACAGTCATGTGATCATGATTTGGGCACTTGGCATTCTTGTCCTGCAGTCACACAACTGCCATGTGCAACCAGCTTCTGACAAGCAAACTCAATGGGAAAGTTGGTGGGGAAGTTAATGGAAGTCACAGTCCCGTGTGATGCCTCACTTAATGCCTGCAGTGATTTGCTTAAAGACCACAGCAAAAACAAAAGATTGCAAAATTGGCTGTAGTCACATAATACCTCACTTATGACTGCACCATTTAACAACCAATTTTCCAGTCCCTGTTGTGGTCATAAGTTGAGGACTACCTGTTGAATTAAAAAAGGGGACTTGGTGGATATTAATATATCAAACTCAACCCGGATAAGATGGAGTGGCTGTGGGTTTTGCATCCCAAGGACAATTCCATCCGTCCGTCCATCACCCTAGGGGGGAGAATTATTGACCCCCTCAGAGAGGATCTGCAACTTGGGCGTCCTCCTCGATCCACAGCTCACATTAGAGAAACATCTTTCAGATTTGGTGAGGGGGGCATTTGCCCAGGTTCGCCTGGTGCACTAGTTGCAGGCCTACCTGGACCGGGACTCACTACTCATAGTCACTGATGCACTCATCACCTCGAGGCTCGACTACTGTAATGCTCTCTACATGGGGCTACCTTTGAAGAATGTTTGGAAACTTCAGATCATGCAGAATGCAGCTGCGAGAGCAATCATGGGCTTCCCTAAATATGCCCATGTTACACCAACACTCTGTAGTCTGCATTGGTTGCCGATCAGTTTCCGGTCACAATTCAAAGTGTTGGTTATGACCTATAAAGCCCTTCATGGCATCGGACCAGAATACCTCCGGGACCGCCTTGTGCCGCACGAATCCCAGCGACCGGTTAGATCCCACAGAGTTGGCCTTCTCCGGGTCCTGTCGACTAAACAATGTCGTTTGGCGGGACCCAGGAGAAGAGCCTTCTCTGTGGCGGCCCCAACCCTCTGGAACCAGCTCCCCCCGGAGATTAGAACTGCCCCCACCCTCCTTGCCTTTCGTAAAGTTCTTAAGACCCATCTCTGCCATCAGGCATGGGGGAACTGACACATCTCCCCCGGGCCTATACAGTTTATACATGGAATGTTTGTGTGTGTGTTTGCTTTTAATAATGGGGTTTTTAGTGTTTTTTAAATTATTAGATTTGTTCTTACATTGTTCTTGTTATTGTTGTGAGCCGCCCCGAATCTACGGAGAGGGGTGGCATATAAATAAATAAATAAATAAATAAATAAATAAATAAATAAATAAATAAATAAATAAATAAATAAATAAATAAATAAATAAATAAATAAATAAATAATAAATAAATAAATAAATAAATAAATAAATAAAATAGATCGATCGATCGATCAATCAATCAATCAATCACTCTCGTGCACGGGTCCCCTCGCGAGATTTTGCTTCCTGCGCATGCACAGAAGCAAAATCACACTGGGACGCACTCGCTGGGACGCGCTCGCCCTCAGAAGCAAAGCTGCAGGTGCAGCTCAATTTTTACTATTGCTGCGGCATCCTTATCCGTACCGGTAGCAACCTGATACTGATCTAGTGGTGCCATAACCATTATGGCAATGTCGGCACAGAAGGAAAATCCCGAAACTCTTTCTTTCTGGAGCCCAAAGATGTGCCCCTTCTTATCTTGATGCAGAAGACCTCCGTACCTGCAGGTCTCTGCCGATGAAAGACATGGATGTCCATAAGGTTTTCAAGGTTGTCCTGTAGAGTCTCGCGATCCAGCCCTGTCTGTTTGTCAGCACTCTGGATGCTTTTCGTCTGCCAGTCTGTCCAGTAGATCCGAGCTCCGTAAAGAGTGAGTCCGAACGGGTGAGGCAAATTGCTCCCGATCAATACCTGGAGGCAGGTTTTGAAACGAAGAGGAAAATGCATTACAACTGAAGCATGGAGGGCATCCAGCTAGACAAGACGGCGGATTGTAAAAGAAATGCATGGCGAGGCTGCCAGTGAGAAGGAGGAGGATTGTGAAGAGGAAGAAGATGAGGACAATGAGGATGAATGTAAAGCAGGCACCGGATCAGTTGCAGCAGCATGCCAAAACCAGAGTGTTTCCCTCCTGCCTTCTCCGGGTCCCGTCGACTAAACAATGTCATTTGGTGGGCCCCAGGGGAAGAGCCTTCTCTGTGGCGGACCCACCCCTCTGGAATCAACTCCCCCCGGAGATTAGAATTGCCCCCACCCTCCCTGTCTTTCGTAAACTACTCAAGACTCACTTATACTGCCAGGCATGGGGTAGTTGAGACACCTTTTCCCCAGGCTCTTTTATACTTTGTTTTATGTTTGGTATGAATGTGTTGTTTGGTTTTTTAAATAATGATAGGGTTTTATATGATTTTTAATATTATATTTGTTCTACTATAATATTGCTTTTATTATTGTAGTGAGACGCCCCGAGGTCTTCAGAGAGGGGCGGCATACAAATCTAATTAATAATAATAATAATAATAATAATAATAATTATTATTATTATTATTATTATTATTATTATTATTATTATTTTTATCAGCCTCCTCAGAGCCTGTTGGTGTCTCATGGAAAGAGCTTTATCCTCCAAGGTGCTCTCTTGGCTGGGCTATTCTTCGCCTGAAAAAATTGACTGCTTCTCTTTGAAAAATACAGTATTTTTCGGAGTATAAGATGCACCTTTCCCTCCCTAAAAGAGGCTGAAAATTTGAGTGCATCTGACGTAGCTTTTTTGAAGTTTCTTTTTTCTAGCTCTAAGGAGATGCTAATGATCTTTCAGTCTTGCAGGATTTTTTCTTTTTTTTTTCCTGATACTTTTTCTTATTTTTGTCCACAAAAAAACATATATACCTTCAATACATCTTAATATTCGTATATCATCTCCTGAATATAATAGGTTAGGTCAGTGTTTCCCAACCTTGGCAACTTGAAGATATTTGGACTTCAACTCCCAGAATTCCCCAGCCAGCGAATGCTGGCTGGGGACTTCTGGGAGTTGAAGTCCAGATATCTTCAAGTTGTCAAGGTTGGGAAACACTGGGTTAGGTTATATTCCAATTTGCTTTCCCTTATTCAGTCTGTCTCAATCGTTCTTCTCACCACTACCTTCTTTCTATCCCAGGCGGTCATTCTGCCTCTGTCCTACTTCCTTGCACCTTATTTCCCCCTTTCCACTATTATTTCCTCCTCCTTCCTTCTTACATCTCCAGTTCCTCCTCCACTACTTCTCCTTCTTTCCTACCTACTTCTCTTTATGCGCTCAGAGTCCTTCCCTAAGTGGATAGTTCTACTCCTACTACATGGCAGATTGAAAAGCTTCTTTGAGTCTCACCCTTTATGGTCATCATTGATATTTCTTAATTTCATATCTATTATATTTATATCTTTACTTTTGGTATATGTTATTTATCTTGTGCTGTCTCCTTTGTCTAATATTATCACCTGAATTACATCAATTATTTTAGGTTTACCTCTATTGCTTACTTTCTCTGCTAATTGTTAAATTTCTTACTTCTCAAACGTAAGATGTAGTACTTCATTTTCTTCATTATTTTCTTTACTTATCATTTGTTTTTCTTAATCCCTTTTTTTCCTCATAACTAAATGCCCAATTAAAAATTCCGCATTTACTTATATTAACAGTGCAATATCAATTCATAATAAATTCTTTGTATAATGTTTCAAATTAATATCCCATATAATGAAGAAGGAAATAGTAATTATTCAAATTCAAAAATTTCCAGGCATTAATTAATTCATTGCATTCATTGTTCATTATAATTAAATTTTCTCTCCAGTGGTACAAATATGTTTGCCAGTTTTAAATCTAATTCAACAAGTCCAGTTTAAACCAATATGTAATATATTAATAATTTTCCATCTGTTTATATAAATAATTATTTTTAAATGTTTAGATCTTTTATTTAAAACTGTATGTGCTGTTTGGTTTTTTAAATTGATAGGGTTTTTAGTTTTTTCTTAATATTAGATTTGTGCCTGTACAATATTGTTTTATCGCTTGTTGTGAGCCGCCCCGAGTCTTCGGAGAGGGGCGGCATACAAATCTAATAAATTATTATTATTATTATTATTATTATTATTATTATTATTATTATTCATTATCAATATTGGTTATTATCATCAATTATGTTCAACAAAAAATAATTATTATTCAAGTTCCAAATTTTTCACACACTAAATCATTTCATTCAGGTTTTTTATTATAATGTAGATCATTATCATCTAGTTATAACTGAAAAAAAGCTTAGAAAAAAGCTACATTCAGAGTATAAGACGCACCCAAATTTTCAGCCTCTTTTAGGGAGGAAAAAGGTGCGTCTTATACTCCGAAAAATAAAGTATGCTTTCTGTAAACAAACATTGTACAGTATATCTCCTATTTACCCTTTCCCAGAAGTCAATTCAACGTGGCTATTTTACCTTCCTATCACTGCCATCCAGACCAGCATACTCAATTGTCTTCATGCCAGCATCTGCCCAGTATAGGCGCTGAGACTCATAGTCAATAGCCAGTCCATTGGGCCAGGTCAGGTTGGAAGAGATGATCACCAACCGATTAGAGGCATCCATTCCTGCACGTTCAATCTTTGGGTTAGCTCCCCAGTCAGTCCAGTACATGAACCTGCAAAAACCGAAAATGGTGTGTAAAACTGCTACGTATACCTTATTAATCTGACAATTTTTATTTAAATGCATTAGGAAAGAAAGAGAACAGAAAAGAAAACCCTAAACAGTGAAGGCTTTCCACTTTTGCAGTGGCTATTTAGGTATTTGCTTATATTTGCCAAACATGCCAGCATCTTTTCATATGGTGTTGAATTATCAATTACAGTAGTTCCAGCCAAATTAGCAAAAAGTAAGGCATGCAGAATTGTAATTTACAATATCTTACAATCATAGTCCAAACGGCTACATGTTACTCATCCCTTTTCTGCAGATCATTTTAATATGGACATCCTCCTTATGACATATTAATGTTTGTTTGTAAGAGTTAACGCATAAGCAGGCAGATCCATACCCTTCCAAAGATTTTTTTATTCACCCCTATTAGCTGTAGCTATCATGACCAATGGCCAGATTTGGTGCAGATTGAAACACTGGGTTGTATTGTTTATTCTCAACATAGAGAATGCTACATTGTCTATCCCTGAATTAATCTTTTAAGGATATTGGGCATACAGGATATTAATATTTGAAATTATTTTTAAATTATTTTAAATATTAGATTTCTTATATGTTGTTTCACTATTGTTGTTAGCCGCCCCGAGTCTGCGGAGAGGGGCGGCATACAAATCTAATAAATAAATAAATAAATAAATAAAATTAGGGCTGGGTCTTTGTTTTATGAAGGCCACAAGTATCAGCATATAAGAATGAACTCTACAGACTTTAAAAAATTATATATAAAATTATAACAGCAAACTTTCAGGGATTCTTCACAGAATCAAAATGTAATGACAAATGACATACAGGAATTGCATCAATGCAGTCTTAAGAGAAAAGTTCTCACCGTCCAACAGGATCCACCACAATATCCCTTGGTCTGTCTAGGTTTTCCCATATCAGAACAGTTCTCATGGTTCCGTCTATGTTAGCTACCTCTATCCGGTCTGTTCCTGCATTTGATAGAAAAGGGAAAGGGAAAAAAATCAGCCTTCAGAATTAGGGGAAAAATCATAAAAGGAAATAATCCATACCGTAATTTCATTCACACACCATGGCAAAGAAAAGCAAAATGACTTCCTTAGCAGGCCTACAAAGTATCCTTAGTCTAGACCAGGGGTAGGCAAAATTGGCTCTTCTATGACATGTGGACTTCATTGCCCAGAATTCCTGAGCTAGCATGATTGGCTCAGGAATTATGGTAGTTGAAGTCCACAAATCATAGAAGAGCCAACTTTGCCTACCCCTGGTCTAGAATAATAACTCCTGACCTCTACAAACTGTTTTCAATTAATTTGATCATCACATTTAGTTATTTCTTACTCAGAAATTATTTGGTTATATTAAAGCAAGTAAAACACAGGATAATTTTACAAAAACCTTTCCTTTACCATAAGTTTGAATCCTGTCCCGTGTTCTTTTTTATCCATAAGAAAAACAAATTTATTCAGATAGGCTGAAAATTCTGTCTACTGGAATATTTCAATTTGGAAATTCAGAAACACCATTTGAATTATTCTATCATTTCAATGCTACAATACAAATCAACCTTTCACATTTGCATCTGCTGATAACATCGACAAACCAAGTACATCAGTATAAGATTAAAATGTGCAACTGAAACATTTCAAATAAAGTGGCATGCAGAGATATTTCTGCAGGAATAAATTGATATGGTAGAGATTCCTCTATTTCAGAACACTCTTTTTAAAAATTACATGAGTTCTTACTCCCAGAATTTCTATGCAACCTGTCCACTATTTACAGGAAAATGAAATATTATTAAAGCCATCATGATCATTGAGTTTGAAAGAGTCTCATTCAAACATCTCAACAGATGCATTGGGAATAATCCTGCTTAGAACTTGGAAGGGAATTTTTCAGTCTGTGGTTAGCTTTTAGAGTAACAAATGAACTCTTTTTGCCAATATGACAGTGGTTTTCAGTACCTGCATCTGTCCAGTACAACTTGTCAGTAACCCAATCAACTGCAAGACCGGCTGGGCTTTCAAGACTGCTCTCCACCACAATCTAGCAACAAAACAAACACAATGAAACTTTCAGGGCGATATTGCTCTAACCAGAAACACTGACCTTTCTTGGACTATGTGAATGTTCAGTTGTTTAAATAGAGATCTCAGATTAATCCACTTTAAGATATGTGCATGGAATACATTCCTCAAATAGTTGAAAAAACAGAATTGAAAGATTAGATAGTTGTAATGAGCCAAAATAGGTATAGAAACATAGAAACATAGAAGATGGACGGCAGAAAAAGACCTCATGGTCCATCTAGTCTGCCTTTATACTATTTCCTGTATTTTATCTTAGGATGGATATATGTTTATCCCAGGCATGTTTAAATTCAGTTGCTGTGGATTTACCAACCATGTCTGCTGGAAGTTTGTTCCAAGGATCTACTACTCTTTCAGTAAAATAATATTTTCTCATGTTGCTTTTGATCTTTCCACCAATTAACTTCAGATTGTGTCTCCTTGTTCTTGTGTTCATTTTCCTATTAAAACACTTCTCTCCTGAACCTTATTTAACCCTTTAACATATTTAAATGTTTTGATCATGTCCTCCCTTTTTCTTCTGTCCTCCAGACTATACAGATTGAGTTAATGAACTCTATTCTGTTATGTTTTATGCTTAAGACCTTCCACCATTCTTATAGCCCGTCTTTGGACCCGTTCAATTTTGTCAATATCTTTTTGTAGGTAAGATCTCCAGAACTGAACACAGTATTCCAAATGTGGTCTCACCAGCGCTCTATATAGTGGGATCACAATCTCCCTCTTCCTCCTTGTTATACCTCTAGCTATGCAGCCAAGCATCCTATTTGCTTTTCCTACCGCCCAACCACACTGATCACCCATTTTAAGACTGTCAGAAATCACTACCCCTAAATCCTTCTCTTCTGAAGTTTTTGCTAACACAGAACTGTCAATACAATACTCAGATTGAGGATTCCTTTTCCTCAAGTGCATTATTTTACATTTGGAAACATTAAACTGCAGTTTCCGTTGCTTTGACCATTTATCTAGTAAAGCTAAATCTTTTACCATATTACAGACGCCTCCAGGAATATCAACCCTATTGCACACTTTAGAGTCATCGGCAAATAGGCAAACCTTCCCTACCAAACCTTCCCCTATGTCACTCACAAACATATTAAAAAGAATAGGACCCATGTTAAAAAGAATAGGACCCATAACAAAACAAACACCAAGAAGACAAGCAACTTATATGCTTCCACTGAGCTTCTGTAGGGTATTACCTCCTGGCCTGTTCCATTCCATTTTGCCCGACTAATGGAATCAGTGCTAACATCTGTCCAGTAGACATAGTCACCCTGTGCATTCCAGTCCAGAGCCACAGCACTGCGCACATCTGCCAAGGGGATGACAACATCAGACAGGTCTTCTGTGTCGAAGCTGATACGACGGATGTCCATCCTTCGGGCAAAAAGCAGGAACTTGTCAAGACCTGATCAAAGGTCGAAAGGTCTTCTTTTAATATCTCTAACAGAAAAATTACGGTAACAAACACAAAAAAGTGATCTTCGCACAATGAAGTTCTATTATATCCATGTTTTCTATAGGGATATAAAAGTCCAATCTATAGACGTGGACTAGCACTAGCTCTTAGATTTATATACCACTTCACGGTGCTTTAAAGCACTCTCTAAATAGCTTACAGAATTAGCATATGGCCCCCAACAATCTGGGTCCCCAGTTTACCAACTTTGGAAGGATGGAAGGCTGAGTCAACCTTGAACCAGTTAGGATAGAAAGAATCAATTCTAACTGGCCTTGCAGTGTGACCAGATTTAGCCTGCACTCTAACCACCATGGCTCTTAAGTAACTAGCAAATAAGTACAAAGCAAAAGGAAGTGAGTATATAATGTTGAAAGAGGGATTTTAGGATTAGAAGAAAAAAGAACATATTCTTAAATAAAATGTCGCTGTATGTAAGGACATGACAGGATACATTAATTGGCGGTTCCATTATTCTAATATTAGGAATATGAACTTGTTCGCTCAGGATCCATCAGTGCCACTGTTAGCATTAGCTAGTCAGGTGCCTTTAGAAAGCCCAGCAAGAAAAAAAAACCCCTGCCTTTCATTAGCAATTTTAGCAATTTACTTTCTTCTGCCTCTGATCCCATAGGTTCAATGTAATTTTTATAGCATTAAGTGCTGACAAACCCATTTTCCATTAATAAAATAACTTTAAAATTTGGTTGAGTCAAATGTCATTATTATTATTATTATTATTATTATTATTTATTTATTTATTTGATTTGTATGCCGCCCCTCTCCGTAGACTTGGGGCGGCTCACAACAGTGATAAAAACAATACATAATGACAAATCTAATAATTAAAATCTAAAAGTAGTACATTTTAAAAAGTCTAAAAAGCAAGGAACCCCAATATATAAAACATATATACAGTCATATCATGCACAAAAACTACATAGGCAGGGGGAGATGTCTCAGTTCCCCCACGCTTGACGACAGAGGTGGGTTTTAAGGAGTTTACGAAAGGCAAGGAGGGTGGGGGCAGTTCTAATCTCTGGAGGGAGCTGATTCCAGAGGGGCGGAGCCGCCACAGACAAGGCTCTTCCCCTGGGTCCCGCCAGACGACACTGCATATAGAAGCAAACTATTCTACAAATTATGCATTGTGTGGAAAGGCAATTGGTTGTGAACCGACAAATTATTTCATGGAGTGACTTGCAGTTCTAGTATTATTTCTATCCAACTTCTCTCTACCATTTACATTCTCAGCATTGTATAAACTTCCATAATTTTCCTACTCAAGCAGACTTTTTAGTTGTTTGAGGTATTTATACTGTATTTTCCATTTAAGCAAGAAACCGTATCAAGCTAAGAAATATAAGTTATTATTTCCCCAAGACAAGAATTACATCTTTCCTTGCAGAGAAAATACCCCAAATCCTTCATTATGCCACCAGTGCTTTTCTGCAGCTGATCTTTAGGTTTGTTTGTTTTGTTTATAAAATTGGGAAAAAATTATTTTAGATTTTATATGGAAATTTGGAAAAGCAGCAACAAAAAATCCAAATATCATCCTGTCTTCAATTTCATAACCACGTTGTAATATTGGCAATCTATTGTGAATGCTTTCTCCACGACCCCTTCACATGAAATTTACTGCATCATTTAAACGTAATTTTTGCTAAAACTCTTTAATCATGGATGTGAACACAGACATGTTATGAAGTTACACAAACTCCTTATCACACTTACTCTGGGCACAGGTATGGCCGCTTGTCTTCCGAAAACCTGTGGGACATGCGCAGGTATAGCCCTTGTTATTTGGCAAACAGAGATGAGTACAGCCACCATTGTTGGTTCCGCAGCGATTTCTCCCTGCTCGAATAGCCAAACAGAGATATTTTATATATACATATGCACACATAAACACAAATACCATATCCTATACAGAGAAAAGAACCAGAGATACCATGAAGCCAGTTCTGTTTTGGAACTGCTTAATTTATTGTGCATTTGCATCTGTCTGGTGTAATTCTAAAATAGAAATATGGTATTTTTCAGTGTATAAGATGCACCTTTTTCCTCCCTAAAAGAGGCTGATAGTTTGGCTGTATCTTATACTCTGAATGTAGCTTCCCCCCCCCCCCAGCCGTAACTAGCTGCTAACTATCTTCCCAGCTCTTGCAGGCACTTTCATTGTTTCTCTCTGCAAAGAACGTTTTCCAAGCCCTAAGTCTTTGCAGGGTTTTTTTTCATTGCTCTAACTTGCTCTGAGTAAGTTTCTTTCCAATCCTAACCAGGTGCTAACGATGTCCCCAGCTCTTACAGCTTGCAAGCTCTTTCATTGTTACTCTCTGCAGAGAAGAATGTTTTCCAAACCCTCTCTTTGTAGGGTATTTTTCATTGCTTTGCTTGCTCAGACTGTTTCTTTCCAGGTGCTAATGATGTTCCCAGTTCTTACTGGCTTGCAAGCTTGTTGCTTGTTACTATCTCAGAATTAAAAAAAATTAAGCCCTTAACCAGGGGATAAAATAATGTGTTGAAAGTGACCAGACTAAGGACAGTATTTGCTTGTCAATATAAAAGAACACTTTTCTTTAAGCAATAATACCTTGCCTTTTCTCCCTCTAGTTACCTGCTGGTTGGCGTTGAGGATGCAAAGTATGGATATCCATGGGGAAATGAAGCTTGTTACGGATGATCTCTTGATTTTTTCCAGTAAATTTGTTGGCACTGTTTATACTCTTGGTATGCCAATCTGTCCAGTACAGGCTGTCTTCAAATACAGTGATCGCAAATGGATGTGGAAGGCCTGCAGCAAGAATCCAGTAAAAGCAGATGAAAAGGTTATGGTCACTCTTTACTGTTTCTATAAAGGTTACTTCAATCTCTTAAACAAAAAAGGTCTCTTTCTTTTAATAATACCTCCTAAACTAAGCAAACCTGCTGCTGGTTCCTGCTGCCTTAGCACTCTATATTGCCAGTTCTCTTGGAGATAAAGGCTAACATCACAGTGCAATTTGCTACTCATATTGTATGTCCCAACCATTGAGATTTTATAATTTGCTTATGAATTGGTAGATAGCAACCCATCAGATATAGTTCTGAGAGTACTGCTGGCATTAGCATGGTGAAAAATCAGATATGGGATGAAAGTAAATGACTGATGATCTCAAACTCCTGGCATCAATTATTTGTATTTGTATTTATTAGATTTGTATGCCGCCCCTCTCTGAAGACTCGGGGTGGCTAACAACAATATAAAAAGACAATGTGAACAAATCTAATATTAAAAATAATCTAAAAAACCCCAATTTAAAGAACCACTCATACATACAAGCATACCATGTATAAATTCTATAAGCCTAGGGGGAAGGGAAATTTCAATTCCCCCATGCCTGACGACAGAGGTGGGTTTTAAGGAGCTTGCGAAAGGCAAGGAGGGTGGGGGCAACTCTGATATCTGGGGGGAGATGGTTCCAGAGGGCCGGGGCCACCACAGAGAAGGCTCTTCTCCTGGGTCCCACCAAACGACATTGCTTAGTCGACGGGACCCGGAGAAGGCCAACTCTGTGGAACCTAACCGGTCGCTGGGATTCGTGTGGCAGAAGGCGATCCCGGAGATATTCTGATCCGATGCCATGAAGGGCTTTATAGGTCATAACCAACACTTTGAATTGTGATCAGAAATTGATCAGCAACCAATGCAGACTGCGGAGTGTTGGTGTAACATGGGCATACCTTGGGAAGCCCATGATTGCCCAATTATCTGATTTGCCACACAATATTATCTGAGTTACTCAGCGGATCCCTTAGATGCTTATCTATACTGCTCAAAAAATAAAGGGAATACTCAAATAACACATCCTAGATCTGAATGAATGAAATATTCTCATTGAACATTTCATTTGCACAACTATTCCATTTGCACAAAGCATGTGAAATTGATTGTCAATCAGTATTGCTGCCTAAGAAGTTCGCAGAAATTTGATTTACTTGAAGTTATATTCTGGGTTTTTTTTAAGTGTTCCCTTAATTATTTCGAGCAGCATAGTAGACAGCAATCCCAATTTCCTCATCTCACCTTGACTAATAACAGCCTTCCTGTTCTTTCCATCCAAATCAGCCCTCTCAATAACATGATGCTTGGCATCTACCCAGTACATCCGATGCCCTGCATAGTCAATAGTTAGCCCATTTGGCCAAAAGAGATGAGTGTCAGCAATAATGCGCCGATTGGAGCCGTCCATGTTAGAGTATTCAATGCGAGGAGTATTCCCCCAATCTGTCCAGTAGATGGTACTATTGGAAAAGAGAAAAAAATGTGAACAGTGGAAGTTCCTTGAAAGGACAGGAGACATTGCTAACCAAAACAGCCACTAGTTTGGCAATCTAAAGTTAAAGACATAATAGCTGCTACTGATTGTATTGAGCTGATGAAAGCAAGCAAGGATAACAGATCCAGGCTATGATTATACAAGACCACAATCTTTGTCAATAAACTATTAACCGGAATCTTTTGGCTTCACAAATGAAGCACTTACAATGGCTTTCTTCAAACTGAGTACACTCCAGACGAACAAAGTTAATTTCCCAGAATTTTAGCTAGCATGATAATTGCTCAGAATTCTGGAAGTTACTTCTCACAACTGGAGGACAATACATTTGAAGAAGGCTTTTAATAAGAAAGTGAACACAAGAGCAAGGGGGCACAACCTGAGGTTAGTTGGGGGAAAGATCAGAAGCAATGTGAAAAAATATTATTTTGCTGAAAGAGTAGTAGATGCTTGGAACAAACTTCCAGCAGACATGGTTAGTAAATCCAAAGTAAATATATTTAAACATGCCTGGGATAGACATATATCCATCCTAAGATAAAATACAGAAAATAGCATAAGGGCAGACTAGATGGACCATGAGGTCTTTTTCTGCCGTCAAATCTTCTATGTTTCTATGCAGTACTTTACTCTAACCACTGCACACTGAGGCTCTTACGATCTTCTACACATGTGCAGAAGCCTCTGTGCATGCACAGAGGGTTCAATGCCAGCTGCTTTCAAGGAGTGGCGTTCAGCGGACTGTCCACCACTGCCGGTTCAGTGAGCGGGGGCAAATTACCACTACCAGTTCAAACAAACCAGTCCAAATCAGCAGCAATCCACCACTGATCTATCCTAACATAGCTTTCATTACATAACACAGGAAAACATGTTCTTTTAATAAGGCCACCAAAAGAATACATTAAGTTCCAGTAAATAGAATTACATCACAGGATATTTCAAGCTGAACCTGTAGAGAAGGTGATTTTTACAGATTCCTTCTTCTATCTGCAGATCTTTTAAGTATGGGGGACGAAGTGTTATCAGGCACAACAAGCAAAAAATAATATAAGTAATAACACCTTTGTAAAAAAAATCACCAACTCCCTTTTTCCCCTCTAGGGGAAGCTGTCATTAGCTTTCATGGCACTTTACATATGGAAGGTGTTAATTCACTTGTAAAATGGCAAATCTAGATTTGGCTCCAGGCGGGCAAAGTGGAGTCTTCACTCAGCAATTTCATTTCATAAATTAAGATAACTAGCAGTGAGTAACTCATACTCACCCTTCCATGGGGTGAAGAGCAATTGCCCGAGGTTTTTCTAGGTTCTTCCAAAGAAGCACCTTCCGATGCATTCCATCCAAATTTGCCACTTCAATGCGAGATGTCCCAGAGTCTGTCCAGTATAACTTGTCATGGATCCAGTCAATGGCTAGCCCACCTAGGACCCAAAGGAAGGAAGTTTGTGATAAGTAATGGTTGTTCATGAATAGTCCCATTGAGCCATGGCTAAGCCTGTCCTGCTCTATAAAAGCCACCTAAAGTCCTTAGGGAGTTGGGCGGCATAAAAATTGAATTAATAAACAAACAAACAAACAAACAAACAAACAAACAAACGGAAATAAAGTCTTTTTCCTCTAGTCATATAAATCACTAACATATTTAGGTAACTTTGAAATGTCCATTATGACTCAGATATACGTATAGATGAAGATATAAATGTAAATTTAGATGTAGAGATAGATACACACACACACACAAGGCTACAGGGCACTGCACACAAAGACAACTAGACACAAGAACAGTTTTTCACCGAATGCCATTACTCTACTAAACAAATAATTCCCTCAACACTGTTAGACTTTTTACTAAATCTGCACTTCTATTTCTACTAGTTTTTTTTCATAATTCCTATCATCCTTTTCCTCCCACTTAGGACTGTATGACTAACTTGTTGCTTATATCCTAAGTTTTTTATTTTTTATTTTTTTTTATTTTTAATATTGATTGTTTCTTCATTGCTTATTTGACCCCTATGACAATCATTAAGTGTTGAACCACATGATTCTTGACAAATGTATCTTTTTCTTTTATGTACGCTGAGAGCATATGCACCAAGACAAATTCCTTGTGTGTCCAATCACACTTGGCCAATAAAATTCTATTCTATTCTATTCTATTCGCCACATTTAATTTTTAATGGCATGGTGCACTCCGAAATCGAAGTGCAGATTGGAGAAAGAGTAACATAGGCCTGATTTATATTTAAATTTAATTGAAAATCAAGTTAAATACAATTTATTTTATTTAAACCTATGCGTCTAATAATGTTTCTCTTCTTCCCCAGTAAAACATATGATTGGTGGTTACTATGAAGGCGCCCTAAGGGCTGCAGCAAGGTTTTAGGGGTTAACATATTACTCTGGAGATTCAGGTTATCCAATATCAGAGTTGGCTCCGTAACGATAGGCAACATGTAAGTCTGACAGGTAGATATAAACAAAGAAATAAATTTTGCTTCATACAGAGCTGCCATTTTTACTTCTGAAACCACTAAAGATATTTACCTGGACTTTCCAATCCTGTAGACACCACTTCTTCCACATTGCTACCATTCAGATTGGCCCTCATAATGCGATCCAGTGTGACGTCAGACCAGAATACTAATTCCTTATTATGGTGGAAATCCAGTGCAATAGCATTTTCGAGATTGTTTAGAAGCAAAGTGTACTCGGAGCGGTGAGGTAAGACCTGGCGGATATCAATCCGATTGGCAAAAAGCAGCACAGGTTCTGGCCCTGAAGGATACATGCAAAGAGATGTGAAGAAGACTATTGTGTGGACTAGGGGTCCCCAACTTTTTGGACCGTAGGGACCACTAAATTCATAACTTTTAACCCACAAGACCATTAATATGATCTGCCTAATGACTGGCTGGGTGGGCGTGGCTAGGTGGGCATGTGACTGGGTGGGCGTGGCCAACTTGATGTCACTCACGTCGAGGGATGCCTCACCAGCCTCTACGCCTCCCTTCCCTCCCAGCCTCCCCTCGCCTGCCCACCCAGGCTCCTTAGGGCCCCAAAAGGAAGCAGTTGTTGGAGCTAAGCAGCCACCACGTAAAAGGGTTTGCAAAACAACTGGCTCAGTTCAAATCGAATCTGACCAAGAAGGAGCTTAATTTATTGTAAGTTTAAGCACTCTGGACCAGGGGTCTCCAACTTTGGCAACTTTAAGTCTTGTGGACTTCAACTCCCAGAATTCCTCAGTCAGCTTTGAGGGAAGTTAGCAAGAGTTAAGAACACAAGGGCTTCAAGGTGGGATGCTTAAATCTCTTGTGGACTCCTGAATCCTTCGAGACTGGGCGGCATAGAAGTAGAATTAATTAAATAACAAACAAACAAACAAATAAAGGGACTCGTGATTGATGACACATTTGACCCCCTTCTCAGGCTCAGCCTGCTCATCTCCTACAGAACTATTGTTATCACATGTTCTATTTTCCAAAAGAAACATGCAGCTAGGGATAGAAAAACCCCCTCCCCCTGAAACCCCCCCCCCCCACTACTCCAGCTTTTTCCAACTAAAAAAGTGTAGGGCTATAACTTCCATCAAATCTAGTAAACACATTCCAAGATGTATTGTTCAGGAAAAATGGAAGCTACAGTATGTCACAGAAGTGAGTACACCCCACTCACATTTTGTAAATATTTAAGTATATCTTTTCATGTGATAATATTGAAGAAACGACACTTGGCTACAATGTAAAGTAGTGAGTATACAGCTTGTATAACAGTGTAAATGTGCAGTCCCCTCAAAATAACGCAACATACAGCCATTAATGTCTAAACTTCTGGCAACAAAAGTGAGTACTGTACTCAGTTTCAGTGGCAATCTTCTTATAGCCTAGGCCATCTTTATGTAGAGCAACAATTTGTTTTTTCCGATCCTCAAAGAGTTCATTGCCATGAGGTGCCATGTTGAACTTTCAATAACCAGAAAGAGAGAGTGGGAGGGATAACACCAAATTTAACACACCTGCTTCCCCTTCACACCTGAGACCTTGTACCACTAATAGGTCACATGACATAAGGGAAGGAAAATGGCTATTTGGGTATACTACTCACTTTTGGTGCCAGCAATTTATATATTAATGGCTGTTTTGCGTTATTTTGAGGGGACTGCACATTTACACTGTTATACAAGCTGTATATTCACTACTTTACAATGTAGCCAAATGACATTTCTTCAATGTTGTCACATGAAAAGATATACTTAAATATTTACAAAATGTGAGGGGGTGTACTCACTTCTGTTACATACTGTATATTCCAGCCTGACTAGTGTCATCAGTGTTGTGGTTGGCTCTGGCCCAGCTCCTGCCCCAAGGAATGTGGAGGTGGATGCAGGGGAAACATCAATGTGTCATAGGCCTGTTTTATTGCCGACAGTGTCAGGTAGTGCAGTTTCCTCGGACGAAGAAGAAGGTGGGAGTGACTTGGAAGAGGGGGGCTTGGCACACAGGCCAGGAAGCCAATCTCCATTATCTTCAGTCGATTTGGATGCGGAAGTCTTGGACCCATGCAGGCGCAGAGTTATGTGTAGAAGAGATCAATTGAGGACATATTACAGGAGATAAGAGAGGCCACCTGTGTTTGGGTGGGGCTCTAGTAATTAGAGCTGCTGATACAAATAGCAGCGTGTTGGTTTGGCTGTTGTAGAAGATTATCTGATCGCAGTTCTTCAGGACCGTGCTTTGCTGTTTTCCGGACTTTGTTGATTTTTCACGCCTTTGAAACCAAAGCAGAGCAAAGTGTGTGTGTCTCACTTTGTTGGAAGAAGGAGGGCTGTGACGTTTCTTCACAGCTGCTAGCTAAGTACTTAAGGACTGATTAAGGGAATTGTACAGCCTACAAGGTTGTTTTGGGGATGAGTGCTCTTTGCAATACAAAAAGAGGGCTTTGTTTCTTTTGAATTCTGTGATAAAGGACATTGTTTTGAATTTTCAAACGTGTGTGTGTCTGAAATTTGTACCCTTGAATTTTCGGGAGACTCTTACCATAGAGCCCGGCAGAACAATCAGGCTGTGGAAAAATAGGTTAGCCTCCTTATGCAAGCAGCAACTGATAATTAAATACTGTGGAGAAATTGAAGCCATGAACCAAGCCAGCAGTCATCCATCAGCACTGAAAGATCCCCAATGCCTGGAGCTGAAGACTCTTTCTTACCCAGGGCTTTGCAGCTGCGCTTGTCTGGCCGAAGCTCATAGCCTTGTTCACACCAGCACTGGAACCCACCCTCACTGTTGGTGCACCCCTGGCTGCAATATCCTTCCTCTGCACATTCGTTCACATCTGGAATAAGAAAAGGATAAAGAGTATGAAGCTAAAGCCGCCCCGAGTCTACGGAGAGGGACGGCATTCAAATCAAATCAAATCAAATAAAATAAAATAAAATAAAATAAAATAAAATAAAATAAAATAAAATAAAATAAAATAAAATAAAATAAAATAAATAAATAAATAAATAGATAGATAGAAAAGGGTAAATAGTTTGGTTTTGGATTCAAGAAAAGTAAAGGTAACCCTCGGACACACATGCTAGTCGTTCCTGACTCTAGGGGGCAGTGCTCATCTCCGTTTCAAAGCCGAAGAGACAGCGTTGTCCAAAGATGTCTCCGTGGTCATGTGGCCGGCATGACTATATGCCGAAGGCGCATGGAACACTATTACCTTCCCATCAAGGTGGTCCCTATTTTTCTAGCCAATCATAAAATCAATTCCACATTCTATAGTAGTCCGATTCCTCGTTTTCTTTTAATTTCATCATCGTCCTATCCATTTCAGCAAATAATAATAATAATAATTTATTAGATTTGTATGACGCCCCTCTCCGAGGACTCGGAGTGGCTCACAACAAGTAAAACATCATGCACAAATCCAATATTAAAACAGTTCTAAAAACCCCCTATTAAAAAACAATCATACAACCCAAAAACACCATACATAAAGTCAAGACAGCTAAGGATATATCAATTCTTCCATGTCTGGCGACATAGATGGGTTTTCAAAAGTTTACGAAATGCAAGGAGGGTGGGGGCAGTTCTAATCTCTGGGGGGAGTTGATTCCAGAGGGCTGGGGCCGCCACAGAGAAGGCTCTTCCCCTGGGTCCCGCCAGACGACATTCTAAAATAATATGTCATAGGTGCAGCTTGATGGTATAACTCTCAATCTGGGAGACCAAGTCCTCCTTTCTCTCTACTATCATGCAATAATTTTAGTTTTATACCTGTTTTTTTCCCTGCCCATCTAAATTTAATTACCATTTTGTTCAATTGATTGAAAAAGTTTTTCTCTCATTTTACCAGTATTGTTTGAAATAAATATAATAGTTTGGAAGGTATATTCATTCTGATCATTGAAATTCAGCCAATTAATGGTATTTTAAATTTAGTCCATCTTTCCAAATCCTTTTGCATTTGAGTCATTCCATATGAAGTGGAACAATTTTAAAGAGCATCCCCACCTTACCATCAAACCCGAGGGTGGGCAGGAGGGTATTTTTTTCAATCAGCAGCAGAGCAACTTGGGCGTCCTCCTCGATCCACAGCTCACATTAGAGAAACATCTTTCAGCTGTGGCGAGGGGGGCGTTTGCCCATGTTCGCCTGGTGCACCAGTTGCGGCCCTATTTGGACCGGGAGTCATTGCTCACAGTCACTCATGCTCTCATCACCTCGAGGTTCGACTATTGTAACGCTCTCTACATGGGGCTACCTTTGAAAAGTGTTCGGAAACTTCAGATCGTGCAGAATGCAGCTGCGAGAGTAATCATGTGCTTTCCCAAATATGCCCATGTTATACACCAACACTCCGCAGTCTGCATTGGTTGCCAATCAGTTTCCGGTCACAATTCAAAGTGTTGGTTATGACCTATAAAGCCCTTCATGGCACCGGACCAGATTATCTCAGGGACCACCTTCTGCTGCACGAATCCCAGCGACCAGTTAGGTCCCACAGAGTGGGTCTTCTCCGGGTCCCGTCAACTAAACAATGTCGCTTGGCGGGACCCAGGGGAAGAGCCTTCTCTGTGGCGGCCCCGGCCCTCTGGAACCAACTCTCCCCAGTGATTAGAATTGCCCCCACCCTCCTTGCCTTTTGTAAGCTGCTTAAAACCCACCTCTGCCGCCAGGCATGGGGGAATTGAGATACTCTTTCCCCTTAGGCCTTTACAATTTTATGCATGGTATGCCTGTATGTATGTTTGGTCTTTATAATAATGGGTTTTTAACTGTTTTTAGTATTGGATTATTATTATATGCTGTTTTATTATTGCTGTTAGCCGCCCTGAGTCTCTGGAGAGGGGCGGCCTACAAATCCAATAAACAAACAAACAAACAAACAAACAAACAAATTTCCAAACAGTGAAAAATTCAGGGGGAAAAATGTAAAAAAAGAGAGCAGTGCCCACGGATCAGCACTGAACAAACCGGATCCATGACGCCATCTTGACATCACCAGCGGGTTGCTACTAGTACGGACAATCCGTCCAAACCAGGAGGAACCCACCCCTGAGTGAGGGTTGATAAAGTATCTTTCACTGGTAGTGTTAGGCTCAGTGGTTTGGAAGCACCAATGCAAATCAGAAAGGTCACATATTTATACCGCTGAACTTGGTTGATGCCACTGCCTGTCAGTGCCATGACTTTAGCAAGGACAATTTTAATCCTAGTCGCACCTAGAGATCTACTTAAGTGCTCAAGCTGCTTACCCTGACACGATCTACCATCCTCCAGAAGCCTGTAACCTGTATGGCAGGTACACTGCACTATCCCGCGGGTCATTTGACATTTCTGGGCACAGTCCCCATTGTTGACATTACAATTTTCCTCTCCGGTTCGAGGACCTGTGAAAAGATCAGAGGCGGAAAATGACTGTAACGCAACCATTCTTTTAGAATTTTCCTCTTATTTAGGACAAATTATGAAAAATGCCTAAAGTAGTAATCAGGAGGGGAAAGAATAGTTTGTGTTCTCAAGTGCAAAAAAAGAGACTCTATATTTCATGCAAACAATTGCTCCTAAATTGTCAAGAAAGGAATAATTCCGATATCTTGACTGAGCTTAGCTTGGCTGTTCAATATCTACCTGGAATGCCATATTCTTCCACAAAGAGCCTTGCATCCACAAAAACAATCCAGAAAAGACAATATAGGAAAGAAGGAGTGAAAATACCAGATTAGGTCATCGTCCCCACATTCAGAATATTCTTACAGGTAAGTCTACCAATTTACAACTGCTTGCTTAGTGATTGTTCAAATTAATCATGGCCTTAGAAAGGGTGTTTTATAGCAGTGTTTCCCAACCTTGGCAACTTGAAGATATTTGGACTTCAACTCCCAGAATTCCCCAGCCAGCGAATGCTGGCTGGGGAATTCTGGGAGTTGAAGTCCAGATAACTTCAAGTTGCCAAGGTTGGGAAACACTGTTTTATAGCCTATAAAACACTTCTGGCCATTGCAAAATACACACACACACACACACTAGTGATGGGCTGCTACTGGAATGGTCAGCTGCTTCGCTCCAGTAGCAATTCTGGGGATGCACAAAGTTGCAATTATGGTGGTTGTTCTGATTCAGGCTAGTCAGATAATAATTGAAATAAATTGCTTCTTGGATGCTTGATTTCAAACAGTAACACTTCTATTTATTTCTTCTATTTCTTACTACAATCAGCTTCTGCGACACAGCAGAATTACTTTCGGGGGGGGCCTCCCCCTTGTGATAAGTTAGGCAATTTATCTAAATAATTGCTTCACTGCTTCTAGGAGTCATTCTGTAATTAGTAAGCTAGTCTGTGCTGGGTAAACAAGTAATAAAACAGGCAATAAATCACACGATAATAGCTTACGTTCCGGAGCTTAAGTGAAAGGATCCATGTTGGCAGGTATCAGAATTGACGTAAGCAGGTACTGCTTCCGTCGAATCCCGGATGTGAGGTAATTAATTAATTAATTACTCACGCTCTGAAATGTATCTCAAAACCTCCTCCCACTCATCTCTTCTGATCTTTTTTGCTGCCTTCTGAACTTTGGGTCGATCCATCTCAAGTCCTGACAGCTGCTATCTGAAGAACTATCTGTCTGCATATTTTCACACGAAACCTGTTCCCCTATTTCAAGTTCTTCCTCGCTAAAATTCTCTTCTGCTTCTCAATCAGGTAAATTGACAGGTTCCAATACATCCCCTCCCTCTGAATCTGAGCATTGCTAAGGCTGACAGGGAGTACACGCAACGGTTAAGTCAAGGACTATCAACTTACGGCAGTTTTGGGCAGGGCTCTCGTCACTGTCATCTCCACAATCGTTGGCACCATTACATAGCTTCCGTTGGCCAATGCAACGCCCATTTCCACACAAAAATTGGTCAGGGGAACACTGTGGGGGCCCTGAATGAAGAATTTTCAAAATTATAGAAGGGACAGCTGAACTCAGTTCAGATTTCAGCTCCAAAAAATAAAAAGGCATTCAATTGAACAAATTTTACCCGAGTCTTCACAGTCTTCCTCATCACTGTAATCGGAACAGTCTCCCTCTCCGTCACAGCGCCAAGACAGCCGAACGCAGCGGCCCGATTTACATCGGAACTGGTCAGCTGTGCACATAGAGGTAGCTGAAGAAATAAAACATGAGCAAGGATTTCAAACTGGTTTCACCAAACTCTTTTCTATTTCTCTCACTCCCTGCCCTTAGGCCAGTGATGGCAAACCTTTTTTCCCTCGGGTGCTAAAAGAGCACGGGGGTGCACTATTGTGCATGTGCGACTGCCCACATCCTTAATGCAATGCCTAAGGAGGGCAAAAACTGCTTCTCTCGCCCCCCAGAGGCCCTCTGGAGGCCAGGAATAGACTCTTTCCTAACTTCTGGTAGGCCTAATAGGCTGATGTTTTGCCCTCCCCAGGCTCCAAAGGCTTTCCTGGAGCCAGGGGAGGGTAAAAACATCCTCTCTCATCCCTTCTGGAAGCTCTCTTGAAGCCAAAAACACCTTCCCAGAGCCTCTGTCTGAGCCAAAAATCAGCTGGCTAGCACAAACATGCATGTTGGAGCTTAGTCTGCATTGGTTGCCGATCAGTTTCTGGTCACAATTCAAAGTGTTGGTCATCACCTATAAAGCCCTTCATGGCACCGGACCAGGGTATCTGCGAGACCGCCTTCTGCCGCACGAATCCCAGCGGCCGGTTAGGTCCCACAGAGTTGGTCTTCTCCAGGTCCCATCAACTAAAAAAAGTCATTTGGCGGGACCCAGGAGAAGAGCCTCCTCTGTGGCGGCTCCGACCCTCTGGAATGAGCTCGCTCAAAAGATTAGAATTGCCCCCACCCTCCTTGCCTTTCGTGAACTCCTTAAAACCCACCTCTGTCGTCAAGTGTGGGGGAACTGAGACATCTCCCCCTGCCTATGTAGTTTTTGTGCATGATATGACTGTATGTATGTTTTTATATATTGGGGTTCCTTGCTTTTAGACTTTTTTAAACGTACTATTGTTATTTTAGATTCTAATTATTAGATTTGTCATTATGTATTGTTTTTATTACTGTTGTGAGCCGCCCCGAGTCTACGGAGAGGGGCGGCATACAAATCTAATAAATAATAATAATAAATAATAATTAACTAGGGCAATAGCTTCCGTGCCAGCAGATATGGCTCTGCATGTCACCTGTGGCACCCGTACGATAGGTTTGTCATCACTGCCCTAGGCTGACCTGATTTACAAGTCCCAGGGTACTCACTGCAGTTCTTCTCATCCGACTGGTCATCGCAATCAAAATCACCATCACACCTCCAGCCAGCGTTAATGCACAAGCCGCTGTTGCACATGAACTCTCCAGAGCGGCAAGGCTGGTGAGAGGCTACGGAAATAAACAGTACACGGTCATTCAAACTCTAATTCAGCCCAAATAAGCACAAGAGACTCAGTTTGTTATGTGGAGGGAAAGCTGAAAAGCTTCTGTTTTGAATACAGTGGTACCTCTAGATACGAGCTGCTCCACATGCGAGTATTCCAAGTTACGAGCCGCGACGTGAGCAAAATTTCTGTTCGACACCTGAGCTCAAATTCGGGATACGAGCCGAGCTTCAGGATGCTAGCACTAGTTGGTGCATCGCCTCTCTGACCCAGAATCCCCTTGCTTCCGGTTATCTTGGCCATTCGCACGTATTAGCGTGCAAAACAAAGTCTCGTCTTGGTCGTGTCAGTGTTTAGAGCGAGTGTATATTTTAAACTGAACTTTTTGTGTGCATCATGGGTCCGCAAGTGGAAAGGCCGCTGAGAAGAAGAGGATGATAATTGTTGTTTTGTTTACGTTTATGATAGTTTAAGAAAGTGTTGTTTACGCAGCCTAACTCCGCGCAGCCAACTCGTCCTCCCTCCCCTCTCTCCCTCCTCCTGAGCCGTGCTCCTACAGTACACAGCCGCACTCGTCTGTCGCCAAGGTACGGTTACTGTACCGTGTTTTATACATTTTGTTATTGTATTTTGTACATTTCTCTTTTCATTATTTACTTTATTGTTTATTTATACGTGTTGCATGTACATTTATTAATTAAAAACATGTCTTTTTTCATAATTTAGGCTAACTTTGGGACTTTTTTGAGGGCTGGAACCAATTAGAATTATTTACATTAATTCATATGGGGAAAATTCGTTCGAGATATGAGTTGATCTACTTACGAGCTCGGGTCTGGAACGAATTAAACTCGTATGTCGAGGTACCACTGTATTGGAATGACAGACACCCCTTCACAAATTTTCTCCGTTACCCCTATCATGAAGCACACCTGACTAGATAACAATGCAGAGTGCCATTTTATCTGAGTCGGTAGGCCCTTCTGCACATAACTTACAGCAATCAGATTCGTCGGACCAGTCCCCACAGTCATCATCTCCATCACAGTGGTAAATGTCCAGGATACAACGCCCATAGGCACACTGGAATTCCTCCAGGTTACATGTTGCTGCTGGCACATCTGACGCTAAAAGGTGAATGAAAAAAGAAAGAAAGTTTAACAAGAGATTCCTTAAACTGTTCTATGATTCTGGTAATGCACAAAATAGAAAACAATAGCAGTAGCAGTTAGACTTATATGGGACTACTTTTGAAAAGTGTTCGGAAACTACAAATTGTGCAGAATGCAGCCGGGCAAGCAGTCATGGGCCTACCCAGACATGCCCATATCTCTCCAACACTCTGCGGTCTACATTGGCTACCAATTGCTTTACAGACTCAATACAAAGTGTTGGTTATGACCTATAAAGCCCTACATGGCATCGGACCAGATTACTTGCAGGACCTCCTACTGCCACATTAATCCCAGCGACCGGTTAGGTCCCACAGAGTCAGCCTTCTCCAAGTCCTGTCAACTAGACAGTGTCATTTGGTGAGACCTAGGGGAAGAACCTTCTCTGTGGGGGGCCTGGCCCTTTGGAATCAACTCCCCCCCGGAGGTCCGTACTGTCCCCACCCTCCTCGCCATTCATAAGAGTTTTAAGACTCATTTATGTCATCAGCCTTGGGCCGATTAGATCTTAGCCCCTGGCCAACGAATGATTGTATGATTGCTGTATGAATGACTGAAATTGATTTTTAATACAATTAGGGATTTTAGTTAACTATATAATTTTAATTTAATTGGATTCATTTTATTGTAATTTACTGTTTTTCATAAGTTGTGAGCCACACCAAGTCTTCGGACAGGGATGGCATAGAAATCCAGTAAGTAAGTAAGTAAGTAAGTAAGTAAGTAAGTAAGTAAGTAAGTAAGTAAGTAAGTAAGTAAGTAAGTAAGTAAGTAAGTAAGTAAGTAAATAAATAAGTAAATAAGTAAATAAGTAAATAAGTAAATAAGTAAATAAGTAAATAAGTAAATAAGTAAATAAGTAAATAAATAAATAGCCCCATAGTGTTTCACAGCACTTTTTGAGTGGTTTACTGAGGCAGCATATTTCCCCCAACAATCTGGCTCCTCATTTTACCGACCTCAGAAGGATGAAAGACAGAATCAACCTTGAGCCAGACAGGAAAGGACTCCTTTGCAGTGGGCAGGGTCAGCCTACAATACTGCATTCTAACCACTGGCAAGCATGATGCACAAGCTGTCATTACACTGAAAATTATCAAACACTAGCAGTAATTGGTTTCCTGCCCCCCAAAATCCCTGTTTTGAACAGAGCGTTCGTTGCTTTGTAAAAATCCACAAAAAGATCCACAGTAAGATCTTCTACCATTCTTTAAGATTATTTCATATCACAGCCTAGGAAACCCTTGCATATTCAAGCTGCTTATATTGAATAGCATAGAGCTTATGTCTTATATTCTACCAAGATAGAATAAGAATAGGGATGGAATGGAATAGAATAGAATAGAATTCTTTATTGGCTGTGATTGGACACACAAGGAATTTGTCTTTGGTGCATATGCTCCATACATAAAAGGAAATATACATTTGTCAAGAATCATGAGGTACAACACTTAATGATTGTCATAGGGTGCAAATAAGCAATCAATTAGCAATCAATATTAATAGAAATCTTTTTTTTTAAAATATTTTAATTAGTTTTTCTTTAAGACAAACAAGACAAACAACATTTAACATTTAAAGGAGCTGCCATTGCCCTGCTAAGCATAGAAGTCTTACTAATACAGAAAAAAAGTCTAATTGTGATTTAGATCAATACAGAAAGATAATTCATGATATACTACTATAATGTAACATCTACTTCGGTATTTCCATTTTAACATTGTAATTTAAATAATTGGAGTCAGTTCGAATATACTAAAAACTTTTCCATAAAATTTCCTAATATACTACTATAATATAACATCTACTTCTATATTTCCATTTTAACAATATAATTAAGATAATTAGAATCAATTAATTAAAGAAAAAACTTATACTTAAAATTTCTTAATGTACTATTATACTATAACATCTACTTCAACATTTTCGTTATGGTTAAAATAATTGAAATCAATTAATAATGTTAAAAACTTATCCATAAAATTTCAATATGTTATTTATTCAATTTAATAAATTTAAATTTTCTAGAGTTCATTTATATATTGTTAATAATCTTTTTTAACATTCCACCAATTATACACTTTCTCCCAAGTTTTATAAAATTCTGTTTCCATTTGATTATTTAACCGTCTCGTCATATCTAATTCTGCACATTCCATGATTTTCTTAAAAACATCTTCGTCTTTTGGGATTTCCTTTTCTTTCCATTTTTGCGCAAGTGTAATTCTTGCCGCTACTAATTGTTGTGATTCAGCCTGAGGCTCCTCAGGGACCGGCTGTGTCTCTGCTGGATCCAGGCCCGGAGGAGGAGGACAGTGAACAGGAGGGGAAGGACCAGGCAGACGGGGGAGAGGAAAGTCAGGAAGAGGATGAGGGGGAGCAGCCTGAGAGCCCCGGGGGGCCCCCCTCCCCAGCCAGTAGCCTGGCCTCATTGGATGAGGAAGCACAGGCTATAATTGACATGAGACAGTGACGTGCAGCTCAGAGATGGGACCAATTAGAAAGGTATTGGCATCACTGAATTGGCAACAGCTGGGTTTGGGTGTGGTTCTCCTCAGCAGGGTTTAAAAGGCAGGCAAGCCCTTTCAGCCATGTGGAGCGTTATCAACTGGAAGTTCTGTGACCCTGCTTTGCTTCTCGGCGTCTCTGATCTTGGCTTGTGGCCTAGAACAGAGGTCCCCAACCGCCGGTCCGCGGACCGGGACCGGGCCGTTGGGGTTTTCCAGCTGGTCCGCGGCACCGCTGCCCTCCCGGCAGAGGACATTATGCAGGACAGGGTGGGGCGTCAGGCAGGGCGGGGAGAATCAGGAGGCTCCTTTGGCGGCTGGGGGCTGCCTGGCTTTGAGTTTTTGGCTGGGGGGGACTTAGGAAGGTCCTACTTCTCCCCCCCCAGCCAAAAACTCAAAGCCTATCTGCTGGATACGGGCGATGAGTGGGACGAGCGGCACCGAAGCCGGTGGCTGTGGCAGCTGCTGCAAGAGGCTTCCGCGCCGCTCTGTCCCACTCATCGCCTGTATCCAGCAGATAGGCTTTGAATTTTTGGCTGGGGGGGGGGGAGAAGTAGGACCTTCCTAACTCCCCCCCCAGCCAAAATCACAAAGCCAGGCAGCCCCCAGCCGCGAGGTGCCCCCTCCCCTTCCCTTTCACACGCAGCTTCGGGCCCCCTGAGCGTGTGCAGAGCGCCCCCAGCGCCGCCCCAGCCGAGAGACCCCTGCCCTCCTTTTTCCCGACCGGACGGAGCCCGCCGGGGGGGGTCCCATGCGGGGCGCCCCCTCCCCTCCCATGGAGCCCTGCCCTGTTTGGTGCCCGCTGGCCGGGCAACGGCCTCCCTCCCTCCCTGCCTCGTGTTTGCAGAGCTCCGCCGGGCAAAGTTCGGACGCCTTCTGGGCGCACGCACACATCCACACCTCCACCCCCCCGGGAGGAATTCGCCCCCTGCCCAGAATTGGCCAGCCCAGCAACGCTGCCCTGCTCCCTTCGGAGGTGCGGAGAGGGCGGGGAGAGGAATTTAACCCCGAAAGTGGCCGGGGTTGCGCAGAAATTCCCCCAACCTTCGCTGGTTTCGGGCCAGGGAAGAGGGGGCCGTGTTTACCTGGCTGATTCGGGGATGAGAGACCACCAGGAGCTCCGCAAGGCTGCGTGACTTGGATTGGCAAGTCCGAAAAAGACCCCCGGGATGGGTGAGTGGAGGGAGAGGGAGAAAGAGAGAGGGAGAGAGGGGGGAGAAAGAGAGAGAAAGAGATAGCAAGAGAGGGAGAGAGAGAAAGAGAGAGGGAGAGAGGGGGGAGAGAGAGAGAAAGAGAGGGAGAGGGAGAAGGAGAGAGGGAGAGAGGGGGGGAGAAAGAGAGAGAAAGAGATAGCAAGAGAGGGAGAGAGAGAAAGAGAGAGGGAGAGAGGGGGGAGAGAAAGAGATAGCAAGAGAGGGAGAGAGAGAAAGAGAGAGGGAGAGGGGGGAGAGATAGCAAGAGAGGGAGAGAGGGAAAGAGGGGGGAGAGAGGGGGGAGAGAAAGAGAGAGGGAGAGAGAGAGAGGAGATAAAGGAAGAGGAGAGATAGAAAGGAAGAGAGAGAAAGAAAGAGGGATAGAAAGAGAGTGAGAGATGCTCAGTGAGCCTTTCTTTGAAGTTGCCTTTCTTTCTTTCTTTCTTTCTTTCTTTCTCTTTTTCTTTTGCTCTCTTGCTCTCTTGCTGTTTCATTCTTTTTTCTCTCTCTTGGTTTCTTTCTTTCTCTTTCTTTCTCTCCTTCCTTCCCTCCTTCCATTTCTTTCATTCCCCCTCTCTATTTTTATTTCTCTTTCATTCTCTTTCTTTCTTTCTTTCTTTCTTTCTTTCTTTCTTGCTCTTTTTCTTTCTCTCTTTTACCTTCCCTTCCTCTATTTCTTCTTTTCTTTCTCCTTCCTACCTTCTTCCCTCCCTCCCTTCCTTCAGTCTTTCCTCTCTTACTCTCCCCTTTCATAAGTTTCCTTGCTTCCTTCCTCTGTTCCTGTCCCTTCCCCCTTTCTTTCTTTCTTTCTTTCTTTCCTCCCTTTCCTCCCTCCATTTCTTGATTTCCTTTTCCTTCCTCCCTTCTTTCCTCCCTCATTCCCTTCTTTCACTCCTTCTTCTCTTACTCTCCCCTTTCACCCCTCCCCAAAGAAGGTAAATTTCATACATAATTGGTATGTCGCAAAATAAAGTAGTTTTAAAATGGCGGGGAGGGGCCCCCCAGACACTTAGGCTGTATGGGGCCCCAAAATTCCTGATGGCGGCCCTGGCTCCACCCCTCCATAACCCCACCCCCATATGACCAAAGGCCCCCCCCCCCCACCGGGCCATGGAAAACTGGTCTAGCTTAAAGCCGGTCCCTGGTGCAAAAAAGGTTGGGGACCTCTGGCCTAGAAGACTGGAAGACTTGGGGGAAGCGTATGTTTGTTATCTCCAGCGTTGTTTTTGACAGCAAGAATCCTGTTTTACTTCATGGCCTTCGTGAAACATCTTTGAAGTTTCAGCGTGTTCCTGTTTGTAAGGACATTTTCTGTTACTTGTGTTTGCTTTGAATTCTATAAACTGCCTTTGATTTTTACCAGTGTGTCTGGCTTCTCTTTTTGGGTTGGTGTTTGCCTCTGGAGGGACCCAGACAGAACACTAATATATGAATTATTAAATAATATATTTCTTTTTTATATTTAGTATCACTAATGCCTAGTAGGAAAAATTCTGGAGTCTTTTTAATCTCCTTGTTCATTATTTCCTTTAATCCTTTTTCTACCTTGTTCCAATAGATCTTAGCTTTAGGGCAGGTCTACCATGCATGGAAGTATGTACCAATTTCTTTTTTACATTTCCAGCAATTCTCTCCAATTAATAGAAATCTTAATAATAATAATAATAATAATAATAATAATAATAATAATAATAATAATAATAGGAAAAAGAAGAAGAAGAAGAACAAGAAGAATTAGAAGGGATGTTGGAGATCTTCTTGTCCAACCCCTTGCTTAGGCAGCAAACCATGTATCTTTAGGATATAAGCAACAAGTTACAGTCATACAAGATATCATCATGCAAAGTATTAGCACATTGAAAGTTTGATGGAGACATGCACAAGGTTCTCTCTACACAATGTAGTGCAGCAAGGATTGTGCAAGTGAAAAGCCACATTTATAAATATGAAGCACACTTTATGAAGGCAGACAATAACAAAATCCACTAAGCACATCCACAAAGACTTTCCATCCACTTTCATAATAAACCTAGAAATAGCACATGTTAGTAGATTTACTACATATTCAATTCCACCACTGATTTTATCGTACGTTGATTGCCATGGTTATGTATGTGCTGTATTGTGAAGACTCATTTGTGACTGACCACAAGCATTCCGATGGCTTTCCTTGTGTTCAAGAGAACGAGGGCATGCTGTTCTCCAAAAACCTAAGCAGCAAGTAAACCTCCAAGATAGTTTCCAGGAAATACAAAGCTATAATTTTCTGTATCTCTGGAGATGACTATGCAAAGGTTTGCAATTAGCCAAGCTGCATGATTGAACAGAGGAATTGTTCATTTGAGGATTTTGTTCAACCAAGCTCTTAAGCAGAAGTCACCATGAATTGCTGGGGCAAGACTTTGAAGGGTACCAAAATATATCTCAAAATGATGCCAAGACAAAGATCTCCCTTTCTCTCCTAGGAAGAAACTCTATTAATAAATAAATAAATAAATAAATAAAATTCTTCCTAGGCTCATATAACATTGGTCCAGAACTCAGTTTAATTTAAGACGGAAGACAAATAACAACAACAACAACAACAACAACAGAGTTGGAAGGGACCTTGGAGGGCTTCTAGCCAAACCCCCTGCTTATGCAGGAAATCCTACACCACTTCAGACAGATGGTTATCCAACATCTTCTTAAAAACTTCCAGTGTTGGAGCATTCACAACTTCTGGAGGCAAGCTGTTCCACTGATTAATTGTTCTGACTGTCAGAAAATTTATCCTTAGTTCCAAGTTGCTTCTCTCCTTGTTCAGCTTCCACCCATTGCTTCTTGTTCTACCCTCAGGTGCTTTGGAGAATAGGTTGACTCCTTCTTCTTTGTGGCAACCCCTGAGATACTGAAAGTCTGCTATCATGTCTCCCCTGATCCTTCTCATCAAACTAGACGTGCCCAGTTCCTGCAATCGTTCTTCATATGTTTTATCCTCTAGTCCCCTAATCATCTTTGTTGCTCTTCTCTGCACTTTTTCTAGAGTCTCAACATCCTTTCTGCATCGTGGCGACCAAAACAGAATGCGGTATTTCAAGTGTGGCCTTAACAAGGCCTTATAAAGTGGTATTAACACTTCACATGATCTTGATTCTATCCCTCTGTTAATGCAGCCTAGAACTGTGTTGGCTTTTTTGGCAGCTGCCAAAAAGATGTACAATGCTGCCCTTTCACCAATGCAATTAAGCCCAGAGAACAGAATTCTTGATGTTAGATAGTAAAACATCAGCAGCTTGTAAAATTCAAGGTTTTGAAAAATCACTCCTGCAACAGAAAGGAGGCTTTGGAAGGCTGTTCAAGTAGAAAGATCCCAGCAAAAATATTCAGGACACTTTCTGGCTCTGTACCTTTTTTCAATTAATTACAAATAGTAAGAAGCAGGAGACAGAGAAGAGCAGAAAAGTTGGTAAAATACATTTGAAAGTGGAGACCCACAAGTACTTAGCTATCTTGAGTGCCCTCTGATTAGAAATATGGAAATATACACCACATTGACAATAATTATAATAATGGCTCAGCACAGGTTAGAGCAGGGGTCTCCAACCTTAGCAACATTAAGACTTATAGACTTCAACTCTGTGAGTTTTAAAATTGCCAAGATTGGAGACCCCTGGGTTGGGGGGCACCAAGTTGGGAAAGACTGGTTTAAATATTTGTAGTTTGCTTCTGTGGTTTTTAAAAAAATAAAGCATTAGACTTTTACAAATTTACAGGAGAGCTTGTTAATAGAATAGAATTCTTTATTGACCAAGTCTTTATAATCATCATCATCATCATCATCATCATCATCATCATCATTTATTAGATTTATATGCCACCCTTCTCCAGAGACTTTATTGGTCCTAGGGAACCATCTTCTGCCTCAGGCACGCCAGTGACTTGTTAGGTCCCACAGAGTCAACTTTCTCCAGGTCCTGTTGGCCAGACAATGTCATCTGGCGGGGCCTAGGGGAAGAGCCTTCTCTGTGGCGGCCCCAACCCTCTGGAGATATGTACTGCTCCCTCCCTTCTGGTCTTTCGTAAAGCTCTAAAGACCTACCTCTGCCAGCGGGCATGGGGGCCATGAGAGACGAGATTGTTGTGAATGATTGAATTGAATGAATGGGAATGACTGCATACGTGTTTATTTTTTTATGGTTTTATTAATAATTCTTTTTTAAACAATACCGTAATTAGATTTTCCCCCCCATACATATTGTTTTCATTATGTTGTACACCGCCATGAATCACTTCGAGAAGGACAGGATACAAGTCTAATAAATAAATAAATAAATAAATAAATAAATAAGTGTGATAGGACACACCAGGAATTTGTCTTGGTGCATATGCTCACCAAACCCATGCCTCCAACACAGCTAGGTTTCTGAAGAAAATACGTATTTTAATAACCGACAGGAAAAGTACAGCCAATGCAAAGGGGGAGAGTGAAATTGGCTTCCTCTCCAAGACTTTCCTGGCTCTGAAATCTTTACAGCTCTGGCTTTTTGCCCGCTCTCATTATCTCTGAAGATAAAAGACAAATCCCACCCCACTCCAGCACCACCCCCAGGATTCCCCACCCTTGCCCTTCAGGAGCTGGACGCCTTTTATTGTCTTCTCCCTCCAAACCTTTTGAAGTTTCCTCCTGTCTAGAAGGCATATTATGAGAAATGCCCTTGAGGCAGGGGGGAGGGAGGGGGGAGACTTTGCCTGTCTGCTGAGAATCCAGTTAACTCCTCAGATATGGGAGGAAGGGCCGAAAGGGAAAACTGAATGAAAGTGGGAGCTAATCTGGAAAGGGAGCAGCAATTCACAAAGGTTGGAGCCGGTTTCCCTGATATCAATAACAAGTGTGTTTGCAATAGATCAAGTGCACCCAGACTGGGAGAAAGGCAACAAAGAGAGGTGGAAATCGTTCATCAAAATAACTTCCTCTGAAGTTGGGATGGGGGTTGCCTACAACAAACGATCTCCTCTCTGATCATTTACTTTAACGTAGACACTTAAGCCTTGTTCAAAGTCCTAATAATTAGAAAACAAACAGAACCCCTTCAGTCTACTTGAAGATACCACAGTACAAGGCTACAAAACAAACTAGGCTTCACAAGGAGCTCCAATGATGAAACCACTCGCAGAGTACTTTGTTCCTGTTTCGAATGTATCGTTTATCAGCAGGAAGACTCTAATCCAGGAAGCCCCCAATGGCATTTGCACAATACAGTGGTACCTCTGCTTACGAACTTAATTCGTTCCGTGACCAGGTTCTTAAGTAGAAAAGTTTGTAAGAAGAAGCAATTTTTCCCATAGGAATCAATGTAAAAGCAAATAATGTGTGCGATTGGGGAAACCACAGGGAGGGTGAAGGCCCTGTTTCCACCCTGGAGATTCCTAGAGAAGCCACACAGAGGCTTCTCCCCGCCTTTTCCGGTCCTGCTTCCTCCAAAGAGATTCCTAGAGAGGCCCCATGGAGGATTCTCCCCGCTTTTTCCTGTCCTGCTTCTTCCCAGGAGATTCCTAGAGAGGCCCCACGGAGGCTCCTCCCCACCTTTTCCAGCCCTGTTTCCTCCCGGGAGATTCCTAGAGAGGCCCCACGGAGGCTTCGCCCTGTCTTTTCCGTTTACAGTTTCAGAGGCTTGGGTTTGTAAGTGGAAAACAGTTCTTGAAAAGAGGCAAAAAAATCTTGAAACCCGGTTCTTATCTAGAAAAGTTCATAAGTAGAGGCCTTCTTAGGTAGAGGTACCACTGTATCAGGCCAACAACTAACATCAATTCCTAATGGAAAGCCAACTGGTCTGCAGAATGCCTAGACCAGTGATGGTGATCTTTTCGGCATCAAGTGCCCAAACCGGAACGTGCACGCTGCAGCCCTGGAAACTTGACCAGCTGGGCAGTGTGCATTCATACATGGCCCCTCTTGTCTCCTGGTTTCTGGCGTGTGCATGCACGCTGGCTAGCTGGTCTTCATGCATGCTAGTACCAGGAGGGCGAACCTATGGCACACGTGCCAGAGGCAGCACACAGGGCCTTCTCTGTGGGCATGCGCGTGTTTGCCAGTTGCTCTTGTGGTTTCAGGCACATGCATGTACACCAGCCAGCTGCATGCCAAAGCACTGGAAATGTGAACACCAGGTGGCTAGTGCATGCCTGCCCTTTGGGTATCCAGGGCTCCAGCACGCACAAAGATCAACTAGCTGGTGCACATAGGCATGCCGGAAACCACAAGAGCACTGCGTTTCATAGGTTCGACGTTGTGGGCCTAGACATAGGAAGACATATAAATGACCCCACAAAAAAGATGCCAGGTTTTGAACTACATCACATCAACAATGGATAATCCTGAATAGGATCCACACCTTATATGGCATCTGCTAGGACTTTCTGTATAAATGGGGCTCAGCATCCTTCCCTTAGTGGGGCTACGGGGTCCCATGTTGAAATGTAATCACATTAACCGGCTGTAAGCTGAGAGCTTATATCGGTCCAGTATCCAATTGGGTTTTACTAATCCAGTTGAAATGTTAATTTTTTTAATAATAAATTTTATTATTTTTTTATAATAATAACAGATACACACTACAGTACATAAAACACAGTGCACAGTGATACGTTGAAATGTTAATTTATATTTCTAGTCCATGTATGATATGCCATATGCTAAATATTATTTTGAGCAAAATGTTATTTCCAACATAACTCTGTTTCTGCATGGTTTTGAATTAACATTATGAATGGAAGTTGTGATATGGTCAATTTTCTTTCCATGCCTTATTTAAGACACTCATTATCACATAGAATCTTGTGTGTACACCCAAGTTACTTGCAGGGCTATCATTTGAAACCTAGGTTCTTTTATCTTTTCTCCTAGGCCAGGGGTAGGCAAAGTTGGCTCATCTATGACTTGTGGACTTCAACTCCCAGAATTCCTGAGCCAATTATGCTAGCTGAGGAATTCTGGCAGTTGAAGTCCACATGCCATAGAAGAGCCAACTTTGCCTACCCCGTCCTAGGCTATTCCATCCTAACTGAGGAAGGATGTTTACCAAATTAGACACACACACCCCAACTAAATTTAAAATGTGAATAGGCAAATTGGAGCAAACAATGAGCAAACTAGCAAAAAAATATAACAGAAGCATTTAAAAATACTAAATTAAAGCAAATATATGAATAATAAAATTATGGATCAAATGAAGCAATTGCAGTGCAACTATAAATTCATAATAAGCATTACATAAAAATAATAATAAATGGTTTAATGAATATTGGTACAAATCAGTGTGTGTGTGTGTGTGTGTGTGTGTGTGTGTGTGTGTGTGTGTGTAGGAATGTATGTATGAAAGTCCAACCCTTACTAACTCAGCTTCCAATGTAGGCACATTTACATTGCACTTCAAATATTTAATCCCAAAAATCTCAATCCATCTTTGAACCACATTCAGATTCAAATAAAAATACCAAATGTTCAGTTTCAAAAGTTAGAAAAGTTCAGATCCAAATAGGATCCCCCCAGCCCCTCATATAAGCAACATCAGAATAAAATAGCCTGTTTTGCCATCTTAGAAAGGGGGCTACAAGGTCAGAATTAGAAGGAATTCAGGAACTGTCCCTAATCATCCAAAAAAAATGACCTTTATTCTGTGACATGACTTTCATTCACTCTTTTATCACTTAGCGGCAAAGGCATGCCATCTCATGACCTGATTGGTTACTGTGCACCTGTTCGCCTCCTCCCTTCATTGGTTGTTTATTACATCCTAAGGCCCACCAATTAAAAGTGACACTGTACTTGATGGATTGTTAGGTCAAAACATTGTAAGCTTCTTTCATCCTTGCCTCTTGATTAGTTTTCACATATCTGGACTCTTCTATCAGTAACAAAGTTATAACATCCCCCAACTCCTCATTTTCTGGTTTTGGATCCCATCCCACTCCATTCCTCCACTTCCTTGATAATTCTGTATATAATTAAGTTGTGATTCTCACCTTAGTACCAAAGGTCTTATGTATACTATTATATGTAAACTATTCATTTAGTGACCATTCAAAGTTACACTTTGTTAGTTAGCGTCATTTGGTCCTATGATTGTTGCTGCATCCCCAGGGTCACATGACAAAAATTTGGGCACTTGGCAATGAGCATGTATTTAACGCAGTTGCTGTGACCTCCATTTGTACCTTCCCAAATGGCTTCCTTGAAAGCAAAGATGGGGGGGGGGGAGAGAAAGGGATTTACTTAATGACTATACAATTCATCCAGTGGTGAAATCCATTTTTTTTTACTACCAGTTCTGTGGGCGTGGTGTCGCTTGGTGGGCGTGGTTTGGTGGGCATGGCAGGGGAAGGACACTGCAAAATCTCCATTCCCACCCCACTCTGGGGCCAGCCAGAGATAGTATTTGCTGATTCACTGAACTACTCAAAATTTCCACTACTAGTTCTCCAGAACCTGTCAGAACTTGCTTGGTTTCATCCCTGAATTCACCTAATAACTACAGCAAAACAAGTTGTAAAATCTGGCATGACTCACTTAACCACTGCCTCACTTAGTGATGGGAGTTCCAATCCCAGTTGTGGCTGAAAGCCAAGGATTACCCATAGGCAGAATTTAGAAAGAAAAAAAGTCTGTAATATTTATTTATTTATCATTCATTCATTCATTCATTCATTCATTCATTCATTCATTCTTTCATTCATTCATTCATTCATTCATTCATTCATTCTTTCTTTTATTCTTTCTTTCTTTCTTTCTTTCTTTCATTCATTCATTCATTCATTCATTCATTCATTCATTCATTTAGATTTGGATGCCGCCCCTCTCCGAGGACTCTAATAAAAATATACTAACAAAGCAAAATTACTGTATTTTTTGGAGTATAAGATGCACCTTTTACCCCCCTAAAAGAGGGTGGAAATGTAGGTCCACCTTATACAGCCATTTTTGGCCTCCCAAAGCCCAGCCCCCGCATCCCATTTTTGTGAAAAACTGCTCTTTTTTTCCCAAAAATTGAGGTGTTTTGGCCTTTCCCCAGCCCGCAGGAGCACTCTGCAGACTTCCCAAACCCTACACACTCAATTTTTGCAAAGAAAGGGTAAAAAATGGGCCTTTTTGTAAACATAAGAGTATTTTTTGCCTTTCCTCAGGTCCCAAGAGCACTCGGCAGATTTCCCAGGTCCTCTATGTGCCCCCCCTTTAAAAAAAAAAGGGGTGAAAAATGGGTTTTGTTTTTGTGGGGTGTGCAGAGGGTTTGGAAGGCCTGCAGAGTGCTCATGGGGCTTGGGAAGGCAAAAATGTCTGTTTTTGCAAAAAAGGGGGCACACAGGGGATTTGGGAGTGATTCTGGAGTCCGGGGAGGACAAAACCTTTTTTTCCTTCCTTACTTCTTTGAAATTTTGGTGCATCTTATAGTCCAAAAAACACAGTAAATACTATATACTTCTCATTGATACACAGTAAAATTAATCAAAACATACTTTACTAAAGTTCAAAGTTACTGAAGTAGGGTAAAAACAGTCTTCTGTTAGAACACCATTTGTCTTCTCATTTCAAAATACTGCATCCTAATCGAGTTTCATGAGAAAATAATTGATTTTACAAGGATTATACAACATTAAATGTATTTCAACAACCCTAATTCAAATTGGAGTACATAATATATAATTTCTTTAAATAAACAGGCCAGGAAAAAAGTCACAATTTAAAATGTGGTCAGTTTCTTTTAAAAATGGAATTTAAAATTCTTGAACTTTTCGGTGGGGGATTCTTCAATGAAAAATCTGGTAGGGGCTTTTTCATTTATCAGAATCAATTAAAAAAATTACTGTTGAGAGAAGATGTTGTTCTTCCGGGACAGAAATAAAAGAGCAGCCTCAACAGCTGTAGTAACCGATACTCATGATCATTTTCAAAGCTTAGAAGCAGATGCTTTTATCAAATGAAGGAAGGGTGATGTCATTTCAAGTAGCTCTTTTGATGGCAAAATGCCTGCAGAGATTTGCACTACCAGTTAATATATTTTTTTAATCCTACACAGCAAGGCTAAGGCCAATAGGTGCTTACATCATAAAAGGAAAAGAAAAACCTGGCACAAATTCCCAGAAGCAGAACACGTGGGGCTTAAATGCTAGAAGCAACAAGAAAGAGAAGGTACTTACGGCAGTTCTCTTCATCCGACCCATCCTTGCAATCAGTATCACCATCACAGAACCAGTGCTCAGCTATGCAGCTACCATCAGTGCAGCGAAACTCTTTGTCTGAACACTTCCTCATATCTGCAACAGAAAGAATACCTTAGGGCAGTGATCCTCAACCTGGGGTCAGGCCCCTTTGGGGGTTGAATGACTGTTTCACAAGGGTTGCCTAAGACAGTGTTTCCCAACCTTGGCAACTTGAAGATATCTGGACTTCAACTCCCAGAATTCCCCAGCCAGCATTCTGGCTGGGGAATTCTGGGAGTTGAAGTCCAGATATCTTCAAGTTGCCAAGGTTGGGAAACACTGTCCTAAGACCAGGGGAAAAGACAAATTTCCCATGGTGTTAGGAACTAAAGCTTCTATCCTGGCCTTGGAACATATTTTTACAATCCGACCAATCAGGCGTTTACAGTGGGGGTGCCCCTCTGACCTTCCTGCCAATCAGCTTAAAGCTCTGTTGGTTGAATTGGTGCTAGGCTTATGGTTGGAGATCACCACAACATGAGAAACTGTATTAAGGGGTCGCGGCATTAGAAAGGTTGAGAACCACTGGCTTAGGGAAAAATAGCAACAACACTTAGACTTATACTGCTTCATACATGCCCCCTACATGGCATTGGACCAGAATACCTCCGGAACCGTCTTCTGCTACACAAATCCCAGCAGCCGATAAGGTCCCACAGAGTTGGCCTTCTCCAGGTCCCGTCGACTAAACAATGTCGTCTGGCGGGCCCCAGGGGAAGAGCCTTCTCTGTGGCGGCCCCAGCCCTCTGGAATCAACTCCCCCCAGAGATCAGAACTGCCCCCACCCTTCTTGTCTTTCGCAAATTACTTAAGACCCACCTGTATTGCCAGGCATGGGGGAATTGGGACATCTCTCCCAGGCTTTTATAGTTATATGTATGACATGCATGTGTTGCATGGTTTTTTAAATGATGGGTTTTTTAGATGCTTTTTTAATATCAGATTTGTTTACATTGTCACACTGTTTTATTATTGTTGTGAGCCGCCTTGAGTCTTGGGAGAAGGGCGGCATACAAATCTAATAAATTATTATTATTATTATTATTATTGTTGTTGTTGTTGTTGTGCTTTGCAACCCACTCTAAAAGAGGTTTACAGAGTTAGCATATTGCCTCCAACAACAGGACTGTCCTCATTTTACCAATCTTGGAAGGATGAAAGGCTGAGTGAACCTTGAGCTGGAATTGAATCTCTGACAGTGGGCAGAGTTATCCTGCAATACTGCATTCTAACCACTATGCTGCCACCACAGCCCTTCCCTTCCCTCACAGCTGCAATTGAAAGTTTTTGAAAATCTTTCCCATCCCCAAACCTTCCAATATTACAATTGCACAGAATAATGACTTCTTGATGAGTGTCGATTTTTTTTACAGAGATAAACTGAAGCTGTACTACAATACAGTTTGATGTGGCATGGAAGAGACATAGCACAACCCTCCCAAAAAACACCCCAATTTCCCAACCCATCAAGCAAACTAACTTAACTTTTTCCATGGAGCCTGAAGCTTAGATGTATCCTAATCTCATTTTCCCTCCACAGGCCTCAAAGCCCCAGAAGGTGTAAATTGCCAAACTGCAGCTGCAAATGGTCAATAAACTGAAAAGGGGAATGGGCTTTCTTTAAGCATATTGGAACAAATCACTCTCCCCCAAACCTTGGCTACTACAGTGACATTATCACCTTGTTGCTTCAGCTGCAAATTGGTTTTCATTTGATTTGAGAACGGCCCATTTGCTTCTGGCACAGACAACATCAAAGTCTTTATAAAGAACAAAATATATGTTCTTTATGAAGACTTTGATGTTAGGACTGAAACCTATGCAAAAGCTCTATTCCAATCATCCGTGCTTATAATTATTATTTTTCTCCTGTCGTTTGGCCCTCCAAAATGCTAGATTTTGCTCCTACCCACAACCAGGTTACTAACCGCACTGTTCGTCACTGTTGTCGCCACAGTCGTTGTCCCCATCGCAGTGCCATAGGCTGCGTATGCAGTATCCATTCTGACAGGAGAACTCGTCTTCCTCACATTCCCGGGGAGCTGCAAAAACACAACCCACAAAAATACACGTCAAACATAGCACTGTGGTTTACTCAATCAACAGAAGCCTATCTATACCAAAAAAGTTTAGGAACACCTATTAATGTAATTCCTTATTATACATTTATTTTGTTCATTTAATTTCTCTGAACCTATTACAAGACTATTTTAAAATAAAATGAAACAATAAAATACAATAATCTCAGGGACCGCCTTCTGCTGCACGAATCCCAGCGACCAGTTAGGTCCCACAGAGTGGGTCTTCTCCAGGTCCCGTCAACTAAACAATGTTGTTTGGTGGGGCCCAGGGGAAGAGCCTTCTCTGCGGTGGCCCCGGCCCTCTGGAACCAACTCCCCCCGGAGATTAGAATTGCCCCTACCCTCCTCGCCTTTTGTAAGCTCCTTAAAACCCACCTCTGCCGTCAGGCATGGGGGAACTGAGATACTCTTTCCCCCTAGGCCTTTACAATTTATGCATGGTATGTTTGTTTGTTTGTATGTATGATTAGTTTTACAATAAGGGTTTTTTAGTTGTTTTAGCATTGGATTTACATGTTGTTTTTTATTATTGTTGTTAGCCGCCCCGAGTCTACGGAGAGGGGTGGCACACAAATCCAATAAATAAAATAAATAAATAAAATAAATAATATCCCAATTAGCCCATGTCATTGTGAATACAACTGTTGGAAAGCATACTAAATAAATAGCCCAGGAAACATGTAATATTTATAAAAGCTTGATCTCAGTGTAATGCAAATTCCAAAGCATAATTTTATAAGCAATACACATCTTCAGCTGGAATTCACCAACTAGGATTAAGATAGCAGAATAAGACAACTTAAAAATGTTTGCACAAATGTGTCCACCTGCCAAAAGTCAAGTTTTGTAGTATATTGAGGAACATCACAAATCTAATTACTGAAGTTAGAGCAAACTCACATAACTAGGGTTTTTTTTTAACATACACCATCTATTCCAGTTATGGCGAACCTTTTTTCCCTCGGATGCCGAAAAAGCGTGGGTGTGCACTATCATGCATGTGTAAGTGCCTGCACCCATATTTCAATGCCTAGGGAGGGCAAAAACAGCTTCCCCTGCCCTCTGGAGGCCGTCTGGAGGCCGGAAGTGGTCTGTTTCCCAACTTCTGGTGGGCCCAGTAGGCTCGTGTTTCGTTCTCCCCAGGCTCCAGGGGCTTCCCTGGAGCCTTGGGAGGGTACAAATGCCATCCTCCATCCCCCTGGAGGCTCTCTGGAAGCCAAAAAAGCCCTCCCAGAGCCTCTGTGCAAGCCAAAAATCAGCTGACTGGCACACACATGCCCTTTGGAGCTGAACTAGGGCAACAGCTCACATGCCAGCAGATTTGGCTCCGCGTGCCACCTGTGGCACCTGTACCATAGGTTCGCCATCACTGATCTATTTTAACAGCTACTCTACTGCTTAACCAACTCCAAAAGCTGACTGCAGGTCCAACAGTGACATTCTGTTTGTTCTCATAAAGGAACTGTGCGTTTAACGTACGGCAGTCCTGCTCGTCAGAATCATCCTCGCAATCATTGTCTCCATCACAGACCCATGATCGACGGATACATTTGCCATTGTCACAGTGAAAATCCAGGGATGAGCAAGTAGGCAGCACTGAAAAGTAGGGAGGAGAAAAAGAAACAATGAAGAACATTTAATAAGTTTGGCTACATTTACTTCTTAAGTCATGCACACATGCCAAAGACATAAAGTAGTAATACTACTAGTAGTAGTGCTAATTATATTTAGTTATAATTAAAATATAAAATGTTCTAATAATTATAATTATTCTTCAACCAGAGGGTCTTTGGTTTATGGAATTCACTTCCAGAAGAGGACATGACAGCTGTCAGCCTTGATAGCTTCAGGGCAGGATTGGACAGATTCATGGATGCCAAGTGAATCGGTGGTTATTGAATTGGATGTCCATGTGCTGCCTCTATGTTGGTTGAGGCAGGCAGGATTCCATTGAGTACCATTTGTTGGGGGTCAGGGGAAAGGGAGGGTCTTGCCTTTTCTTTCTGCTCAAGATCCCCATGGACAATTGGTGGGCCACTGTGTGACACAGAATGCTGGACTCGATGGGCTTTGGCCTGATTCAGCATGGCTCTTCTTATGTAATTGTAATGAGAGCCAGTTTGGTGTAATGATTAAGGCACCAGGCTAGAACCCAGGAGACCTTGAGTTCTATTCCCGTCTAGGCACAAAGCCAGCTGATCTCAGACCAGTCATTTTCTCTTAGCCCTACAGTGGCACTGGCAAACCATTTCCAAAAATATTGCCAAGAAAACTGCAAGGCAGCCTCTGAGAATTGGACCCAACCGAATGGAAGAAAATAATTATAATGTATAATGTAGTAATAATTATAATTAGTCCACTAGTATTACTAATAAAAAGCATGAAGGGATGGGAAATACCGCCATATAAATAACTTCCCAAACTTAATGTTCAGTTTGATTCTTTTTAAGATCAGTTTGTACTCAGAATAACAAGTAACAACTTGGTGATATCACTAAAAGTGAGCTAAAATTGTGCTAAAAGAACAGCCAAGTTCCCTTTTTCTGTGCCAGATAATACTGTTGAAGTGTTATCAAAAACATATAACTTCCTGATAAATTATAAAATGGAAGTAGAAATGGTCAAAGGAAACATGATTAGTTGGGCAAAAAATATTGTACACAGTATATATATATATATTGATCAATGGGAGACAATTTGGACAAAAAATTACAAACTAACGAAATCAACTGCGTACAAGGAAAACATTTTAAAGATGTTTTATAGGTGGCATATATCACCATCAAGACTAGTCCAAATTTACCCCAAATTAAAACCGGACTGCTGGAGGTGCAGGAACAAAAATGGAACATTTTTCCACATGTGGTGGACTTGTCCCGAAATTAGGAAAATTTGGAGTAAAATTAGATCGTGGATTTACGCAATAAACAAAGTTAAACTTCAACTAAAACCGGAGATCTTTCTTCTAGGCATAATAGATTCTAAAACTTTTTAAAAAAGCATTACTATTTGATACAACATGTAATTACTGCAATCAGGATTTGCATAGCACAAAATTGGAAGAAAGAAGACACACCAACGGAAAGAGACATGATTAGGAAAATTCTTGACTTTGCAGAATCTGACAAACTAAGACAAGAACTTAAAAACAATAATCAATCTTGCCATAATGACACGTGGGATGATTTTTACACTTGAGTTGACAATAGGAAAAAGAATAGCTGTAAATAATGTATATACTAAGTTGTTGGATTTTAGAACCTAGAAATAAGCTAAAATTAAGTCTATAATTGATTAGGATAATAAATATTGCTTCAATGCCAATGTTAAACCGAGTCTGCGGAGAGGGGCGGCATACAAATCCAATAAATAGATAGATAGATAGATAGATAGATAGATAGATAGATAGATAGATAGATAGATAGATAGATAGATAAATAAATAAGAATCGCTGTTGCTATAGACCGTGGAAACACACAAGGAATGAACTGTCTCAGTCAGTGTTTCCCAACTTTGGCAACTTGAAGATATTTGGACTTCAAGTCCCAGAATTCCCCAGCCAGCATTTGCTGGCTGGGGAATTCTGGGAGTTGAAGTCCAGATATCTTCAAGTTGCCAAGGTTAGGAAACACTGGTCTAAGTTACAGTTCGGGAGGGGGGAGGGCTAGGGATATGTGTTGTACTGTCTCTGTATCAGACATAATGCAATAGAAGATGTAAACACATGATGAAACACTCATGGTCTTGTTTTAATATGTATATATTTAATAAAATTTTCTAATAAAAAAAGAAAAAAAATACTGTTGAAGAGGTTACTGAAAGTTATGCCAACTGTCAGCTGTAGTTGCAGTCAGATCAATTTAGCCTATTAAGTGGGGGAAGAAACAGTCGATGCTCTCAATATGGTTCTTATTTGAAATTGTGGTGAATTAAAATAGACATGAATTTTCAAAGTAGGAACATAAGCCCTGGCCAACGTTCTACACTTACGTTTTATTTCAAACAGAAATACAAAAGAACAATTTCTCTGTATCTGTTAATTACTTCAGTCCTGAAAATCTGCCCCTCTTTCATTCTGCCGTGAATACTAATCCACTTCTTCTGAAAACCTGAAACATTAATTTCCCCCTATCATGTTAGATTAAAACAACTTCTGAGTTCTTCAACACCCGCCAAAGCACCAAGCAGAATTGTCAGGTTTTCCATTGCACACTTCCAAAACAATAGTGCCGCAGAATATTTGGGAACAGATAAATCCAATTTCCAGTGATCTGTGGTCCAATGCACAGAATGAAAGAAAGGCCTTATATCTGAATTCTTAGAATCTCACCTCACTCAAAGCCGGCGAAAAAAGTCGGCATCAAAATGCTGCCCCATCCCATGAGATTCCATCCAGTGACCTCCTCCATCAGTTAATAAAGGTAGCCCGCGACTTGCAACGGTTCATTTAGTGACCGTTCCAAGTTACAAAGGCACAGAAAAAAATTACTTATTGTTGTGGTTAGCTCTGGCCCAGCTCCTGCCCCAAGGAATGTGCAGGTGGATGTGGGGGAAACATCCACATGCCGCAGGTCTGTTTTGCTCCCGATGGAATCTGCCGACGAAGCCTCCTCTGACCAAGGAAGCGTGAGTGACAGGGAAGAGGGGAGTTTGGCAGACAGCCCAGGAGGAGATCAATCATCTGTATCATCCCTGGATTCTGAACAAGAATTAATGACACACCCACGCATGCGTAGAGTGATGCATAGGAGACAACAACTGAAGGATTATTACAAGAGAAAATAAGGCCACCTGTGGTTGGGTGGGGCTGCTGTAATTAGTGCTACAGATAAAAGAGCAGCCTGGTGTTTTAGCCTCATGGCAGTTTATCTGATTCATTGTTTCGTCAAGATCGTGGTTTTTGTGCTGTTCAAGATTGCGTGTGGACTCTCTGGACTTTAGAATTGGACTCAATTTCCCAGTTATTGGGTGAGCAATTGGATTGCATTTAACCTGTGCCTTGTGTGTACCAGAAAATCCCTTCGACATTTAAAAAGGGAGCTTTTTCTGTTTATAAAAACTTTTGGGTTTTCCTTTTATCATGTGGTGTGTGTCTTCCTGGACTAATTATCCTGTAATTACGGGCGGTTGAAACACGCCGGCAGAACACTTATGAACATTTTTCAGTTACTACCTTTTCAGTGTCCCCCATGGTCATGTGATCAAAACTGAGACGCTTGGCAACTGGTTCATATTTATGATCATTGTTGTGTCACAGGATCCCTTTTGGGATCTTCTGACAAGCAAAGTCATTGGGGAAGCGAGATCCACTTAGCAACCAGATTTACAGTAGTCCCTCGCTATACCGCGCTTCACCTACTGCGGCTTCACTTCATCGCGGGTTTCTGAGGAAGTTGATCGGCAGATTTAAACAGCCCGCCGAACTCGATTGGCAGGTTTTTCAAAAAAATATATATCTAAAATTGTAAATACAGTATTTAAATACTGTATCTAAAATAAATACTGTGTGGGAAGGGTTTATAAACACTTAAAACAATGAAAACTTACCAAACAATTACAATATAAATACTTAAATAAGTACTATCAGTCGATAAATTCCCCATCGCGGATTTCACCTATCGCGGCCGGGTCTGGAACGTAACACCAGCGATAGGTGAGGGACTACTGTACTAACTTATCAACTGCTGTGATTCACTTAACAACCGAGGCAAGAAAGGTCGTAAAATGAGGCAAAATTCACTTAGCAAATGTCTCACTTAACATGTTGGACTCAATTGTGGTCGTATGTTGAGGACTACTGGCAGGATTTCATGGTCTTTGGATGTCTACAGGCCACACTAAGCTGCCTTGGAGGTTCCTCCCCTTCATTTTTTTTAAAACATTGAAAGTTCCCACTTCGCATGTGCAGTAGCGCTCCCTTTTTTTCTCTGAAGACAATGAGCAAAAGGAAAAACGTATGTAATCTTGACACGTGGAAGTGAGAAACAAAACAATAGCAATAGCGCTTAGATTTTGTACAGCTTTGCAGTGTTCTGCAACCCCCGCTTGGAGGTGTAACTATATTAAAAGTTTATTCTGAGCTGGTCTTAAATAGGGTCTCGCTACCTATAGAGTGAGAACCTCAATTCAATGTTCTCATATTGGCAGCAACTTTCCAGGATTAGTAATGCCTAGCCCTTCAACTTATTTTTACAGAATCAGCATGTTGCCCCCAACAATCTGGGTCCTCATTTTATCTGGGTCCTCTCGGAAGGATGGAAGGCTGAGTCAACCTTGGCCTTGGTGAGATTTGAACTGCTAAACTGCAGCCAGCCAGCCAGCAGTAGTACTACACTGCGTCACCAGGGCTCAGTGACGTATTTATCAGGTGACAGTCCCAAGCCTTGTGATATTTTTAAATGCCTTTGACAAGATTCTAAAAAGAAAAGAAAAGAAAACAAAACACAACAACCCACCTTTCTGCTATCTTTCTGTTTATCCTAAATTTTGTTTGATAGCCAATATCTTTAAGTTTTTATTAATATTGATTGTTTCCTCATTGCTTATTTGGCTTCTATAATGATCATTAAGTGTTGTACCTCATGATTCTTGACAAATGTATCTTTTTCTTTTATGTACGCTGAGAGCATATGCACCAAAGACAAATGCCTTGTGTGTCCAATCACACTTGGCCAATAAAGAATTCTATTCTATTCTATTCTATATTCTATTCCATCCCATCCCATCCTATCCTTTCCTATCCTCCACCATTGGAAACCTCCAAAATCCACACCATGGGTTTTCATTCCCCAGTATTTCCCAACTCTTACAGCCTATGCCAAATGAGGAGGCATCGCTTCTAAATATTCATATGAGGCACCAAAGTTAGTATTTGGCTTCAGATTTTCTTTCTTAGGTCTTCCTCACAGCTGTTATCATTCCCATTCAATCAGGTGGTCCTTGACGTATAACCTGTAGCTTAGTAACTTAGCCAAAGCTACAAGGAACCGCAAAAGGTACTTATGACTCAATTCCAAAGTTCTGATAGCCGCACACGTGACAGCATTTTCGGCTGTGGCAACCAGCCTGCATTTATGGCTATTTGAAATGTCCCATGGTCTCATGACTCCACTTTTGCTCAAAGCTGGCCTTTACTTTAGCTTTTTTTGGCAAAAACAGCCCAGAGCAAAACAACGGGCTTGTTTTACGCATTTGTACATGATGTCCTATTGTACAATCATCATGACTTATGACCATAATGGTTAGTCCATGTTATAGGAATAAGTTGAGGGCTACTGGTATTAAGCAAATCAAGATAATCATTTTCTTACTGAAGACAGGCTAGAATGATTTTTGCATAACATCTCTTTCCCCCGGCTCACTCCTTCACTCTCCAAGCTAGAAAATGAAAATCTTTCTGGATGCTTCTGAACATTCCTTTTCAGCATTTTGGGAGAAACTTCTGGAAGAAAAAGTAACATGCTGAGCCACTTGAACAAAGTGGAGGTCCTACTCCAGATGTGTCTTCAATGGAGTAGAAGATCTTATCTCATTTAATTTCTTCTTCTTCTTTAACAGTTTTTATTGGGCTCCTTGTGGTGCTGAGAAGTTAAAATAGGTCTGAGGAAAATCCATGCGGTATATTTTATAGAGTTAGAAGATAATCATTTTTCCTTTTGATTAAACAAGGGAAGATGTATGGATTTTGCAGAGGTATCGAGCAACGTGCACATTTGTTGCTATATAAATTAACTTTCTAAACTGAGTATGCCCATATAACTATTGAATTAGATTAGCCCCCGTCTTCTCTCCCTCTCTCAGAACACCATTCATAAAGGCTTCCTCCTTGGGTTGCAATAAATTCTTCACCTGTGAGGATTGTGTTTTCAAGGGCTGCCAACTATTCTGAGGAGGAGGTGGAGGTGGAGGAGGAGGAGGAGGAGAAGAAGAGGAAGAAGAAGAAAGGATTTATACCTGGTAGCTGTGTCTTTCAAAAGAACAGGGTTTCCTTCAACTAGACAAGCAAGCAACAAGAAGAAACCCTTTCATCTCTGCCCAGTCTGCTGATGCTATCTTACAGCTGTCATCATCTGCAGCATAGCCCAATAGATAGGAAGAAAGGTGGTTTCTTTGCAAATAAATGGCCATTTGAACAGTTAGTGTTTCCAGTTTTCCGGTGAAATTGCAGCCAGGAACTAGCTCTGAAAATCTACTTTGGGATTTGCTTTGATTATGAAAAGCAGGTTTTAAAAATCATAAATAAATACACTAGCCATGGTTAACCTTACAGCTGCATTTTAATTATACTGATTGAAATTGTACAATACTTTGAAGCACAAAGTAGTTAAGTACTAATCAACCAAATGATTAGTATTTGCGGCAACTTAATTTAGGAGCTGTCAGCAGTAGTTCTCCTCAATACTGTGCCATCCAGGCACAGTCTCTACTATCTTCAGTCAACTTGGCCATCAGTGAGAATGGTTTAACCTACAATTTAGCTATGTAGATGCTCTCTTTTCTTTAAATTTTTACATTATAACCTGTGTGACCTCACAATTGGCCTTGACGGTAATCACAGATCTCCAGATACTTAATCCTTAAATCACCCTTTGGTTAAACTCTTGGCAGGATTCTCAGTTTGGCTAGCTTTGAATCTTTGCTGCAAACAACAAGAAAGTCTTGAAGACAACAGATGATTTCACAACTGCAGAGCAAAGAATTCAAGAGTGTATGCCCACATAACCTGCCCAGCAAAACCAAGTAGTGCCAATATCAACTACTCTTTTCTAAAATGGATTGAAAAGGTAAAAGATGGCATATATACACAATCACAATACCAGGGGTGGGCTTCAAAATTTTTAGCAATGGGTCTCTGTCTGGTTTCTGGGTGGGCATGGCTATGGAGGGTTTGGCCTAGTCAGCCTCGGTAAAGACATGCAGGGACTAGGCCATTTTAACCCTCCTCAGGCTATGGAGATTTTTCTCGAGTCTCCGAGAGGGCAGAAACTGCCTCTCTGGACCTCTAGATGCCCTCTGGAAGCTGGAAGTAGGCCCAGCCTTCCGGAGGCTCTGGGAGGCCTGTTTTTTGCTCACCCCAAGTTTCCGTGTCAGCCCTGCACTTACCTGGCTTGCGTGGGCTGCCGATCAGTTTCCAGTCACAATTCAAAGTGTTAGTTATGACTTATAAAGCCCTACATGGCATTGGACCAGAATACCTACGGGATCGCGTTCTGTCGCATGAATCCCAGCGACCGATTAGGTCCCACAGAGTTGGCCTTCTTCGGATCCTGTCGACTAAACAATGTTGTCTGGGACCTAGGGGGAGAGCCTTCTCTGTGGCGGCCACGGCCCTCTGGAATCAACTCCCCTCAGAGATCCGAATTGCCCCCACCCTCCTTGCCTTCCACAAGATGCTTAAGACCCATTTATGCCACCAAGCATGGGGGGATTAACTCCCTCCTCCCTACCTTCTGATTCAAGCATTTGTGAATGGTGTGATTGTGCTGACTTGTCTGTTTTTTAGTAAGTATGGGTTTTAATTTAGTTTCTTATCATTGGATTTGTATTTTATTGTATTGCTTTTGCTGTTGTGAGCCGCTTTGAGTCCTCGGAGAGGGGCGGCTTAGAAATCAATCAATCAATCAATCAATCAATCAATCAAATAAATAAATAAATAAATAAATAAATAAATAAATAAATAAATAAATAAATAAATAACAATAACAATAACAATAACAATAATTCAAAATGGACCATATGGAGACTCCTGGGAGTGAAGGGTGGGGAAGGCAGGACCAGTCGTAATATTTTGAATGTCTATGCGACGTTTCGGTGAAATCATATTCACCATCATCAAGCTGTAGGTTGTAAGCTTCGTGCTGTTGTAAATATAGTTTGTTTGCAACTGCCATTTGTTCCTTATAAATAGTGGTGGGGATGGAGATTTGGTTTGAATGTAGCAAATAGATTGGGTGGCTGTGTTTTAATGATTTGATTGGTTGGTGGAATCACATTTAGTTGGATTTGTATTTTATTGTATTGCTTTTGCTGTTGTGAGCCGCTTCGATTTGATTGGTTGGTGGAATCACATTTAGTTGAAGGATTGACATGGTGATGATTGTGATATGTTTTTTTGTTTAGGGCTGGTTTCCAAATTTCTGGTAGGCTAAATAAATAAATCCTTCAACACACCAGGGTGATTCGACATAAAAATATGTAACCCTTCCCTGATACAGAGCTGAAGGGATTGGATACTGTAGCCTAGAGGATAATTATCTGCCTTACAAGGCAAAGGTTGCAGGTTCAAATCCCAGTGGGTATGGCTTGCTGATGAGGCCAAAATAAGGCTGAAATAGATCTATCCTAGTCTACCTTAATTTTCAAATTCAGCAAAAAAACGTGACACACACACACACACACACATATATATATTGTCTTCTATTATAGATCCTTCCTTTTAACTAAATTGTTACGTTTCGATATACAGTACTAGTATTTATATTCTCCCCTTCCACCTGGAGTTTTATGCAACATACCCTGTTTTCCCCAAAATAAGACATCCCCTGATAATAAGCCCAATTGGGTTTTTTGAGTGCATGGCAATAAGGCCAAGCGCTTATTCCAGGGTTCAAAAAAAAAATAAGACAAGGTCTAATTTTGGGGGAAACACAGTAGCACTCCCTTCCTCTAATTTCCCCCCATAAATCTTTTGATACTAAAATAGTCTGAAGTTTATGGTTATTGCAAAGCTATCACCGTAACCTAATCTTCCTCAATCAGGATTGGGTAAGATACTTTCACCATAACTCCCATATTCCCTGATAGCTGACCATGCTGCTTTGGATTAATGAAAAATGTAGTCCAAACAGATGCTAGGTGTGGGAAGGTAGATGAAGCTCGAGATCAATGTTTGTCCAATTTGATAATTTGAATCACAAGGTTTTTGAATACAAGAAATCTGAAATGCTTTTATACACTTTCTTTTGCTGTCCCTCCATAGAAAGAAATGAATGGTCAACCCTGGGGTAATGTGGTATTCAATGCCTGCTCCCGGCTGCTGCCAGAAATTAAATTTACACCTGCAATTTAGGTAATCTAATCTTTATAGGATGATGAAGATTCCACAAACCTAAGACTGACTTCCAAACTCTCACTGGAGAAGAAATTGCATTCATTTGTACCGGCTACCTTGACAACCTGAGCCCTGGAATAAAACTGTAGATATAATTCATTTGTGTCTATATTTTCCCCCCAGCTCAGAGACAGTCAAGGAACCAAATCTGAAGTCTTTTTGAAAAGCTCGGTAAAGACATGCTCACATATTATCAACTGTTACTTTCCTGAGTCACAAAAACGTCAAATTCAAGTTCCACTCACACATTTCTCCTTTAGAAATGAAGTATGCAAAGCTATTTTAGCAACCCAGCTAATTTACATCAACTTTCATTATTAATCGTGCAAAACAATGCCTTTAATTAGGATACTAGTCTTTTAATGATAAAAGTCTGAATAGATTATTTTTCCTTAATAAATAATATGTTATGATTATTTAAAAAAACCAAAGGGAGGAAAATATGTCAGAAAAAATTGACACACACACACGTCTAGAAGTAAAAGCAAATCTCACACCAATTTCCTTCCCCCCCTAGACTGTCATCAAAATCACACTTATCTTTTGCAAATACCTTAGACAAACAAATCTTGAAACAAAAATGATGGGTGTGAAAACGTTGCTCTTCCTCCCCCTCCTCTGTTGACAAGTCCAAATGTGTTAGATTATATTTCCCATCATTCCTGGCCATTAACACATTTGGAAAGTGCATGGCAGCAAAGGAGGTCGAAACAATAGAAAAAAACATCTGTATTTTATATCAAGATCTCCATACAGAATTATCTTCCTGATAAGCAGAGTCTGAGAATGCACACTTACTGGGAAGGACACAATTCAGTCAACAGACAAGTAAATATTTTTTTCATGTGTTTGCGGACCATATAAGTGACCTTCCTAGGAGGGTCCACAGAAAGTAATACACCACATTTTTTTCTCAGCTTATAGTAATGGTACAAAGAGAAACTTTAGACATACATTATTTGAATTGTCAGGAGTGTGTGTGTACATTTTATGTTTCTTCAGACAGATCGCATAGATGCAGCAGTGTTTCAAAATGGCGTCTGTAAGTGATGTACGTTACAAGCAGCATGTCGTCATTGAATTTTTCACTGCGGAGAAAGAAACTGTTGGGAACATTCATAAATGTTTGCGTACTGTTTATGGAGAATCTGCAGTCAACAGAAGTACGGTTAGTCGCTGGTTAAATGGTTAGACATTTTGAGGATGACAAAGAGGTGATTTGCACAGTGCAGAAATGGCTTCGTGACCAGAACAAGGAGTGGAACCGACAGAGCATACACATCCTTGTGTCTCGCTGGAAGAAGGCCATAGAACGGGGCAGAGATCACGTGTAAAAATAGAGAGTGTAGAAGAAACATCATTCTTTCTTGTGTGTAAGTTTAATTGTGTTCAATAAATAATGGTTGAAGAAAAAAATGTGGTGCATTACTTTCTGGGCGACCCTCGTAGTTAATGGAGAACATGTCTCAACTCAGCTATGTTCAGAAATTTTATCACAGCACTAGGAAACTTGGCCATGTGCCTAAATAGCCATTATTCAGGAAAAACAGGCTTCCAAGGCTTTCTTCACTAAGATCAAGAGTCTCTTACAGCCTTTGCAAATGTCACAGTCTTTTGGAACATGTGTCCTTGTCCTGATGTTTCTCTTAAGAAAGCTTCACCAAATTTATAAACCTGCTGACCAACACTGAAAATTAAACACCACACCCATGTACATAATATGCATATGATCCTGGGAAGATTCGGCTGTTATTTGGCCCTATATGATTGTACTGGATGAAACTCTAAGAGCAAACTTCGGTCTCGTTAATTTTCCTCTGCATTGCCTCCCTGCTAATGTAAAGGACTACGTAAGGATCTCTCAAATATGTAAAATCTTTTTCAATCTAGCTTCATAGTGATTTACAGACCTAAGTGGTTTAATAGAGTCAGCATATTTCCCCAAACGATTTGGGTTCTCATTTTACCAACCTTAGAAGGATGGAAGGCTGAGTCAACCTTTGAGCTGGTGAGAATTGAACTGCTGAACTACAGGCAGCCAGAAGTCAGCAGACATAGCCTGAAGAATTGCATCATAATCACTGCGCCACCACAGCTGTGATTAAAGCACTCATTTAATCAGAAATCTCACTCGCTTCACCCGCGTGCGTGTCTATGTCACATTGCGCAAATAGCAATAGCATCTAGACTTATATACCACTTCACAATGCTCTACAGCCCTCTCTAACTGGTTTACAGAGAGTAAGCATATTGCCCCCAATAACCTGGGTCCTCACTTTACCGATCTTGGAACGATGGAAGGCTGAGTCAACCTTGAGCCTACTGAAATAAGATTCAGGAGGGAAGGTTTTTTTAATAGGAAAGTGAACTCAAGAACAATCTGAGGTTAGTTGGGGGGGGGGAATCAGAAACAACGTGAGAAAATATTATTTTACTGAAAGAGTAGTAGATGTTTGGAACAAACTTCCAGCAGACGTGGTTGGTAAATCCACAGTAACTGAATGTAAACATGCCTGGGATAAACATATATCCATCCTAAGATAAAATACAGGAAATAGTATAAGGGCAGAGTAGATGGACTATGAGGTCTTTTTCTGTCGTCAATCTTCTATGTTTCTATGCAGTACTTTACTCTAACCACTGCACCACCGAGGCTCTTACGATCTTTTACACATGTGCAGAAGCCTCTGTGCATGCACAGAGGGTTCGATGCCAGCTGCTTTCAAGGAGTGGCGATCGGAGGAGCAGTTCGGGGAGTGGCCAGCTGTCCACCACTGCTGGTTCAGTGAGCGGGGGCAAATTACCGCTACCAGTTCATGCAAACCAGTCCGTATCGGCAGCAACCCACCACTGGTTAGGGAAGATACCATATTGGCATAACTTGCCTGGCTTGCAAGAAACTAGATGACCACTTGATAGGATCAAAAAAATTAAGTCATCTCTATTTCTGTTCAGTCATCTAGTGGTCATCCATATTTTAGCAGCCTTGATAAGGCTTTAACTGGGAATTCTAAAAAGTCCTGTATACATTGCCACCCTTGTCAGAAAATAAAATAAAAATGAAATGCAAAAAAAAAAGTGCATATGAAGTGTAATACCACATAAGTGGGAGATGGGTAGCGATTCTTCATAAATAAACATACCACTTTTGGATTATTAATGATGAGGAAAAAAGAGATTTAGGAGAAATATGAAAAAAGTTATTAGTTGCGAAGTCATGTCCGACCCATCATGACCCCATGGACAATGTTCCTTCAGGCCTTCCTGTCCTCTACCATCCCCTGGACTCCATTTGAGCTCATGCCTACTGCTTCAGTGACTCCATCCAGCCACCTCATTGTCTGCCCTCTCGTTCTTCTTTTGCCCTCAATCATTCCCAGCATTTAGGCTCTTCTCCAGTGAGTTCTTCCTTCTCATTAGGTGGCCACAGTATTTGAGTTTCATCTTCAGGATCTGGCCTTCTAAAGAGGAGTCTGGATTGATCTCCTCTAGGACTGAGCAGTTTGATTGCCTTGCAGTCCAAGGGACTCGCAGGAGTCTTCTCCAGCATCATAATTCTCCAGCATCATAATTTTTGGCGCTCAGACTTTCTTCTTCTTCTTCTTCTTCTTCTTCTTCTTCTTCTTCTTCTTCTTCTTCTTCTTCTTCTTCTTCTTCTCCTTCTTCTCCTTCTTCTCCTCCTCTTCTTCTTCCTATTATTATTGTTGTTGTTGTTGTTATTATTATTATTATTATTATTATTATTAATTAGATTTGTATGCCGCCCTTCTCCGAAGACTCGGGGCAGCTCACATGCTTCAACTTTCACAACCATACATATGAAAAATTAGGAGGCATATTTCTTGAAAGCAGAAAACAATTCAATATTCTTCTGCTCTTAAGCAGTGAGAGACTTAGGAGACAGACAAGAAACTGAGGTGCAGGCTGCTTTGGGTGTGAGATTGCCAAAAACCTATCTGAAACTGATAGGTCTCGGAAAGACCGCTAGAAATGCAATAATTGTGTTTGTAAAGTAATCAAAGAAGTTCGTTGAGAGGTCAAGCACAGAGAGCGAAGGCTACATTGGCTATCTACTGAAATATCCACTGCGAACAAATTAAATGAACCTGTATTCTCACTTCAGTGATAAATATAACTCTCCTTCAAGATATGAGGTGAAATCTATAAAATCCAATACTCTGAAGCAAAGAAGTTAATGGAATGAGAACAAGAAAGGAAGTAAGTAAAAGAAAAATGCCAGGAGAAAATAATTTCTAAATTCAAAGACAAAGAGTAAAGAAAACTAGGGAGCTGATCAGGACATTCAACAATCAAAAGCAACATACAGTATAATGAATAAAATAAAATATTTATTTTATTTTATTCATTGATTGATTGATTTTGTCCAATACACAATGAGGATTTTAGTGGGTATATATCTATATACACATAGTAAAATACATGATGAAGGTTATAAAGGAGAAACTCATAGTAAAATATATCTAAGAAGTAATAGAAAAAAAGATATAGTAATAGAACATATCAATGAAAGAATAGAAGAAGAGATATAGGAATAAGAAGAAAGGTATAGGAGATATAGGAGAGCAATAGGACAGGGGATGGAAGGCACTCTAGTGCACTTGTACTCGTCCCTTACTGACCTCTTAGGAATCTGGATAGGCCAACCGTAGATAATCTAAGGGTAAAGTGTTGGGGGTTTGGGGATGACACTATAGAGTCCGGTAATGAGTTCCACACTTCGACAACTCAGTTACTGAAGTCATATTTTTTACAGTCAAGTTTGGAGCGGTTAATATTAAGTTTAAATCTGTTGTGTGCTCTTGTGTTGTTGTGGTTGAAGCTGAAGTAGTCGCCGACAGGCAGGACGTTGCAGCATATGATCTTGTGGGCAATACTTAGATCTTGTTTAAGGTGTCTTAGTTCTAGGCTTTCTAGGCTCAGGATTGAAAGTCTAGTCTCGTAGGGTATTCTATTTCGAGTGAAGAAGGGCTCTTCTGGTGAAGTATCTTTGGACATTTTCAAGGGTGTTAATGTCTGAGATGCGATATGGGTTCCAAACAGATGAGCCGTATTCGAGGATGGGTCTGGCAAAAGTTTTGTAAGCTCTGGTAAGTAGTGTGAGATTGCCAGAGCAGAAGCTACGTAGGATTAGGTTTACAACTCTTGAAGCCTTCTTGGTTATGTTGTTGCAGTGGGCTTTGGCACTTAAATCTTTTGTTATTAGTACACCAAGGTCTTTAACCGAGTGGGGATTATCTGTATAAATAAATCTTATACTTAAAATTCCTATTCAGTGGGACTTGTTCTCAGATAATCTTTATATACTGTTAGTTGTTCATTCCAACGTTATTATTCTCTAACTTGAAAGTACTATCCTGGACACTGAATTTCCATTTATATTGGGGCATGAACATAACAAATGCCTTCAATCAGTGAGGATCTGCCTTTAATAAACTATCTAGTGCTAATTTTTAGTTTCTGGAAGGTCTTGTCTGTCTAGTAGGCAAGGTTTCCTCATAATTTAGGCAAACACTGATGCTTGAAATTCCATCAAAGAATTAATTGCAACACCCAACATACAAGACTGAGCTTGTTACATGTTTACTATGGTTCTTGTCTTCTTCTGTTGGGGAAACTCCAAAAGTGTATTTACAAAATCTCCATTTATTAAAAGGGGTTTGCTGCCACTTCAGATGTTTTGAGGACTGGTTGCTGAAAAAGTCCCCACATGGAAAGGCTGCCAAGTATATCAATATTTCCTACCTCCAGGGGTGGGTTCCTTCCTATCGATGCGGTCTGGTGCGCTCACAACAGTAGCGGCAGTCCGTTGGTAACGTCACTGTGGATGGTAGGGGGCAGGAGGAAACTACGTGAGCCCCCGGAATGGCAGAGGCCTTTCTTTCCTCAATTACTGGGGCTTGTATAGATTGGGAAGCCGGGAGCCTCTCCTCCTCTTCGCAGGCATGAAAATGGTGGTGAGGGGGTTAACAGCACAGTGGAGCCGAATTGAAGCAATTAAATAAAATATTGTTTTGGATTGGTGACTTTTGAGGTAGAGAGAATGGGGAGGTAGAAATTTTCAAAAACCATTTTCTATTAATATTAACATATTTTCAAAGTCTATGGGCCCTTCATCTCTTGCCACCTGGTCACATGACTGATAAGCCATCCCCACTCGGTCACATGACCAGCAAGCCACTCCTACCCGGTCACATGACTGGTAAGCCACCCCATAAAATAAGCCACACCCACAGAGTGGTAGTTTAAAATTTAGGAAGCCGGCCGGAGTTCTTGGAGAGGGGTGGCATACAAATCTAATAAATTATTATTATTATTATTACTACTACTACTATTATTATTACTATTACTATTATTATTATTATTACTTTTATATACACTGCTCAAAAAAATAAAGGGAACACTTAAACAACACAATATAACTCCAAGTAAATCAAACCTCTGTGAAATCAAACTGTCCACTTAGGAAGCAACACTGATTGACAATCAATTTCACATTCTGTCGTGCGCATTCAACTTTGTGCAGTACAAAGAATTCAATGAGAATATTTCAGCCATTCAGATCTAGGATGTGTTATTTGAGTGTTCCCTTTATTTTTTTGAGCAGTATATATAGAACTCTTGTTTCCTGGTTCACCTATGGATGTATCTAATTAATTGTTCTTTGTCATGTTATCATTTCCACTTGAAGAGGTTATGCAAGGAGCTTTCACTATCATTAATCCACTGTGTAGCAACGATTAATCTTAATTTCTAAACCGAGGGTGGATGCCACCAAAATCAAGGACTCCACCTCCTACTACTTGCAGAAAAGTAGACAGACCAATACAGAACTGTTTCCCTATAATTGAAGGCTGTCAATCTCACAACCTGTGGCCAGATGCGTCATGCACTAGCCACGCCCACACCTAGATTAGCGAGGGGGGTCGTGATACACGTCACATGACACCACCAGGACGATATGAATTTGACACCTCTGCTCTACTGTAGTGAGAAGTAGCATTTTTAAGAAAACTGGCAAGAGGATCTAGCCACAATGAAACACAAATTAGGTGCTTGATTGTGGCTTTAAAAAAAAATCACCAAAAGATTTTTTTTAGGTGGATCTTATATAGCAACATTTAAAGTACTAAAACCACAGCAGGCAACTTGGTTGGGAGCTGCGAAAGACAAAAATTAAGAGATCCCATCAAATCTATAAGTCCATACCCGGCAATATACTTCCTTTCTCCATGCCTGGGAACCTCTTCACTCATTTCCTTCTACATGGTCCTTCCAGGGAAGGCCTGGCGTCTTTAGTGCTACTGGTGCTTCCTCCTTCTTCACATGAGATTTCGCTTGCTGCACATGCTCAGAAGCGGAATCTCATTAGGGGTGTGCAGCTGCACACACATCCCCAAAATTGCTACCGGAACTGAGTACCTTACTGTTCGGGTAGCAGATCTTCACTGGTCCTTCCATCAAGTTAGCTCTTGGGAAACCTAATTATGCATATTCTTTCCAATGTAATTCTTTACCCGCTTTTTGCTCCTCGCAAGTTCAAAGTGCTGCTTTCCCCTAACATCTTTAACATAGACGAGTGGGCTTGTTTCTTCACTGACCCTCATTCACCCATCCCCGGTCTTAAAAAGCAGTCAGTAATTTGAGCTATAACTTGAAGCAGAACGGCAAAGAAAACACCATCAGGCTGATCCAGGAGTGGGAAGTGTCGGCAAAATGCAGAGGTACATATTATGAAGAAGTTACAAGGAACCTGCTTGACTTTAATTTCTTCTTTTGGTTTCTATTTTTTTTTCTTTGTTTGTATTCCTTCTGGGACAAGAGAATTCTGTTTTGCCCGTGTACAATTGCTGCAATCTGATCTGAGCGTGTGATTCCCCCTCAAGCTGTTCTGTATCCTTTTCTATTTCAAGCATTGTCTGCTCTGCAAAGGCTCCTTGTCGGCTTGTCTTGTCTTCTCCGTTTGCATAGAGCTTCGCCAGAGCTCTGAAAACTGCCAGTCTTAATTTCCCAATTTTTAAGCAGCTGGTGCTTATGGAGGGGAATCCCAAGGGGATGCTGAAGGCACGGCGCTTTTATTTTATTGTGTTACTCTTTTATGATTGTTTTATAGTTACCTATTTTTATTGTTCTTGCGAGCCACCCAGAAGAGTTGTATAAGAGGGGCAAAACCATATAAATATTTAAAATAAATAAATATATTAGCGTAGAGGGAAAAGATGGATATTTGTGTGTGTGTGTGTGTGTGTTATATTCAGGGCTTTAAAGGAACCAAGTAGAAACCCTTTAAAGCTAAACCCATTTTTTTCCTCCTTAATTTGTTTTATTTTATTTATTTATTCTATTTTTTAATGCCGCCCTTCTCCTTAGACTCAGGGTGGCTTACAATGTGTTAGCAGTAGCACTTTTTAACAGAGCCAGCATATTGCCCCCACAATCCGGGTCCTCATTTTACCTACCTCGGAAGGATGGAAGGCTGAGTCAACCTTGAGCCGGTGATGAGATTTGAACCGCTGACCTGCAGATCTAGCAGTCAGCTTTAGTGGCCTGTAGTACTGCACTCTACCCACTGCACCACCTTGGCACATTAATCCCTGCACCCCCAAAAAATCCCTGGAAAAGAGCAGCTTAAATTTGTGTGCATCCGTGTACAGGAGTGAAATAAATATCCCAATGCTCTGAAAGCACTGCTAGTGCCCCAAAATTTTGCTCCTTAAATTCCAACAAGTCCCTCGTCCAACATCCTTTTTAAAAAGCTAAAATATTCAGGTAAGGCTAAGCCCATTCTGTAAGACTTTCTTTGGAAGTTACTTATGGGGTGAATAAAATCACCAAAACAGGTGGCGTTACAGCCCTACTGCTTCAACTGTTCAAATAATAATAATAATAATAATAATAATAATAATAATAATAATAATAACAATAACAACAACAGCAACAACAACAGCAGAGTTAGAAGGGACCTTGGAGGTCTTCTAGTCCAACCCCCTGCTTAGGCAGGAAACCATACACTACCTTCAGAAAAATGGTTATCCAACATCTTCTACCGTTGGAGCGTTCACAGCTTCTGGAGGCAAGCTGTTCCACGGATTAATTGTTCTAACTGTCAGGAAATTTCTCCTTAGTTCTAAGTTGCTTCTCTCCTTGTTTAGTTTCCACCCATTGCTCCTTGTCCTGTCCCCAGGTGCTTTGGAGAATAGGTTGACTTCCTCTTCTTTGTGGCAATCCCTGAGATATTGGAACACTGCTAATCATGTCTCCCCTGGTCCTTCTTTTCATTAACCTAGACTATACTCAATTCCTGCAACCTTTCTTCATATGTTTTAGCCTCCAGTCACCTAATCATATTTGTTGCTCTTCTCTGTACACTTCTAAAGCCTCAACATCCCTTTTGCATTCTGGCGACCAAAACTGAATGCACATTTCTTATGTAAGAACAAGACATGTTCAATTTGGCTGGGCTGCTTTAGGATTCCTGCTCAGGCAGGGGGTTGGACTTGATGACCTGCATGGTCCTTTTCAACTCTAACAATAAATAAATAAAATAAATAAATTCTCCCAAACATTATATACAATTATTTGAATTTTCTAAAAAAAAAGGATCACAAAAACTGTCTATGGAGATTCTCAGCCATCCAGGATATGTTCTCATCTAAGGTGAGAAGAGAAACGAAACGTCTTCAAAGAAAAAAACCCAGAAAGTCCAGTTTCCTCTTTAAAAAAACACTTTTGGCACAACAAAAAAATATTTTTCCAAATATAAAATATCCTCTTTTAGGTATCGGGGCTCTGCAATGATTCGTATTTGATTCCAGGATGGAGCTTCAGAAAATATTTGGGTACAAACATCACATTATTCTTTTGTCTCCAACAGCTGCCCTTGACATTCCTTCAACATCAAATACGAAGCACTGCACACACAAGTTATTAAAAATAATTAGGCCAAAGAAAAGATCTCTAAAAAAACATACAAAACAGCGGAAGTTTACAACTCTCTTCGTTTACATCAGGTTTACAAACTATTGATGAGGAAAGGGATGGGAAGGGAAGGATACTCAACGACAGTACATTTGAAGTCCTCGACTTACAACAGTTCCTGTAGTGGCTGTTCAAAGTTACAACGACCCTGAAAAAAATGATTTATGACCAGTAATGGGCAGCCAAAATTGTGGGTGTGGCTTATTTTCTGGGTGTGGCTTAATGGTCATGTGAGTGGGTAGGAGTGGCTTACCAACCATGTGACCAGGTGGGAGTGGTTTGAACAATCATCATTGTTTAAGTGGACTGTTAAGTCCTTGACTTACAACCTTACCAGTGTTGCTTACAGGGGTGACAATTTGTTTTTGCGTTTCCTGCACTCTCCTTCCTGGGTCGTGTCCCCCCCCCGGCTCAGGCTGGGTAGCTGGGCCAACGGGTGCTGCCAGAAGCATAAATGCTGCCAGTGCCGCTTCCAACCATGGCTTCTGCTTGCATTTCAGGCGGGAGGTGGCCGCCTGAGGCTGGAGGGGAGCCGGGCAGGAGAGAGGGAAGCATGTCCGAGGCCAGGAAGGAGGAAAGAGGAAAAAAGCAAAGAGCGCAGAATCAGCAGCAGGGAAAAAAAGGACAGCCGAGCCGAGACCAGTAATCCAGGAAGTGACAGCCGCCGATCATCTAGAGCTGCGCACGCATTTTCATTTCTACTGATGGAACTGCACTCCACCCCGTCCTGCCTGCTGCCCACCCCTGTTTAGGACCATTTTTCATACTTAGAACCGTTGTAGCGTCCCTGGGGTCACATGATCAAAATTCAGCCGCTTGGCAACTGACTCATATTTATGAAGGTTGCAGTGTCCTGGAGTCACGTTATCTCCTTTTGCAACCTCCTTATAAACAAAGTCAAGGGGTCACAATCTGAGGTTAGTTGGGGGAAAGATCAGGAGCAACATGAGAAAATATTATTTTACTGAAAGAGTAGTAGATGCTTGGAACAAATGTCCAGCAGACGTGGTTGGTAAATCCACAGTAACTGAATTTAAACACGCCTGGGATAAACATAGATCCATCCTAAGATAAAATACACAAAATAGTATAAGGGAAGACTAGATGGACCATGAGGTCTTTTTCTGCCGTCCATCTTATATGTTTTCTATGTAACAAACCCCCGCCTCCACTGGTTTCCAAGAAGGTCAAAGACAGTGGTTGAAGAGAGATCAGATTTCAGCATTTCGTAATTTAGCAACATGCAGTTGGTCTTCCGGACTCTAATAATAGAGTCTTAAAGAAACCCTTTAGGGGGGGAAAAATAAGTCATATGCCTTTTGAAAAGACCCAAATACAAAAGCATAAAAAACACATGGAAGTCAGCCTCAATCCCTCCCTCCTAATTATGGATTGTTGGATTCTTACTGCAACCGTCTTCATCGCTGTGGTCCCCACAGTCGTTGTCGCCATCACACTGCCACTGAGCAGGGATACAAGTGCATTCTCCAAAAGCACTAACAGCACAGGTGAAATGGTTGCGGCCACAGGAACATTCAGAGCTGCTGCTAGTTGCACCTGTGGGAAAAGAAATAATCAGCATTAGCTTAGAGAAGAGTCTACAAAAATAATGATGCAAAAAAGCATTTGTATCAGGTCACCTTGAAAAGCAGTTTCCAATTTATGTCACACAATCTATTATTCTTGATAAATGTATATTTTCTTTTATGTACAATGAGAGCATAGGCACCAAAGGCAAATTCCTTGTGTGTCCAATCACACTTGGCCAATATAGAAACATAGAAACATAGAAACACAGAAGACTGACGGCAGAAAAAGACCTCATGGTCCATCTAGTCTGCCCTTATACTATTTTCTGTATTTTATCTTAGGATGGATATATGTTTATCCCAGGCATGTTTTAATTCAGTTACTGTGGATTTACCAACCACGTCTGCTGGAAGTTTGTTCCAAGGATCTACTATTCTTTCAGTAAAATAATATTTTCTCACGTTGCTTTTGATCTTTCCCCCAACTAACTTCAGATTGTGCCCCCTTGTTCTTGTGTTCACTTTCCTATTAAAAACACTTCCCTCCTGAAACTTATTTAACCCTTTGACATATTTAAATGTTTCGATCATGTCCCCCCTTTTCCTTCTGCCCTCCAGACTATACAGATTGAGTTCATTAAGTCTTTCCTGATACGTTTTATGCTTAAGACCTTCCACCATTCTTGTAGCCCGTCTTTGGACCCGTTCAATTGGACCCGTTCAATTTTTATTCTACTACTACTACTACTACTACTACTACTACTACTACTACTATTCTACTACTATTGTATTGTACAGCTAACTGGATACAACTACTAAATCAGTGGTTCCCAACCTTTTTTTGCCCATGCGCCACCTAAGCATCTCTAAAATTCTGATGCACCACCACCACCAGTGACATATAATTCTTACTATTCAAAAAGTGAACTCCTACTCATGTGGAGGAAGCCTAAAAGGCCATTAACTTGGTTTAAACAAGGTTCCAATTGCCCCTATTAAAAATCAAATTGCCCTCCCTGTGGGATGTAGGTCCCACGTTGGGAATGGGTACTAAATGCAACCAAATGCAGGCTTTGTGTGCTTATTGTCAGGAAATTTATCCACTATACCGAATAAATAGCATAATTAATTTTCTACTTTCATATGTATAAATGAATTAAAACTGGGTGATCCTATGAACATGACCAGGGTATATATGATACCGCCTTCTGCCGCACGAATCCCAGCAACCGGTTAGGTCCCACAGAGTGAGCTTTCTCCCGGTCCCGTCAACAAAACAATGTCATTTGGCGGGACCCAGGGGAAGAGCCTCCTCTGTGGTGGCCCCAGGCCTCTGGAACCAACTCCCCCCGGAGATTAGAATTGCCCCCACCCACCTCGCCTTTCGTAAGCTCCTTAAAACCCACCTCTGCCATCAGACATGGGGGAACTGAGATATTCTTTCCCCCTAGGCCCTTACAATTTATGCATGGTATGTTTGTTTGTATGTATGTTTGTAAGGGTTTTTTAGCTGTTTTAGTATTGGATTTACATGCTGTTTTGTATTACTGTTGTTAGCCGCCCCGAGTCTATGGAGAGGGGCGACATACAAATCCAATAAATAATAATAATAATAATAATAATAATAATAATAATAATAATAATAATAATAATAATAATAGTATTTTCTGACTATTTGTGGTGTTAATTCTCTGACGTGTGGAAAAAATATGTATATTTTTTAAAGTAAGCAAAAATGCATTTTTCAGGAAATATGTTGCAGAAGTACAAATAGTTGGCAAAATTACATCCATACATAGACATGCATGTTAGACAGAAATGTGTGTGCATTGGCATTGAAAATGTTTCTTCCAAAACAGTCTCAAAAGATGGAGACCAGGGACAAATGTAGTAAAAATTTAACAAATGAGAAATATAGAAAAATCATAAAAGATCCAAGTAATTTTGCCAACTATTTTTAATTTATGAGGAATTTCAATATGATACAATATATCATTTGGCTAACTTTACCATGTCTAAGAAAAAACTCCGTCTTTAATTATGCTGTGTTGCATAGCAATGTATGCAATCTATGGTAATAATATGTGTTCTAACAAGACATCTTAAAAATATGTTTTAGATTATCCTTACAGCTTTGGAACAGAAACAAAAATGCCAATTAAACAAAATTATTAATAAGAATAGCTAAATCGAAAGAATACACACAAAAGTAGGACAGATGACAATGTGTTCAAATTCATTGTGTAATGTCACTTTTATTCTGTTTCCTAAACAAGTAATGCTCAGTGTGTGTCATTTTCAATTTCAAATTCATGTGTAATGTCACTTTATTTCTATCTCATAGATAAGTAGTGCTCAGTGTGTGTGTCATTTTGTTACATTTGTGTTGGGTTTTTTTATAATCTCATGGTGCCTCACAAAGATATACCGTAATATTATTCTCTCCGTAGTAGCAGATAGCATGAAATAGCATTTCATGATAATGTTAACCATACTATAATAGCCCCCACCCTCCTTGCCTTTCGTAAGCTTCTCAAAACCCACCTCTGCCGTCAGGCATGGGGGAACTAAGATAATCTTTCCCCCTAGGCTTCTACAATTTATGCATGGTATGTTTGTATGTATGATTGGTTTTATAACAAGGGTTTTTAGCTGTTTTTAGTATTGGATTTTTACATTCTGTTTTTGTCACTGTTGTTAGCTGCCCTAAGTCCGCGGAGAGGGGCGGCATACAAAATAACTAAGTAAGTAAGTAAGTAAGTAAGTAAGTAAGTAAGTAAGTAAGTAAGTAAGTAAGTAAGTAAGTAAATAAGTACATAAGTACATAAATAAGTAAATAAGTAAATAAATAAATAAGTAAGTAAGTAAATAAATAAGTAAATAAACAAATAAACAAACAAACAAATAAATGAACAAACAAATAAATAAATTATGGGAGATACGAAGGGAGAAAGAAGAAGATAGCAAATTTGAGGAAAGCCAAATTCCTTTCAAATGATCCCTACTTCTAAAAACAGGACATGTGTTTTGGCACCGTTCAAAGGGTTTCAGAAATCCAGAAGAGGGTTCATACCTAATGAATATGACTCTTGTCTCTCTCCACCTTGCATTCCAACCCCAGTCAGCCGAGAGATCCGGAAATGCTTTGGAAGTCAAGGGCACCTGACTACTACTGGCAAGCAAAGAGGCTATTTAGGGAATAAAATATACTTTCCGCCTCCGTTGTATCAGAACGGTCCTGGTGCTATTAATGATGCTTCAGATTCTAATTCAGAAATCTCTGCGGGGTCTTTTCTTTTTGCTGAGGTAAAATTATTCTTCATGATTCTTAACAAATGTATTTTTTTTAATGTACATTGAGAGCAAATGCACCAAAGACAAATTCCTTATGTGTCCAATCAAACTTGGCCAATAAAGAATTCTATTCTATTCTATTCTACACTGCTCAAAAGAATAAATGGAACACTTAAACAACACAATATAACTCCAAGTAAATCAAGCTTCTGTGAAATCAAACTGTCCACAATCAATTTCACATGCTGTTGTGCACATTCAACTTTGTACAGAACGAAGTATTCAACGAGAATATTTCATTCATTCAGATCTAGGATATGTTCTTTGAGTGTTCCCTTTATTTTTTTGAACAGTATGCTTGTAAATTGGCAAAAAAACAGGAATTGTTATGAATTACAGTGGTACCTCTACTTAAGAACGCCTCTACTTAAGAACTTTTCTAGATAAGAACCGGATGTTCAAGACTTTTTTGCCTCTTCTTAAGAACCATTTTCTACTTAAGAATCCGAGCCCGGAAAAATTTCCCAGGAAATTTGAGAGCGGCACAAAGGCCCGGCCAGTTTCCTGCCATTCTCCCTTTAATCCCGACCATCTCGTGCTTTTCTGGGCTGCCAGAGGAGCCTTTCGGTGGCGCTTAAGGAGGCTTTGGCAGTCCAGAGCAAACAAAGCATTTTCCTTTCTCTAGGCGCTTGGAGAGGGAATAAACCTCTGCCAGCACCAAGAGAAAAGAAACGCTCCCTTCACTCTGGGCAGCGACTGTCCTCCTCCTCCTCTTCTTCCTCTTTCTCCTTCCATCCAAATTCCGAGCTTTTATTTCTTTCCTAATGGGTTTGCACGCATTATTTGCTTTTACATTGATTCCTATGGGAAAAATTGATTCTATTTACAAACTTTTCTACTTAAGAACCTGGTCACGGAATGAATTAAGTTCTTAAGTAGAGGTACCACTGTATTTCCCTCTCTAACAGTAGCGGTGGGCACCAAACGTCAGGCTTTCAAGATGCACTTAGATGCCTTGCTAGCAGGCATGAGAGAGAAAGAGGGAATCCCAAATCCTTCCAACTCCTTAGCAGGCCGCAAAACTAGGAGCTCAAATTGACGAGGCCAATGTTAAGCATTAAAAACAAGGCGCTGCACAAACACACACACACAGCCCTGTAATGTGTGATTTACCCCCAGAACCAATCTCACAAATCCTTTCACACACAAATACTTGCTTTTTCCCACAAGTATTCTTTTTCAGCAAAGCTGCCGAGTTGGTTCTACAAATGAGTTGATTAGGAGGCAGAAACACCTACAATAGAATGCAAATACCCAGAGATCTGCTTTGAATGATCTTCTTACTCACTCATATTTTATTCCAAGCATTGTTTTATAGGAAGACCAGGGTTGTTGTGTTTTTTTTAACTTTCTCCCTCCCCTTGCCAGAGTCTCCAATTGCATGATTAATCAATTGCCCCTACAGTGAAGAAACATTGATTACAAAGCAGTGGGGGTGCTACTTGCTTTGGAGGACTGCCAAGTAGCAACTATTTCTTCACTTCCCTCTTAAGAAACTGATTCGATCCTCAAGTGGCAATTCTTCACCGAAAGAAAGTACAGTTAATCCCATTTTAATGGAGGGATTTGTTGACCCCTTGTTTAAATAGAGAATTCTTCAGACAGAAACTGAGAAAGTCACTTCGTATTCAGAGATACTATTATGGGAAGAAACAATGCTCTCACGTAAAGAGCCCATCGAGTAGAAGGGGCAGAATTCATTTTCAAATCGAGTCCTTTGGCTGCAAGCAGAGCAAAAACTTTGCAGAGCAACGCAACACACAGCTGGAACACAACACCTATGTTGTGTGTTTAGAAACATAGAAACATAGAAGACTGACGGCAGAAAAAGACCTCATGGTCCATCTAGTCTGCCCTTATACTATTTTCTGTATTTTATCTTAGGATGGATCTATGTTTATCCCAGGCATGTTTAAATTCAGTTGCTGTGGATTTATCTACCACGTCTGCTGGAAGTTTGTTCCAAGGATCTACTACTCTTTCAATAAAATAATATTTTCTCATGTTGCTTTTGATCTTTCCCGCAACTAACTTCAGATTTTGTCCCCTTGTTCTTGTGTTCACTTTCCTATTAAAAACACTTCCCTCCTGGACCTCATTTAACCCTTTAACATATTTAAATGTTTCGATCATGTCCCCCCTTTTCCTTCTGTCCTCCAGACTATACAGATTGAGTTCATTGTCTTTCCTGATACGTTTTATGCTTAAGACCTTCCACCATTCTTGTAGCCCGTCTGTGGACCTGTTCACTTTTGTCAATGTCTTTTTGTAGGTGAGGTCTCCAGAACTGAACACAGTATTCCAAATGTGGTCTCACCAGCACTCTATATAGCGGTATCATAATCTCCCTCTTCCTGCTTGTTATACCTCTTGCTATGCAGCCAAGCATCCTACTTGCTTTCCCTACCGCCTGACTGCACTGTTCACCCATTTTGAGACTGTCAGAAATCACTACCCCTAAATCCTTCTCTTTCTGAAGTTTTTGCTAACACAGAACTGCCAATACAATACTCAGATTGAGGATTCCTTTTCCCGAAGTGCATTATTTTACATTTGGAAACATTAAACTGCAGTTTCCATTGCTTTGACCATTTATCTAGTAAAGCTAAATCATTTACCATATTACAGACGCCTCCATATTATTATGTTTCATAATAATAGCTCTGGGAAATGGCCTCTTATTAAAATATATACGGAGGAAAAGGGCTAAATGTTTTAACTTACACTTTCTGAGATGACAAAATGAATGTCAATTGATCAGAATAGAGCTGGAAGGGACCTTGAAGGTCTTCTAGCCCAGCCCACTGCTCAAGCAGGAGATCTAATACCATTTCAGACAAGTGATTGTCCAGTCTTTTCTTAAAAGCCTCCAGTGATGGAGCATGCACAACTTCTGAAAGCAAGCTGTTCCACTGCTTAATTATCCTCACTGTTGGGAGGCTTCTCCTTAATTCCAGGTTGCTTCTCTCCTTTAATTAGTTTCCATCCATCGTTTCTTGTCCTGGCCTTTGGAGCTGAATGTTGTTAAAAGTTAAGCTTCTTCCAAATTTAGCAATTGGGTCATTTATAAAACCTTATACTGATACAGTGGTACCTCTACTTAAGAACTTAATTTGTTCTGTGACCAGGTTCTTAAGTAGAAATGTTTGTAAGTAGAAGTAGTTTTTCCCATAGGAATCAATGTAAAAGCAAATAATGCATGCAAGCCCATTAGGAAAGAAATAAAAGCTCGGAATTTGAGTGGGAGGAGGAGGAGGAAGAAGAGGAGGACAGTCACTGCCGAAGGAAGAAGGTGGGGTGAGGGGAATCAAAAAAATGCAAAATTTTCAGGCTTAAATAAAAAAGAGGGACTCTGAGGAGGCACCCAGAGAAAGGAAAACGCTCCGTTTGCTTTGGGCTGCCCAGAGCGAAGGGAACATTTGTTTTCTCTGGGCGCTGGCAGAGGTTTATTCCCTCTCCAAGCACCCAGAGAAAGGAAAATGCTTTGTTCGCTCTGGGCTGCCAAAGCCTCCTTAAGCGCCATCAAAAGGCTCCTCTGGCAGCCCAGAAAAGCCCAAGATGGCCAGGACTAAAGGGGGAATGGCAGGAAACTGGTCAGGCCTTCGTGCCGCTCTCAAATTTCCTGGGAAATTTTTCCAGGCTTGGGTTCTTAAGTGGGAAATGTTTTTTGAGAACAGGCAAAAAAGTCTTGAACACCCGGTTCTTATCTAGAAAAGATTTTAAGTAGAGGCGTTCTTAGGTAGAGGTACCACTGTATATTGATATCTAACTAGCATGTGTGATCCTAAAAAAGAAAAGATTGAGTGTCAGCCTCTCTGCCTTGTTCTTCTTCCTACTTTCACTGCATCGGCTGTCATAAGGAAATGGGGGTGGGGGAGGCATTTGGGATTTTTTTGGGGGAAGCAAGCTGGAGGAGCCCTTAGGAGTTTTGATTTTGCATGAGAAAGAGGAAAGAGAAGGGAATTGCAGCATGGCAGATGCACAGAACAGACCTGCTTGTCACCAACTCAAGGTTAACGAACTGTGCATTCCAAAAGCATGACACACCAGCGAAGATGCACCCACCTGATGCTTATGGATATTCTGGATTTGGTGGACTGCCAAAGTGGGGTGTTGGGGTTATTTGTAATAGGCATCTCACGCGCCTTTTTCTTCAGATTTTACTTTTCTTTCATTGCATTCACTTCTGATTTAGTAAAAGTGACCTTTAAAGTTCAAAATGGACTCTGAGTTTTACTTTCCTAAATTCTGAGCCAAGTAGACCCGACACTGAGTTAATTCTGACTACAGATTAATTGCTTCCCAAGTGATTTGCTAGAGCCTTCCACACACTTTAGTTCATCTGAAAATATTGAGCCTTCCACAGAAAAAATTGACATTGAAAAGTTTCCTCTTCATTCTCAAGAAGCCTTGAACAATGCAACAGACAAATGTAGAAATGTGCCTTGAAAGCAAATATTGCAAACAATGAAATCATTTTTTTTCTTGTTTCCCTGTTGAAAAATTCTGAAAGTTACAGATACAATATTATCCTATCCTAACATATATGCTACATTGGTATGCTACATGTGTCTAATTTGTTGTTATGTAGACAAGCAGCTAAGAACCAAAACCATTGCTATTTATACTTCCAACTTTCAGAAGTGATTTGCCTACCTATATTTTAGGAGCAAGAGAAAAGATCTTGCCGTTGACAATCTAGAGTGAAGGATTAAGTATCTGCTAATACTCTGTCCAAACGGTTGGGTTGGTAATATATAAGAGCCGGGGTGGCGCAGCAGGTAGAGTGCTGTAATGAAGGCCACTGAAGCTGACTGTAGATCTGTAGGTCAGCGGTTCAAATTTCATCACCGGTTCAAGGTTGACTCAGCCTTCCATCCTTCCGAGTTGGGTAAAATGAGGACTCGAATTGTGGGGGCAATAGGCTGGCTCTGTTAAAAAGTGCTATTGCTAACATGTTGTAAGCCGCCCTGAGTCTAAGGAGAAGGGCGGCATAAAAATCGAATAAATAAATAAATAAATAAATAAATATAAACAAGCCAATAATATATGGTTGTATGGATTGATGTAATATAGCTTTAAAATGTATGCTATATTCTGATTGGCTGTAGTATTGCAGATTGCCATAAGAGGGAGCTAGATATCATGGCTTATTCTCTCTGTTGTTTCCTTCTGTTTGACTCTGATAGTGATGACTGAACAGGCAACACCTTCGTGTCAATTTCAATTAACAGCTACTGAGCATCCTGTACATTCCAAAAGAGTCCTTGATAGTATTCAGTCTCTCCTTATTTGAAGCCACAACAATCTGCCAAAACTCTGATACTTAGATATTTCCAAAGCATTAGCTGCAATCCATCTCCTTAGTCTAATATATCATAACTACTAAATCTGTCCTAATCCACAGAGGTCAAATTCATCCTCACTGCTCACTTTGCAGGCAGCATATAGAATTCCAGGTGGCACAGATGCTATGCTTCCTGTTCTTGATAATTCATTTCCTGAATGTATATGGGTATGTTCTAAAATTTCATCTTCAGAATATTACATTGCAAGCTACCCAGTAACTCCCAAGTAGGGGGGAAAAGCCAATCCATTTGATCCTGAGATAGTATTTTATGCTTATCTTTTAGCTATGTATGAGAATGCATTCTGAAATGGTTTTTCTATTTTTGATCATTTTATATATTTTCATCGTGTTTAAATGAGTTTAAAAATCCCAAATTTTCTTAGGGTGTGTGTCTCTGTCTTGGAAATTTCAGGAAATGTGCAATGTACTTTCCTTAAATCAACCAGAAATTATTTTGTCTCCAACTGAATGAATGGACATATCCATATCACTGGCATTTAGAATTAAGTCTGGTCTCATTCACATACAAGTTCTGCTGCTTAAGAACCGGAAACAAATTGAGCCAAAGATGTCCCTAGGACTGGGGCAAATGTCGAAAGCAGTAGTGTACCATAAGCTCCATCCCTTTTGTATATGCACCATAACACGCATACTGTAAATATATGGGGCAGAGATTGTGCTGCAGGTAAGGCAGCAACAATCCATCTGAGAAGAGGCAGCTAGTTAGAAAGAACTTTCAATCTGCTATTCAAGGGAAAACCATTCACCCACTTCCAATTTTCCTGCCTGTGTGAAATTGATATTAAGAACATTATGGGTTTGTACATACCACATTTTTCAGAGTATAAGATGAACCTTTTTCCTCCCTAAAAGAAGCTGAAAATTCAAGTGCATCTTAAACTCTGAATGCAGCTTTTTTTTGAAGCTTTTACCCCCATCCCTAACTAGGTGCTAAAGATCTTCCCAGCTCTTGCCTTGCAGATTCTTTCATTGTTACTGTCTGCAAAGAATGTTTTCCAAGCCCTAAGTCTTTGCAGGGTTTTTTTCATTGCTCTAACTTGCTCCAAGTAAGTTTCTTTCCAGCCCTAACTAGGTGCTAATGATATTCCCAGCTCTTACCCGCTTGCAAGCTCTTTCATTGTTACTCTCTGTGAATAATGTTTTCCAAATCCTTTCTTTGTAGATTTTTTTATTGTTCTACTTGCTTCAAATGTTTCTTTCCAGCCCTAACCAGGTGCTAACAATGTTCCCAGATCTTACCAGCTTGCAAGATCTTTCATTGTTACTCTCTCCTAAGAATGTTTTCCAAGCCCTAAGTCTTTGCAGTTTTTTTTCATTGCTCTACTTGCTCAGATTTTTTTCTTTCCAGCCCTAACCAGGTTCTAACAATGTTCCCAGCTCTTACTGGTTTGCAAGCTCTTTCATTGTTACTCTCTCCAAATAAGTTTAAAAAAAAAAAAAAACCCTAACCAAGGGATAAAATAATGTGCTGAAACTGACCAGACTAAGGATGCTAGCCAGATGAATACCTGGTAACCAGATTCTTTTCCCTATCTTCCTCCCTAAAAACTAAGGTGCATCTTATACTCCAAAAAATATGGTATTTTTCAAAATCTGGGCAATTCAAAGACCCTTCAAAAGCTGAAGATTTGAAAACCGTTATCATTTTCCTGGGAGTCTAAACCAAGCAATTCATGACTGATCTCATTCACTCACCTGTGCTTGGTAACATTCTATAAATTTTAGCCTTCTGTCTCTCACCATTAGTAACCAGTTTCCTTAAGATCTGATTAGCTCTGTCTAGAATTAATTCATACTAAAGGATCTGCTCCCTGTTATATATATATATTTATACCAACCCCCTTTTTGTGTTACTAGGCTAAGAATTCAATTCATTAATAGGGATATAATTTTCCAGCCCTAGAGCATGGGAAGGAAATAAGATCTTGTTTCTATATCAGATTTTTGAGGGCTGCAATCCGACTCTTTTCAGGACTGTGATTTGCAGAACCACAACTCTTCTGTTAAAGCAGATTTCCCCAAAGTGACACATTCCAGATGTTGTGGACCACAACCCCATCATCTCCAGCTTCCTCAGCTAATGACTCAGGAGGGAAGCAGTTGTGGCCCAACATATTAGAATGCCACCAATAAAAGAAACATTTTGTGAAAGGGTCAGCAAAATGAGTTGTTTTGGCGTAATCTTTTCCTTGTTAATAGTGGAACATCTATGCAACACAGCTTCCTGGTCACTATTTGATGCTCCACCAGAGGCTGGAAAAGCAAGCCACAGCAGCTTAACCTTTTTTAAGGAAGAGCAGGAAGAGGGAGATTGTGATCCCCTTATATAGAGCGCTGGTGAGACCACATTTGGAATACTGTGTTCAGTTCTGGAGACCTCACCTACAAAAAGATATTGACAAAATTGAACGGGTCCAAAGACGGGCTACAAGAATGGTGGAAGGTCTTAAGTATAAAACATATCAGGAAAGACTTAATGAACTCAATCTGTATAGTCTGGAGGACAGAAGGAAAAGGGGGGACATGATCAAAACATTAAAATATGTTAAAGGGTTAAATAAGGTTCAGGAGGGAAGTGTTTTTAATAGGAAAGTGAACACAAGAACAAGGGGACACAATCTGAAGTTAGTTGCGGGAAAGATCAAAAGCAACGTGAGGAAATATTATTTCACTGAAAGAGTAGTAGATCCTTGGAACAAAGTTCCAGCAGACGTGGTTGGTAAATCCACAGTAACTGAATTTAAACATGCCTGGGATAAACATATATCCATCCTAAGATAAAATACAGGAAATAGTATAAGGGCAGACTAGATAGACCATGAGGTCTTTTTCTGCCGTCAGTCTTCTATGTTTTTATGTTTTTTTTGCAAAAGAAGGTTTCTGGAGAAAGCGAGGATGGTAAATGTGGCTTTGTGGCAAAATGAGGTAGAAACCTCTATGCTGCAAATGTCCAAACAGAAAAGCTTCAGAAGCAAAACCACAAGATAAATGCAGCTATCTTGGGAGAAAGACAGTTTAAAAAAAAAACATGTAACAAAACATAATATTAAGTTTCTCTCAAAGAAAGAGCAAAATAGGAAAATGTATTAACTGCCAGACTGAACTGACTATGTCAGAGCCCAAACCAAACTCATCAAGTAAGGAGCACCACACAACCACAATGTCATCACACAACCCCCTCTGCTTACCAGGAAACTGAAAGAAATCCAGACTTGAAAGTCAAAAGAGCCTTGCCCATTATTTTACGGGATGAGGGGAAACCGTTGGGTAAATACTTTTTATGGGTTCATATGGGGCTAGACATTTCCAGTAGTGTTGCCAGAAGCAGAACAAGACATTCAGCGGTGAAGTTACAAGAGCGCAGCAATCCAAGCAGGGAAGTTTGACCCTGCACAGCCCACCCGCATCTTGGGTATTTCCAGAGGGGTTCATGAACTTGTGTTTTCGGTCTTGCTGCTCTTATGCTTCAAGTCTTCTCTACTGAAAAGGAATTTCCTCCGTTTCTTAAGAACAGAGACCAGCCCTAATTCTGTTTTTTTGGATCTATTAATTCCCCTGCTTGTAATCAATTCCCATATTTAGTACTAAGATTTTATCTGTAAGTAGGAGTTAACAAGACTATGATCTTAACTGAAAGCCAAAATAAGAGACCAGGGAGAAAACAAATTACTTTAGGAACTCTCTACCAGAAATTATTCAGGTTTATTTTGTGTTTTATTACTTCTGAGGCAATAAATCACCAACTGGCAGATACACATCAGTGAGTATTAAATACTCATTGCTTAACTCTAATGCATACATTTCACTTGTTGATGTAGTCTTGACTCCAGAATAGAGCTAGATATTAAAACAAGACATAGAATAGAATAGAACAGAACAGAATTAGCATGGAATGGAATGGAATGGAATGGAATGGAGTGGAACAGAACAGAACAGAACAGAACAGAATAGAATAGAATCAACCGTTGAGTTCCTTTACCTGAACGGTGATTCTCAGTGTTTGTTGTAGTCCTGATTGGTTGATGGACGGAGGTCAACCCACTGACTGTGGACTACAACAATGACTGGAGAATAGAAGAGAAGAGAACAGAATAGAACAGAACAGAAGAGAAGAGAATTAGCATGTAATGGAACAGAATGGAGTGGAGTGGAACAGAATAGAATAGAGTTTTATTGGCCAAGTGTGATTGGACACACAAGGAATTTGTCTTGGGGCATATGCTCTCAGTCAAATTCCTTGTGTGTCCAATCACACTTGACCAATAAAATTCTATTCTATTCTATTCTAAAACAAGACATTTGTTCAGCTGGTTCCAAATGTGAAAATGTAATTTTTCTTATCTCCATTCTCATCTGTCTCTTTTCCAGCTTTCGCCAGCAAACTACTGACCGAATGTGTGGAAATTACAATTCCCAGAATTTCCAAAAAGGATGGCCACTGACCAGGCTGATCAAGATGTGACATCTGGAATCCGTATCCCAAACGCAGTCCATGGCACCAAGTTGGGGAAGGCTGCATTAGACACACCATTAAACAAACTCTGCAGAAGCCAATTTAGTGTTACGCTTATGTGCCAAGATTTCTGTTCTTCAACTTAGGAAGTAAAAATGAAGCCTTCTGCTCCACTTCAGCAATCAAAGGGCAGTCCTTCTCTCTCACTCTCCCCCACCCCGTCCACCTCTTCCCTGAGTGAAAGGCAATTGGTATTCCGTGTTATTGAAAAACAAAGCTCAGTCAGACTCTTGGGACATTGATGTAGGTACTGTACTACTTTTAAGATTGTCTAAAAATTCTAATCTCAAGTAGGAAGAGGCAACTCCAAAGCAACTATTGACACTGGAATGAGATTGCCAGTCTCCTAGCAGAATCCCAAAACTTAAATGCTACTGTTATTCAGAGTTTTGAATTAGCTTTGGATGTGGGGAGTTTGTGTTGATCAACAGCCAAAGGTAACAAGAAGGCTGGAGAGAAATTTGTCAAATGTTGATAAAGCCATAGGAGGAAAAATTCAGGGATGCTACCAAGAAATACAAAGAAGTTTAAAATACGCACAACAGAAGAGAGAGAACTTTAGGAAAACTTCACTTTCATACGAGACAATTTTGGAAGGCCCACCAGGCCAACTTTATCCAATCTGAAGTTATGTCTATCTGTAATTGACCATGCTAGTTAGCTGCAAACTAACCTGCCTGCGAGGTATCAATTTAGGAAAGGTTGGCTGGGACAACTGAACCTCATTCAAATATGCACATGTGTCATCTGAGAACTTGGGAGAAAATGGCTTTTGATTCATTAAAAAAAGTACCAGATACAGCTCAGAATGCTATATCAACCTCATTGCAGCAGTCAGCGCTAGAATATGGTTCTCTGTGCAGAATATATCATTTTAAAAAGTGTGCGTGGGAAATATGCAGAAAATTGTACAATGCTTATTCCAGATAAAGAGAATATGTAGAAGATAAAGAATTCAAGATTTTTTTGACCAGATGTCAAAACATTTGGTTACATAATAATGTTTGTGTATTCAAAGAGAGATTATACCCAGTACGGATATTATTATTTTTAACTAGATGGATTGACTTAGACTCCAAAGAACCCCCTCATCTTTGAACTAATTTAATGAAAGCACCAAGATACAAACTCTAACTTCCAGCAAAGAATTAGTGGCCATTAAATGGACACACACTGATGTACGTAGGCCAAGTTGCCACATCTCTATGCACATACGATTGTACAACATTCAGCTGATCTTTCAATATGCTCATCTGCAGCTACATACATTGCTTAGCTGGAGAAAACAATGAACAGAAAGAAACATGAAACATCTTCACAGGAGATCTATGAAATACGTAGAGATTTTCTGTACTTCATTGTTCCTGGAGTCCTGCAGCAATCTAATTTTGCAACTGGTGAAATCTAGGAAGAAAAAGCTACAGTGGCAATTGGGTAACAAGAATAATGAGAGAAAGAGTACAATAGCATGATGGTTGGATGATAGCAGTTTCAAAGCTTTAATGCCAGCTGGTGAGCAAATAATTTATGATTCAGCCTACTGCAGTTTAAAGCCAGGGTTCTATTTTTTTGTATATGTTCAGCACAAGCTATTTGGCTTTAATAGGCAAAACTGGAGCAAAAAGATTCATTCCAGTAAAAATCAGTCTCAGCCAATCTGGGAACTCTTTAGATCAGGGGTGAAATTCAGCAGGTTCTGACCGGTTCTGGAGAACCGGTAGCTGAAATTTTGAGTAGTTTGGAGAACCGGCAAATACCACCTCTGGCTGGCCCCAGAATGGGGTGGGAATGGAGATTTTGCAATATCCTTCCCCCAGGAGTAGGGAGGGACTGGGAATTTTGCAGTACAGTGGTACCTCTACTTGCAAACTTAATTTGTTCCGTCACCAGGTTCTTAAGTAGAAATGTTTGTAAGAAGAAGCAATTTTCCCCATAGGCTTCTCCCCACCTTTTCCAGCCCTGTTTCCTCCCAGGAGATTCCTAAAGAGGCCCCACAGAGGCTTCTCCCCACTTTTTCCCGCCCTGTTTCCTCCCAGGTGATTCCTAGAGAGGCCCCACAGAGGCTTCTCCCCACCTTTTCTGGCCCTGTTTCCTCCCAGGAGATTCCTAGAGAGGCCCCACAGAGGCTTCTCCCCATCTTTTCTGGCCCTGTTTCCTCCCAGGAGATTCCTAGAGAGGCCCCCACGGAAGCTTCTCCCCACCTTTTGCAGCCCTGTTTCCTCCCAGGAGATTCCTAGAGAGGCCCCACAGAGGCTTCTCCCTACCTTTTCCAGCCCTGTTTCCTTCCAGGAGATTCCAAGAGAGGCCCCCACGGAAGCTTTTCCCTGCCTTTTCCGGTTACAGTTTCGGAGGCTCAGGTTTGTAAGTAGAAAATGGTTCTTGAGGCAAAAAAATATTGAACACCTGGTTCTTATCTAGAAAAGTTACTAAGTAGAGGCATTCTTAGATAGAGGTACCACCGTATTCCACCTTTGCCACGCCCACCAAGCCACACACACAGAACCGGCAGGGAAAAATTTTGAATTTCACCCATGTTTATTATTTATTATTTATTTATTAGTTGGACTTGTATGCCGCCCCTCTCCGAAGACTCGGGGCAGCTCACAACAAGGAAAACAGTCACAACAATCCAATTAATTAAAATATTTAACGATTTAAGAAGAACCCCATGTAATAGCAAACACACACACAAGCATACCATATATAAATTAACGTGCCCAGGGGAGATGTTTAGTTTCCCCATGCCTGACGGCAAAGGTGGGTCTTAAGGAGTTTTCGGAAGGCAGGAAGAGTAGGGGCAGTTCTAATCTCCGGGGGGAGTTGGTTCCAGAGAGCCGGTGCCGCCACAGAGAAGGCTCTTCCCCTGGGACCCGCCAACCGGCATTGTTTAGTTGACGGGACCCGGAGAAGGCCCACTCTGTGGGACCTAATCGGTCGCTGGGATTCGTGCGGCAGGAGGCGGTCTCGGAGATATTCTGGTCCGATGCCATGAAGGGCTTTAAAGGTCATAACCAACACTTTGAATTGTGACCGGAAACTGATCGGCAGCCAATGCAGACTGCGGAGTGATGGTGAAACATGGGCATACCTAGGTAAGCCCATGACTGCTCTCGCAGCTGCATTCTGCACGATCTGAAGTTTCCGAACACTTTTCAAAGGTAGCCCCATGTAGAGAGCATTACAGTAGTCAGATGTATGGCAGAATTGTCAGCAACAACTATGCTAATTGGGAACTCTAGGTACTGTTGAAGAAAGATGGAATAAACTAAGATTCTAGGAAATAAAAATGAATATGAACTATCAGATCCCACTGTTAAAAGATAATTACTGAAATACCAATTCACAGTCACTGGAAACATTATAATCCAGAAAAAGAAATACAATAAGAAGTAAATTATGTAAATTATGAAATGTATACTCTAAGAAAGTTTGAAAATGAAATAGAACAAATATAAATAGGCTGTAAGGAATAAGGACCAGGAGAACTGGCATGTATTTGAACTGTTAGATGCTTAAGTTCTGATACCAAAGTAATCTATATATTATAAATCTATATGTTTTTGTATGTTTTTTCTTTTGCTTGTATGTTTTTCTGTTTTAGTTTCTGTTTTTAAATGTAAATATTCAATAAAGTTTTTTTAAAAACCTAGCCCACAGAAATATCATAGCAATGCATGTTGATATTTCCAAGAAGTACAGTACCATTATTTATTGAATTCTTCCAAAATTGCTCAAAGTCCTTTACATACAGTAATCTCAAAAAAATCATGAAGGTAGAGTATCCTGATCATAAAATGATGGCAAAGATTAAAGATCTGGAAGACTTTTAGCTCCTCTTAACTTGCATGCTAGAACCCTCCTATAATAGCATTATTTGGAGGACTTAGATCCTTGGAACAAACTTCCAGCAGACGTGGTAGATAAATCCACAGTAACTGAATTTAAACATGCCTGGGATAAACATATATCCATCCTAAGATAAAATACAGAAAATAGTATAAGGGCAGACTACATGGACCATGAGGTCTTTTTCTGCCGTCAGACTTCTATGTTTCTATGTTTCTTACTTATTTATTTATTTACTCAATTTTTATGCCGCCCTTCTCCTTAGACTCAGGGCGGCTTACAACATGTTAGCTTTTTTAACAGAGCTAGGCTATTGCCCCCACAATCCTGGTTCTTTATTTAGTAGATTTACATGGCCACCCATAAAATATACATGGCTATGTGTGGATAATGGCATTAAAAGGATAAAAACAGATGCAGAACTAAATAAATCCCATAGCATTTGTAAAAAAAATTAAAAAACCACAACTGAAAAACTCAACCACGCAACAGCCTCTGTCTCACACCTAGAGCTTTGCTGGCTGAGGAACTCTGGGAGTTGAAGTCCACAAGTCTTAAAGTTGCCAACGTTGGAGACCCCTGTTCTAGAGAGCAGATGCCACAACCGAAAAGGCTAGACCAGGTGGGATGGATGGAAACAACAAGAGATCCCATGAGTAACTCAAGCCGTGAAGTACTTTAAGGGCAATTACCATGATTTCAAATGGCACCCAGAATTATGACAGGCAATAAAGTAATCCCTCATTTTTCGCTGGCGATGGGTTCCAAGACCACCCGTGAAAAACAAATTTCCGTGAAATAGAGGAAAGATATTTTTTAATGTATTTAACGAGTATTTGGACTTTTAAAACCCACCCTTTGTATTAAACAGTCATTCTATAATGTTTCTCAGCTGGAACTATATGTGTTACCCTACCAGCTTCTTTAATAGAATACAGTAGTACTGTAGAAGAATTTTATGAATTTTTAATGGATTTAAAATTTTCAATGGATTTAATGGATTTAAGCCCCCTTTGAAAACCCATGAAGTAGCAAATCCGCAAAAGATGAACCGCGAAGTAGCGAGGGATTACGGTAGTCTTATTTTTCCCCCCACAGGGTGAAAAGGTTTCTCATTTTAGGAGGGACAATTTTTACCTAAACCGGAGGTAGAAATTTCTATTCTTAAATTAATATTCAGAGTTCGTGGACCATTAGTCCACTTGCTATGTTACTTCTTATTTGAAATTCCATGTTAAATAGCCAAATATACCTCCTATTGGTGATGAAAACATCCCTTAAACATTCACTCTTGAAACCAAGAATCATTAATGGCCTGTTATTCAGTGTTTCCCAACCTTGGCAACTTGAAGATATTTGGACTTCAACTCCCAGAATTCCCCAGCCAGCGTTCGCTGGCTGGGGAATTCTGGGAGTTGAAGTCCAAATATCTTTAAGTTGCCAAGGTTGGGAAACACTGATTTATATGACCTCAGGGAATAGCAATCAGCAGCCAACTTCTCCCTGATAGAAATATGCAACACCTCCTATCTGAAAAGCATGCTGCCTGTAGCTATAAATTCCCATCCTTCTCCACTGTGCATTGGACAATGTGCAAACCCAGTAAGAATATTCCTGAAGACATATAAAGGACCTTTGTCCTCCTCCCAATTGTGTCTTACAGAAATATTTCCAAGCCAGTGGTCACTCACCATATAAGTGTGAAGCGGTCCTTTGCAAGGCCTAAGGAAATGTCAAAGGATGGAGAAATGTTTCCACCCATTGAAAAGCATGCTCACCTCCATCTGTATTTTCATTTTGAAAACTGGACACTCCCAAGAGGGAGGAAGGGAGAAAGACAAGCATGGCTTCTCCCCAAACCTTCTTCACAGTACATACACACACCCTCCCCCTTTTCACAATGCTCTCTAGTGGCTTTAACACATTAAACAAGCGACAGAGCAAGAGGGCAGATCAGATCAGGCAGCCTCCAGACACATTGGCAGTTCTCTAACAAACTACTCAGACATAACAGAAAGACAAATAAAATGAGCAACGGGGGAGAGACATAGACAAGAGAGCTTCTCATTCCTATTCTAGCTGTCACTTTTCTCATTCAGGTGAAGACGGAAACAATGTGGACTTCTCAAGCAGAACTACCCTGCTGGGCCCAAGAATTTGTAAATGCCCCCATTATTATTATTTTTTTACTTACAGTAGAAAGCAACATTATTTAATACTGTATTACATATTTTGACAGCGGCCAGAGTTTCAATCGCACAATTCTGGAAACAGAAAGATCTACCAGATGACTCCAGATGACTAAGAAAAATGATGGACTGTGCCGAAGCAGACAGGATGACACTCAAAATAAACAATAAAGAAGACTCCGAATATTATAAAACATGGAACAATTTTTATGAATGGTTAAAAATAAGAAATAAATAAAAATGAGATATTTATATGAAATAGATATATTATTATTATTATTATTATTATTATTATTATTATTATTATTATTTATTTATTTTATTTATTAAATTTGTATGCCTCCCCTCTCCGTAGACTCGGGGCAGCTCACAGCAGTGATGGAAACTATGTACTGTACAATACAAATCTAATAATACGAAGTTAAAAACCCATAATTTAAAATACATGCACACAACACACCATACATAAATTATATAGGCCTGGGGAAGATATTTCAATTCCCCCATGCCTGACGGCAGAGGTGGGATTTGAGAAGTTTATGAAAGGCAAGGAGGGTGGGGGCAATTCTGATCTCTGGAGGGAGTTGGTTCCAGAGGGCCGGGGCCGCCACAGAGAAGGCTCTTCCCCTGGGTCCCACCAAATGACATTGTTTAGTCAACGGGACCCGGAGAAGGCCAACTCTGTGGGACCTAACCGGTCGCTAGGATTCGTGCGGCAGAAGGCGGTCCCGGAGATATTCTGGTCCGATGCCATGAAGGGCTTTATAGGTCATAACCAACACTTATTATTATTATTATTATTATTATTATTATTATTATTATTATTACTATTATTATTATTATTATTTATTAGATTTGTATGCCACCCTCTCCGTAGACTAAACTATATACATATTTTTTTTAAAGGAATGAATTTACATAAACGTTAAACTCTTTGAGACAAATTATGAATAATTTGATATACAGTATAAGAAATGTATTATTATACCTATGATGGATTCTAAGCGGTCAAAAGCACAACAAAATCGTAAATTAAGTGAATAACCAAAACCAATTTTCTTACATTATTGCTTGCATCAGCCGTCGAATTGACTTACTCTAAAATGTGTTTGATGGATATGTAGAAAATAATTAATCATTAGATTTTTGTTCGTTTGTTTGTTGTTTTGTCTGCGTTTTTTTTCTATGTTCTGTTTTTAATGTAAATAATTCAATAAAAACTATTTTTTTTAAAAAGGGAAAAAAAGAAAGCAACATTTTACGAGCCCACGTTTTTTGAGGATTGGCAAATAAACATGCAAACATCCCTTTGGGTGAAAAGCTAGAACGGGTACAGTAGATTAATTTGCACTTTCATGTTTCCTAAAAGCAGAGGCGAGGAGAGAGGAATTTTAAGGCACGTTGCTGGATAGGCTATGGTCTGCTGTGAAAAATCGGATGAAAGATGATAAAGTGTGTGTGATAAGAGTACACGTTTGTCCAGTTTGTTCTGTGAAAGAGTTAAATGTGTCAACAGCAAAAATAAAGATCGAACTCAGTGGGTTTGGGGTACTTAAAATAAAAACTGTGCTGAAACAAGAGAGAGAATGGAGACTATAGGGGTGCCAAGTGAATCCATTTGAATGCAGTTCAATTCCTTCAAATAAATAAATACACTTATTTGGCTTATTCTTTTCCCCAAACACATTGTTTATCCTGAAAGGGAAGAGCACGATGGGTATATATTACTGTTTGCGTGCATGTATACAAGCTGGCTGTTTTAGATGCTTTCATGACAAGAGCAAACATTTGTTGGAGGAGTTGCCTCATGGCTTTTCATTTAAGGTGTTTATATAAGACTAGCTGCATAAGTATACAGTACTTCCTTATTAAATAAAATTAAAACATTTCAGAGCAAAAACACGTGCAGCGTAAGGATACACTCTACTTCTCAGAAGCTGTTCATTGTTACCTCTTGTGTAATATCAGCTCAAACCTTTTGTAGGCTACCTTAACAAATTACAGTGGTACCTCTACCTACAAACGCCTCTACTTACGAAGTTTTCTAGATAAGAACCGGGTGTTCAAGATTTTTTTGCCTCTTCTCAAGAACCATTTTCCACTTACAAACCCGAGCCTCCGAAACTGTAACCGGAAAAGGCAGGGAGAAGCCTCCATGGGGCCTCTCTAGGAATTTCTTGGGAGGAAACAAAGATGGAAAAGGTGTGGAGAAATCTCTGTGGGGCCTCTCTAGGAGGAAACAGGGCCAGAAAATGTGGGGGAGAAGCCTCCGCGGGGCCTCTCTAGAAATCTCCTGGAAGGAAACAGGGCCGGAAAAGGTGGGGAGAAGCCTCCGCGGGGCCTCTCTAGGAATCTCCTGGAAGGAAACAGGGCTGGAAAAGGTGGGGAGAAGCCTCCATGGGGCCTCTCTAGGAATCTCCTGGAAGGAAACAAGGCCTCCACCCTCCCTGTGGTTTCCCTAATTACATGCATTATTTGCTTTTACATTGATTCCTATGGGAAAAATTGCTTCTACTTACAAACTTTTCTACTTAAGAACCCGGTTGCGGAACAAATTAAGTTCGTAAGTAGAGGTGCCACTCTACTCCCTCCCCCATTTCTGCACTGAACTCTTCCTATTTTTCCCTATGCAGAGGGGAGTAATAATGGCATTTTTTAGTTGTCAGGAATAGGCCAAGATCCTGAAACCCTGCAATTCGTATTACGTATAATCGCAAAACCCTTCCTGGAGGAGGTCAAGGTTTAACTGATCCACCATCCTATTCCAAACAGTGATCGATCAGGTATCTTCACAAGTGCTTACAGCAGGGCATGACCACTAATGCCTCCTTTTAACACTTCGTGCACGGAGGTATATTCCATGTATATATTCCTCCTGTGTATATAGTTTCCATTCAGCTGCCAAGACCAACAGCTGTTGATGCAAACCAGCCATTGCTCTCTCTTAAAATCCACAGCCTGCACCAGTTTTTGGTGTCCAGCTGTCTCTTGAAAAAAAACACCTTTGGGACAACCATGACCTGGATGACTAAAAATCTTCATAGACATGTCCATTGTTGCCTTCTTAGATACCTCAATAGAAGGAAGAAGCTGATAGAAAAGCCTCCACGATGTTTCACACTGGGCACAAGTGAAAATATTACATTATTACAATGGTTCTCAACCTTTTTGTTTGCCATGGACTCCCCCTTCATATATCTTTTGTGACCACAGGCTATGGCCACGGATATGCAGGGCTGTTTTTTAGCTGTTTTAAATTGTAAATTGTAACAAATAATTCTCTCGACACTGTCAACTACACTGCTCAAAAAAATAAAGGGAACACTCAAAGAACACATCCTAGATCCGAATGAATGAAACATTCTCACTGAATACTTTGCTCTGTACAAAGTTGAACATGCTGACAACAAAATGAAATTGTCAATCAGTGTTCCTTCCTAAGTGGACAGTTTGATTTCACAGAAGTTTGATTTACTTGGAGTTATATTCTGTTGTTTAAGTGTTCCTTTTATTTTTTGGAGCAGTATATATACTAAGTCTGCGCTACAATTACTACTAGTTTTTTTTCCCTCATCATTCGTATCACCCATTTCCTCCCACTTATGACTGTATGACCATAACTTGTTGCTTGTATCCATAAGATTTTTATTAATATTGTTTCCTCATTGCTTATTTGACCCCTATGACAACCATTAAGTGTTGTACCTCATGATTCTTGACAAATGTATCTTTTTCTTTTATGTACACTGAGAGCGTATGCACCCAAGACAAATTCCTTGTGTGTCCAATCACACTTGGCCAATAAAGAATTCTATTCTATTCTACTCTGAAAATTGTTGGGTTTATAATGTTTTGTACTGTTTTGGGGGGTTTTATACTATATTTTATGTGTATTTGGTGTAAGCTGCCCAGAAACCTCCGGGAGTGGGGAGGCATATAAATATAAATGTTTTTTATTATTATTATTTATTAGATTTGTATGCCACCCTTCTCCAAAAACTCGGGGCGGCTCACAGAATAAATATAGAAACAAAGCGTACGAATGAATGAATGAATGAAAATAAATAAATCCCCTTGTGCCTTCCTCCCCGGGGATTTGCAAACCACAGGTTGTGAATCACTACACTAATTACACTATTATATTCCTAAATCATCTGGTAGAGACTACACATTCCACAAATGTAAATTCTGTTAGCTGACCAGTGGGCCATCCTATTCTAAATATACTTTTGTTCCTGGCTATCTTAAATCTGCCTGGACACTCCCACATCATGTGCTGGTATGACAGCATATGACAGTACAGTCACAACTCCTACAGTTGCTGGCCAGCTGGTCCAGAATGCAGAGGCATGTGCCGTATTGGGTGACCACAGTGTGCTCATGTAACATTGCTGGTTTGGACTCTCAGCAGGCTTCCGGATACAATTCAAGGCACTGGCTGTCACTCATGTGTTATGGAGCCAGGTTAGCTGTAGGACCACCAACACAAGGGCTTCCATTTGTCCCATTCGATCTAGCATTCTCTTGGTGAAGCAGCAGCATGCGTCTTTAAAAAGGTGCCTTCTTTGTCAGGGTGCCCACCCCATGAAACAGCCTACGGGTAGTCCTTGGGTTACGACCACAATTGAACCCTAATCGTACTTGTACTGAGCAACATTTTTGTTGCTAAGTGAGATGTTTATCAAATGGGTTTTGCCCCATTTTTCCACCTTTCTTGCTGTAGTTGTTAAGTGAATCATGTAGTTGTTAAATAAGTAACCCAGTTGTTAAGCGAATCTGGCTTCCCCATTGACTCTGCACGTCAGAAGGTCGCAAAAGGTGATTGCCTGACTCTAGGACACTACAACCAGAGGTAGGGTCCTCCCATTTCGGATTGGTTTGCTAGAACCGGTAGCAAACCGCTGATGACATCATGATGACATCACAGAATCGGTTCAATTGGTACCAGTCGGTGGGTGCCACCATCTTTTTAAAAAAATGGAATTGGGGGTGGGTGGGTTCCAGTTTATTTTTCTTCTACACATGTGCAGAAACCGGGTTTATGGAACTGCATATGCGTCACCATCTTGTTTTTGGCTTTTGGGAGGCTTTTTTCACATTGCGCATGCGCATGGAAAGCATTCATGTGCCCATGTGGCATGGCCATGCGGTGCAGGAGAAAGCGAACCAGCAGCAAGGTAAGTTAGAACCCATCCCTGACTATAGCAATAGTAATAGCATTTAGACTTATATACCGCTTCACAGTGCTTTACAGCAGTATTTCCCAACCTTGGCAACTTGAAGATATCTGGACTTCAACTCCCAGAATTCCCCAGCCAGAATTCGCTGGCTGGGGAATTCTGGGAGTTGAAGTCCAGATATCTTCAGGTTGCCAAGGTTGGGAAACACTGCTTTACAGCTCTCTCTAAACTGTTTACAGAGAGTAAGCATATTGTCCCCAACAATCTGGGTCCTCATTTTACCGACCTTGGAAGAATGGAAGGCTGAATCAACCTTGAGCCTACTGAGATTCGATCTGCCAAACTTCTGGCAGCTGGTGGTCATCAGAAGTAGCTTGCGGTTCTGCACTCTAACCACTGCACCACTGAAGCTATAACTAAACATAGGCCAGTTGCCAAGTATTTGAATTTCATGTGACTATGCGGATGCAGCAACAATCATAGGTGTGAAAAAAGGTCAAAAGCCACATTTTCCAGTTCCGTTATAACTTCGAACAGTCACTAAACAAACTATTATAACTCACAAACTGTAACAAACTATGACATTAGCCTACCTGTTTCTCTACTCACCACGCAGACGTTCATTGGCCATACACATTTGATTTGCAAATGTAAAAATAATAAACGCAACTCCTTACAAAGGGTTAAGTAAGACCAGTAGCGCGCCCGTAACTCTCCCAGTTTTGTGCCTGCAATAATCTACGGGGAGTTTCAGATCGTTCCTTTGATCGAGCGAAGTTGCAATTAATCAATGGGCTGCTATCAAATAATACCCTAATAATGAGCTAAACGGAGAGAAAAATCTATTCAGCGCAGCTCAATCTGGCTAGCCAAATCTCATGACCAGCTGGGGTGCCCCTTTTCCTTGCTTGCTCAGCAGGATGCCCCAAAATGGCGTGTGAACAGCCCCCTGCAGCATTAAAAGTGAACCATTGTCTCTGCCAGTGTCATTCATCTCCTTCTGCTGCCAAGCTGCTTTGTTATTTCTGGTACCCTTTCACCTTACGGGGAGGGGCTTTAGGAGCCCAACCGTTTTGGCTGCAGTGCAAGAAGTACATATTTTTTTAAGGAAAGTGTATCATCATTTGTTTTTATTATTATTAGCAGGGAGGCAAGATTAGGAGATGAGCACTGCATGGCAGAGGGAAGACAGAGCCTTGCTAAAGTTCTCAGGCCCCAAATTGACCTGTTCCATTCCACCACCGGTCCGTCTCTTCCAGGGAGCGCGGAGTTTGCGGGAGAATGGGGGTCATGGGAGAACAAAACTTTTCTTCTCCTTCAGGAAGTGGGGGGCTATAATTACTAAGAGGCAGTTTCCTGGTGGAAATCAACATGGGGAATAGCTCCGGCTTTGTTCCGAGTGCCGGCGAGTGGCCCTTTCATCCTCTCCTCCTCATTCATTTTAGATCATGGAGAGGGAAGCAGGACCTAAGGACCGTGCCATCCACAGTTCAATGGCACTCCACCCCTACCAAGTGGCTCAAATGAAAAGGCGGTTGCTACAACACAAAACTAAACAGGAGGGGCATTCCAACAGGACCCGCTGGAGGAAAAACAGTCTAACTTGACCCTCTGCAAAGAGCCGTAAGAATGGGAGGCATCGGGTCTTGTTACTGTTTAGCCAGAACTGCATTTTCCTAGCTCAGGGACACTGACAATTTCCAGGTCAAAAACTATCTCCCTTCTTAGGTTTCTCTAGTCACCCAACGCCATTCTTTCCCCTAGCAAAATCAACTTAACCCTGATGTTCTGCTGGGATCAATATGACCCGAAATGAAATTTGAGACCTGTAGATTATTTGTCATGTGGATCTGAAACTTGTGATGAATTGACTTTTCCTCATTTGAGGGGTTCTTACTATGAGTGTGGGTTTTTTTTTTCATTTTGTTTCCTTTTTTGCTACACACTGATTGTTACATGTCGTTACACCTGAAACAGTACAAATGTATAGTAAATGCGAATAGAACAGCAGACTACAAGGTTGAATAGCAGTAACAAAACAAGCTTTTTAGGTTGGTTACAGCATTTGCTGAATTGACAGATCATGCCAAATCACTTTTTTTTGTGTAACTATGGTTTACTAAATCCCCATGGGTTGGATTCCTCTGAGGCTGTAAACCATGATAGCTGTTCAATACTTTCTACTGAACCAGAAACAACACCTTACAGTTCAGCATGATGCATGGACTTGCCCATTAAGGCAGTGTTTTTCGACCAGTGTGCCGTGGCACACTAGTGTGCTGCGAGACATGGTCAGGTGTGCCGCGAAGAAGGAAGCTCAGCTTCCGATCTCGCAACTTTTTGCTGAGGGCATGAAGAGCAAAAAGTTGCGAGACCGGAAGCTGAGCTTCCTTCTTTGCGCCTTCCAACTTTTTCAAGCACCTACAGCACCCCGCCCGGCCGGTCTGTATTTATAAGGGGATGTTACTGTCTTAGAGTGTCATTTTGGTTGATGGTGTGCCCCAGGATTTTGTAAATGTAAAAAATGTGCCGCGGCTCAAAAAAGGTTGAAAATCACTGCATTAGGGAACTGTGCTAGCTGTCTCAAGAAAGAGATGGAGGGTTGAATACCCCTTTCTAGAATGTGAATACTGCATGAGAATTTGTACAAATGTAATGGTTCTTTCACTCTGAAAGTGTCAGCATCTAGCCAAACATAGGTGGATCTCATTAGTATTTGCAGGATGAATACTAATCTGATAAGCCAAAACAGCACCCCAGAAGAAGACAATGTCAATCACTTTCATGGTGTTGCCAAGAAAGCAGTATGTACAGTATTTCCTTTTTAAGTAGAGAAGCAAAGGAATACTGTACATATGTATATGTATACGTATACGTATATGTATATATGTAATTCTCTGCCTTACAAGGCAGAAGCCCCAGGATCAAACCCCATGGCTAGCTGATGAGGCCAAAACAAGGCAGAAATAGCACTATCCTAGTCTCCCTTAATTTTAAAAATTCAGCAAAAACATGAGCAAGAACTAAAAAGAGAATATAGGATGTGCATATAGAGAAGATTAACCTGATGTTGAAAATCAAGTTTTCCCAGTCAGAATTAGGGCACCCATAAAAAACGCTCCATATATTTTATACATCATACCGATATGCGAACTGGGACATATGACTTAATTGCAGGAATTTGTTAAGGCTATTAGTTCTTGTGATACTTGTTCAAGAAAGAGGAAAGAAAGGTCCTTTTTAGTCATTTCTTAATACTTTTCCTTGACCCTGAGCAGCAATTCTCTCCCCAGATCCCTTTCTATTATAATCTTAGCCCCACACATACTATATTTTTGGATACAAATTTATTTAAAGCTGTCCTTGCCCCTAATTACATTTAAAAAAAGACCACAAACATCCAAGAGTTGCTTTGTAACTAAAGAATCGACATTTCTCAATAGTCCATAAATATTGACCCAGCTTGTGTTCCAGGTGATTATCTCCAGGATATTTGCACTCCTTTTATATATATTATTCTATTATTTTTTTCTCAAATTTCTCAAACTTCTCAAATTTCTCTGACTGCATCATGTTCATTACTACTGCTATTTATTTATTTATTTGTGTGTGTGTGTGTGTGTGTGTGTTTGCATGCATGCATACACACACACACACACACACACATAGATACATAGATAGATACATACATGCATACATACTGTACATACATGCTTCTGTGCCGCCCAATCCCGAAGGACTCAGGGCGGCTTACAAGAATATAAAATACAAAAAACAATTGGAAAAAAATGAAATATACAATTCTAACTATAAAACCCAGATTAAAACCCATAATAAACTAAACAGTCAACATGCATGCGTAGCATTCATACAATTTGGGCATGGTGGTTGTTAATTCATGGTCCCCAGGCCTGCTGCAAAGCCAGGTCTTTGTGGCCTTATGGAAAGCCAATAGGGTGGGAGCAGTACGGACATTGGGGTGGGGAGTTGATTCCATAGAGCCGGGGGCGATAACAGAGAAGGCCCTGCCAACCTGCATTGTTTAGTCGACGGGACCCAGAGGAGGCCAACTCTGTGTGATTTTATTGGTCTCTGGAAGGTATGCGGCAAGAGATGGTCCCGTAAATAGCCTGGCCCTGAGCCATGTAGGGATTTATAGGTAATAACCAACACCTTAATTTACGGACAGGGCATTGTGGCAACCGTTGACTTGATAAAAATTAAAATATAAAATAAAAGCAGATCAGCCAATGACCTGAAGAGAGGAGATGGGAACTGAGGAAACTACCCCAAGGAAAGAGGCTTCATTACTTTGGCAGCATCCTTCTGTTAGGGCTCTATTGATACAGCCAGAACTGGCAATTCCATCTCTAAGCACCTCTAAGGTTAAGAAATGACAAATCACTTGACCGCACTAGACTTAGCAACCACTTGCACTTCCATTGTTAAGTGAATCAGTGTGGCCCTTAACCGAGACATCACTGGACCACGGCTTAAGATTTCACATGTGCCTTCTCCATTACTTTACTTGTTGGAGGCCTATTGGGAAGCTTGCAAATGAAGATCACATGACCATGGGAGCTTAAAACGCACATCGGTTGCAATGCGCATGAATGGCTATCACATGTCCCCCGCCACACACACCAATGCTGCAAGGGCCATAAATGTGAGGATTGATTACAAAGCTGTTGTTTTCCCAACCACTATGATCAAACAACCTCTAAACAAGGCAGTCAGTAAACAGGACTACTTGCATACCACAAAGTTTGCCAAAGTCCTTCAGAAGGAGGGGATCGTATGAAACAAGACCTCCAGAAAAGAGTCTAAGGAATGAATTGGCTTACATCAGAAAAACAAATCCAAACATCCTATGGGTAAACATTTTAGGGTTTTAAAAGTCAGCTCCATTACTTGCAAGTAAATTCAGAATCTCACTGGGAACCAATTTAATTGTTTTAAAACTGACGTAATATATTCCAAATTAGCCAGTGTTTGTTAGCCAGTTGGCAGTGACCTGTACCATCTGCAATTTTCAAATACTTCTATGTTGATTGATTGATTGTTTACAAATGGCTCTGTCCCACTTCAATAATACAATTATTAGTGGCTATGTTTGCCTATGAACTCCAATTCCCATCATCCCCAGTCAGCAGGGCAAATAGTCAGGAGTGAGAGAAATTGTGGGCCAGGGTTCGATTTCTTTGATCTATTTTGACAGTCAACAATTCCCTAGAGTTCCAGGCGGACAATTTTGGAATCATTCACCACCTAATGCTTTCAATGGAAGTTCTGAAAATCAAATTTGGGCTCATCTCTGGCTTTTAGCATTGTGGACCTCTATAATATTGAATATATATATATATATATACAGTCAGTTATGATTAATAGTAACAAATTCTCATCACATATGGGCTAGTTTTGTCCATTGTATATATTTCTCATGATAATCAATACATTGGGGAATATCAAAGAGAAGCAAAAATTGGAAAAATGGAAGAGTCGTGGCAAGGCCTATTTATATATTTGCCACCGATTCCTTATTTTCCTCAAATTATTAATCATCTGACTCAAACAGCACAAGATTCTGTAAAGCCAAGAACATTTTTGTCTGTGCAAATTCTCAGTAGAAAAGTAATGTAACATTTAAAAGCAGAAGGTATAGGTATATACTCTTAAACTTTGTTCAGACATAACTGTTAAGCATGCTGATTTAGTATTACAGGAATGAAAATGTGATAGATTCCCCTAAGGCAGTGATTCTCAACCTTCCTAATGCTTCACCCTTTAAGAGCCGGGGTGGCACAATGGTTAGAGTGCAGCACTGCAGGCTACTTCAGCTAACTGCTAGCTATAGTTCAACAGTTCAAATCTCACTATCGGCTCAAGGTTGACTCAGCCTTCCATCCTTCCAAGGTGGGTAAAATGAGGACCCAGATTGCTGGGGGCAATACGCTGATTCTGTAAACCAGGGCTGTAAAAGCACTATGAAGCGGTATATAAGTCTAAATATAATTGCTGTGACCCCAACCATAATACTAATAAAATTATTAGGAAACTCAGGGATAGATGCTTCTAGTTTGCTTCCTCCTGTGCTGCAAAAAAAAAAAAAGCCAAAACCAAGATGACGACGCATGGGCAATGCTGGAATTTCGGCTTCTGCACATGCTCAGAAGTTCCCATGGTATGGATTTTTTTTGGCAGTAGACTATTTGCATGTGGGTGGACCAGCCTGGAGACCGATAGAGGAACGGTACATGGTTCCTAAGACCATCGAAAATATGTTTTTTCCAATGGTCTTAGGCGACTCCTGTGAACCGCTGCCCTAAGGGGATCAGGAATTAGCAATAACACCTAGGGATTTGGGATGAGCAAAACTATGGACTAAATATTTGTTTGTTTGTTTTTTTGTTTGTTTGTTTGGTTGGTTATCTGTTTATCTATCTGTTTATCTATCTTTCTATCTATCTATCTATCTATCTATCTATCTATCTATCTATCTATTTATTGGATTTGTATGCCGCCCCTCTCCATAGACTCGGGGCAGCTAACAACAGTGATAAAAAACAGCATGTAACAATCCAATACTAAAACAACTAAAAAAAAACCCCTTATTATAAAACCAAACATACATACAAACATACCATGCGTAAATTGTAAAGGCTTAGGGGGAAAGAATATCTCACTTCCCCCATGCCTGAGGGCAGAGGTGGGTTTTAAGAAGCTTACGAAAGGCGAGGAGGGTGGGGGCAATTCTAATCTCTGGGGGGAGTTGGTTCCAGAGGGCCAGGGCCGCCACAGAGAAGGCTCTTCCCCTGGGTCCCGCCAAACGACATTGTTTAGTTGACGGGACCCAGAGAAGGCCCACTCTGTGGGACCTAACTGGTCGCTGGGATTCGTGCAGCAGAAGGCAGTCCCTGAGATTATCTGGTCTGGTGCCATGAAGGGCTTTATAGGTCATAATCAACACTTTGAATTGTGACCGAAATTTTATTGTAACTCAGAATTGGAAGCCATTATAACCAGTTCACAACCTCTGAGATTGTACAGAAATTGTATCTAACCCCCTATTTCACTTCCTTTGCCCAGATTTCTGTTCTCCCCTTTGTGTAGGGATACTTTAGCCTTCCTTCACTCATTCTCCTTCAGATTGTTAATTGTGTATTCACATTCTCTGCATTCCTCCTCTGAGAATCTCTTACTGCTAGCAAAACACTGTCGCCCTGAGATTCATGAATTCTCTCTTCCTGCAATGTGGCCACAAGGACATCAAAATGTTCTTTTAATTTTCTTTTCCAATGAACCATGGTTTGTCACTCTAATGCAAGATAAAATGCGCTTGGCTTAAAGTACTGAAATAAGCTTCAGATCCAAGCTTGTTCACTAAAGACATGAATCCCAAAGGCTTATCTGGGTTCACTCTGATAATGTTAATTATGGTTAATGTAATCACAAATAGATAACACAGAAAAAAGAAACAGCCAAGCATGTTGCAGAAAACCATTGAAGGTCTTTTGAAATTGGAAATATTCTTCCACTTTTTTAAAACCCAGAGATTATTTCATTATACTGTACAAATATTTCTTCAGAGGGAATATTGTGGGCTGGGTAAATGTATCTAAGAAAGACTTCAACTCCTTCAGTCGTACTACCTTTCTTAAGAGATGAAAGGGAACATAGGAGACAATACAAAAACAAGTAAAGCATGGGATTAATTTAACAGCAAATAAAATAATTATCTATAGACAGGCTTATAGAGGATGTTTTGGACCAGATGTAGTTTTAAAACATTTTTTCTAAGGCAACCTGATGCATAATACTTGACAAGTTATTATAACGTGAAGCCTGGTAACAAAATCCTAATTGCAAAAAGGATGACCAATCACTTCTCACATTCATGGTCAGCACCTCAACCATGACTAAAATGAGTTTCAGTTCACTTGCTCTCATTCATTCTATCATCCCTTTTAGACAAGGTGTTAGGGAATCCACTGCCTTAAATGGAAAGCAAGTAGAATGATTGGCTGCATAGCTAGAGATATAACAAGCAGGAAGAGGGAGATTGTGATCCCGCTGGTGAGACCACATTTGGAAGACCATGTTCAGTTCTGGAGACCTCACCTACAAAAAGATATTGATAAAATTGAACGGGTCCAAAGACGGGCTACAAAAATGGTGGAAGGTCTTAAGCATAAAACGTATCAGCAAAGACTCAGTGAACTCAATCTGTATAGTCTGCAGGACTGAAGGAAAAGGGGGAACATGATCGAAACATTTAAATATGTTAAAGGGTTAAATAAGGTTCAGGAGGGAAGTGTTTTTAATAAGAAAGTGAACACAAGAACAAGGGGGCATAATCTGAGGTTAGTTGGAGGAAAGATCAGAAGCAATGTGAGAAAATATTATTTTACTGAAAGCGTAGTAGATGCTTGGAACAAACTTCCAGCAAGCCTGGTTGGTAAATCCACAGTAACTGAATTTAAACATGCCTGGGATAAACATATATCCATCCTAAGATAAAATACAGAAAATAGTATAAGGGCAGACTAGATGGACCATGAGGTCTTTTTCTGCTGTCAGACTTCTATGTTTCTATGTTTCTAAGTCAACGTTCTCTCTCTTCTTAATATTCGGACCTGGCAAACAAAGCTTTAAAAGCTCCAAAGATACCACAAAGAGCCTGACACAGTGAGGCTGCTGAAAGCATTATATCATTATTTTTATCACAAAACAGACGTGGCCAAACTCATTCTGGTTCCTTTACTGCCCTTGCTTCTTGCAGTACAGACTAGTAAGGACTCTAATAAACAGAAAAGCATGCAGACCCTATATCAGTGACGGCGAACCTGTGGCACATGTGCCACAAGTGGCAAACGAAGCCCTCTCTGCACAGGCACTAGAGCCATTGACCAGTTCAACTCCACTGCGTATGTGCGAGTGCCTCCCACTGGCCAGCTGATTTTCGAGTCAGAAAAGCTCATGCTTTCTCCCCACTTTCTGCAGCCTGTGCCTTCCAAGACTAAACAATATTGTCTGATGGGACCCAGGGGAAGAGCCTTCTCTGTGGTGGCCCCACCCTCTGGAATCAACTCCCCCCAGAGATTAGAACTGCCCTAACCCTGTCTTTAATAAATTGACCCACCTATATCACCAGGCATGGGGGAATTGAGATAACCCCCCCAGGCTTATATAGTTTATGTATGGTATGCTTGTGTTGTATGATTTTAACAATGGGTTTTAGATGTTTTTTAAATATTAGATTTGTTATACTGTTACTATTGTTATTGTGAGCGCCACGAGTCTGCAGAGAGGGTTGGCATACAACTCTAATAAATTATTATTATTATTATTATTATTATTATTATTATTATTATTAATTAGATTTGTATGCTGCCCCTCTCCATAGACTCGGAGCGGCTCACAACGATAATAGTACAATGTATAACAAATCTAATAATTAAAAGTCATTATAAACCCCTTATTTAAAAAGAAACATACACACAAACATACCATGCATAAACTGTATAGGGCATGGGGAAATGTCTCAGTTCCCCCATGCATGGCGGCAGAGGTGGCTTTTAAGGAATTTACGAAAGGCAAGAGGGTGGGGGCAGTTCTAATCTCCGGGGGGAGTTGGTTCCAGAGGGTCGGGGCCGCCACAGAGAAGGCTCTTCCCCTGGGTCCCACCGGACGACATTGTTTAGTCAAAGGGACCCGGAGAACGCCAACTCTGTGGGACCTAACCAGTCGCTGGGATTCGTGCGGCAGAAGTAATTATTATTATTATTATCATCATCATCATCATCATCATCATCATCATCATCATCATCTCTGGAGATTCCACCCCAGTGTCGTTTGGGCACACAAGGCTTCCCCTCCCCAGCTCTGTTTGGGGATGGGACGCTTTTCCCCTCTCTCACTGCTGTTTTAGGATGTGAGGCCAAAACGGGGGCGGTGGTTGCGCTTGCATGCACGGTGGATCGCGTGCAAATGTGCAGGGGGACAGAATGTGCAGGAAGGGAATTGTATTAGGTGTGTGGGCACTTGTGCATGCGCGACAGTAAGCACGTGCACAGGCCTGGGGGTCATGAACGCTAACATCGTTCATGGCTGAATTATGACAGATTGGTAGGCCTGTTTGTTTTGATTAGATTGCTCAGTCGATTTTATAATGGGGTTTTTAATTGTTTTTAGGATTTAACATTTGACTTTTTTTCCACTAACGTATTGTATTTTTAGATTGTTGTAAGGCGCCCTGAGTTCCACGGGATTGGGCGGCATAGAAGTCAAAGAAACAAACAAACAATAAATCTGAAAGATCCAAGACCAAAAACTCTGTGTGTGCATGTGCATAAATACATATTTTTCAAGAAACATGTTGACCCTTTAAGGCAGACCACACTAGGCCCAATGCCACTTTTATAATAAGGCTATGGTAACAGAATCTTGCAATCTGAATGTATCTTTCTCCCCTTCTTTATCTTCAAGAGAATTAGGAAGGGTCTGAAAATGTTTTCTCAAATTACACTTCTATTTGGACTTAAATTTCTTTTACCTGATTGTTGTCTCTGCTGCAGCTCTTCCTTCTCTTTCTCTTCCTTCTGATCATTACAAAATATTTGTCAGAGAGTCAGAATGAAAGCAAATAAAATACAGTAATCTATTAAACCAAGATCAGAAGTATGACCAATGCTAACATATTTGGGCAAACAGAAGTTCTACTCAGGGTTCAAATAGCAGCAGCAGTAGTCAATCCCAAAGAATAATGCAGTCAAAAGAAGGCCAAGGTTCAAAACACATGGTGATATTTATATTTATACAATAGGTTTCTATCCTGCCTTTTTTCAGTACCAAAAGGTAGTTAAAGAACTTCTCAATTTTATCCTCACAATATTCACATGGGATAGGGTGGACTGAGAGAATGACTGACCTAAACCCACTTAATAGTGTCCTGACTTAGACTGGTTTTGAACAGACAGAATGGTTTGGCACTGCACTACAATCAGTTATTAAAATTGCCACCTGACTTTAAACTCACTTCCACCTGTCTCCTCTAATCCACTTTTTAAAATAACTATCAACATAACATGGAGTGGAGAACTTCACATAGCACTTTGAGCTCCTGGACAAAAATTGTAATGAAATATTTACAAGACAGATTCAGAATTAATTCTGCTTAGATGAATATCAATAGACATAATTAACTAAGTCCAATTAATGCCAAAAGGTTTATTTTAAATACAAAGTCGGATCAATTCATTTAGGCCCAGTTTTTGGCTCCCACAAATTATGACCAAATTGAGCCCAAAATGTCAGTGGCTAAGTGTGTATGTTGCTCCATTTTACGTCCTTGCCACAGTTGTTAAATGAATCACTGCATTGTTAATTTAGTAACATGGTTTTTAATTGAATCTGGCTTCCTCATTCACTTTGCTTGTCATAAAGTCCCAAAAGCTTATCGCACGATCTCGGGACACTGCCAAACATCTGAATCCTGATTACATGACCATGTGAATGTTGCAATGGTCATAAGAGTGAAAAATGGTCAAAAGTCTCATTTTCATCCCCTTTCTCTCCAGTGAGGGGGTAAAATATAAATTCATGGTGGCATAATCAAGTGCCACCTTGAACAGAGTGGGAAGGTATCCTTTCTCGTAGCCCCAGTCTCTCTTTTTATAGCTCAGAGTGTCCATACTAAAATGGCTGCAGAGAGACTTCAACTCCAATTGATCACAGGGGTTGGGGTGGGGGGAACAGTTAACCCCACCAGTAAGTGGTTTTAGTGGCTTGCATGATACACAGGTAATTAACAGGATGTGTGGGGCCAAAGCTATCCATTCCAGGCTTAATTGAGCAAGTCAACCAGCTGGGTTTTGGAGTTTATGTGATATATTAACTCTCTTCTAGATGATTCAGCTCAATGGTTCACAGAGAGAGGACCATTTTTCATCTCATTTTGTACTTGGCTCAACAGCTATGACTTTTGGAAATCTGCAGCTTTACAGAGCCCTGCAGAAAGAAATGAACATTTGAGTTCCCTGCCTCCACTGGTGTCAAACTTTTGCATCCAGGGACACCTGCACAAACTAAGCAAAGCCCATAAAATCATCTGCTACAACATCCCTCCTGTCAATGACTACTTCAGCTTCCACCACAACAACACAAGAGCACACAACAGATGCAAACTTAAAGTAAACCGCTCTAAACTCAAATGCAGGAAATATGACTTTAGTAACTGAGTAGCTGATGCATGGAACTCACTACCAGACTCTGTAGTATCATCACCTAACCCCCAAAGCTTTACCTTAGACTATCCATTGTTTAAAATAAATTTTATTGATTTTAATAATATAAACAAATACACACAACACAAAACAGTGCACAGTGGTATGTGCTCCTGCCACCCAATAGCAATTGTTCGGTCTCTCCACCAAATGATTGATTATTATTATCATCATCATCATCACCATCATCATCATCATTATTTATTAGATTTGTGTGCCGCCCCTCTCCGAAGACTCGGAGCGGCTCACAATTCGTTCTGTGACCAGGTTCTTAAGTAGAAACGTTCTTAAGTAGAAGTAGAAGTAGAATATTTTAAAACCAGGAACATCAACATATTTACAAAATGTAGAGGGATTCCAATTTGTTCTATATGGCTCGGTCTCGAATTCCTTAGACTAGTGTTTCCCAACCTTAGCAATTTGAAGAAATCTGGACTTCAACTCCCAGAATTCCCCAGCCAACATTCACTGGCTGGGGAATTCTGGGAGTTGAAGTCCAAATATCTTCAAGTTGCCACGGTTGGGAAACACTGCCTTAGACTATCCACTGTTGACCTCTCCCGATTCCTAAGAGGTCAGTAAGGGGCGTACATAAGTGCACCAGCGTGCCTTCTGTCCCCTGTCCTAATGTTTCTCTTGTACTAGTATCATGTACATAAATATTATTATATCTTTGTATACCACCAGTATGTACTTGACAAAACAAATAAATATAATAAATAAAAATAAATAAAATACTATCAATTTTTAGTTCAGAAAACCAATAAGGATACTAAAGAAGCATCCCTCTAGGCTTGGCGTGAAATTTCTTGTCTCTTCCTTCTGAATCTATTCAGTTATAAAATTCTGACATTAGGGGCAGAGTTTTCTACCCTGATAGAAGTAAAGCACGGCGGCTCCCAAGCCCAAATTAAGAAGCAAGGGAAGTGACAGGCTCCTTTTTCAAACTCATGTGCAGCGCCTTCTTTACACACACACACAACACACACACTCTTCTTGTCCAATTACCATCACTATCCTGCTCCCCACAAAGAGCTATTAGGGAAAAGCTGTAGAAATATTTGCCCAAAGCAGAGATTGTTGCTACGTCTCGGTGCATTGTTAGATGGGAATATACACAGCAAACATGCTCTGTGAGGAACCCTGCGGGATTCCAGCTCCTTCAGGAAAGCTTTGTGAACCGAGCTCTGCATGCGTTGGCCGGGCCATTGTGAAAAGGAAACAGAAAAAGAAATACCATTACCAACTTAGTCTCCCCCCCTGCACGCACAATCCCCATTCTCCCTCTTTAGGGCCTTCTTCCTCCCCATCTCTCTCTCTCTCAAAAAAAAAAAAACCCAACCCACCACCCTCCTCAAGACAAATTGAACTAGGAGGGAGGGTTGCTTTTAAAAAGAGTGAAAAGGGTTCCTCTATTAGATTTAAGGCAACAAGTCAGAGCGGCAAGGGGCTTTTATCCACCAGGGAAGCCTCCCACTGCTCCCAGGCTGGGCTGAGCTGGATGCCTGGGGCCTAGTTTTCTGAAGCCTGCCATTGATTTGTCAGTGGTGATAAGTGAGGCCAGGACGGTTCCCACAATCCCCTGCAGAGGGGACGGTTCTCCCACAGGGCTTCAAGGAGAGAAGTGTTTCTTTTTTTTGAGAGAAAAAGAAAGAGAGGAAGACAGAATTGGGAGTTTTTAAAAAAAATCTGGAATGTTTCTTTTCTCCGAAATGCTTATTTTGCCGATCAGGCAGAAAGGAGACAGTGGTGTATAAAAAGACAACACTGCAGCTAATGTGGCCCTGTCAGAAAGAAAGCACCATGCTGGATTTCTTTCATATGCTTGCGCTGAGGGAGCTTTTGTGCACCACCAGATGAATAGGGTAATATTCCTCCACCAGTTTGCCATTGTGTGGGTGCCAACACGGAGATTTAAAAAAAAATCTCCCTTATTAACACGAGCATCTTCACTCTACGAGTAGATGTTGATAGGGGCTCATTTTTGTTTTCCTCACAAAGTAAACAAAACGTTTATTTTTGCTCTCTCTTTCTCTAAATGAAAGATTCGTTATAGGGAGTGTGGGGGACAGGGAAAGGCATGGAAATAAAAGAATACTTATAAGTTGAGAAAACCTTAAAGCAGATACAAAGGAACAAAGCTTTTTAAATGAGAAATTCCTCTCTACGGGGAGAAAAAAACACCCTATGTCCCTTCTAATTCATGATTTCTGCATAACGGAGTCTGTGGAGAGGGGCGGCATACAAATCTAATAAATTATTATTATTATTATTATTATTATTATTATTATTATTACTATTATTATTATTATTTAATTGTTTTGTTTGTTTTGTCCAATATACAATATACATCAAAGAGAATAGACAAGTAGTAATATATATAAAGAAAAGGATAGAAGAAAATATATAAAAATAGGGGAGAAGATATATGAAAGGAAGAAAAGATACATGAGATAAAGGAGAGACAATTGGACAGGGGACGGAAGGCCTTATTATTACTACTTATTATTATTATTACTTCTTCTTTTTAGAGTTTTATATGTGTAATTGTTATTTTAGATTCTAATTATTAGATTTGTCATTATGTATTGTTTTTATCGCTGTTGTGAGCCGCCCCGAGTCTGCGGAGAGGGGCGGCATACAAATTAATAAATAATAATAAAAATAATAATAATAGCAGACCATTAAAAGGCACCGATTTTCAAGGATTAGGGAAAAAACTGAGAACCCAGGGCGGGGGAAACTAAGAACTGAGCAACCATATTTGGAAGGAATGAAGTTGAATGTAGGTAGGATGCACCAATTCCCAGGCTAGAGGAAATGTTTATGTCAACAGAGAACAAATGATGTCAACACAGGACAAACCTCTCTTGGGGACAAGAGATCAGCCAAGTACACATAGCTTCTTCACTTTTGTCTGCAGTAAAGAAACTAATCTAGCCCTGTTTGTGTGTGTGCGCCTTCTGCTGAATAAGCCAATTTCTGAATTAGCATCTTGAGAGTCAAGAGCTTCAGGCAAGGTAGTGTGAATTTTGGCAATATTCTCAGCTTCTCCTTCCATCCAGAAAGATGATCTTGCAGTATTGGGGTTCTGAATAATGTGAAACCCTGACATGGTTTATCTCTTGCAGACCTTCACACCAAACTTGAAAATTGTTGACTTACAAAAAATATATATCTTTCACTCAGGGCACCAGGCATTCTCTGGTGCCTTCATTCCTTCCAAATGTACTTTTTAAAAAAAGGTTACAACTGCAATCAGGAGCCATACCTAAATCCATCATGGCTATCCAAAAGCCACCAACCAGATGTGGCATTTAACAAAAAAAGATTTTCAGTGTCTTCCTGAATGCCAAGATTGAATGAACCACAGCATATTCTATAATGTTTGGCCCACATTCCTCTAATCTCTTAAGGAAGCATTGCCTTAAAAGCAGACCTTTAAAACCAAATGCCAAGAAAGAACCCAATGTCAAAAGACTAACACCACTGAAGGTGTAAATATTCCAGATATATAAAATCAGTAAATTTACCTTTCTTTTTGTGTGCTTTCTTTCTTTCTTTCTTTCTCTCTTCTTTGTCTAGGAAAGGACAAATTAATCTTGCCAGAAGTATAAAATAGAATGCTTGCAAGGATTTTGAAATTAAACTGATGGCTGCATGAAATGAAGCCAAGAAACCAAGAACTGCAAGCAGCCCAACTTGGCCTAGAAATGAAGGATGCTGAACCAAATACACTGCTCACAAAAATAAAGGGAACACTTAAACAACACAATATAACTCCAAATAAATCAAATTTCTGTGAAATCAAACTGCCCACTTAGGAAGCAACATTGTTTGACAATAAATTGTATATGTTGTCAGCACATTCAACTTTGTACAGAACAAAGTATTCAATGAGAATATTTCATTCATTCAGTTCTAGGATGTGTTCTTTGAGTGTTCCCTTTATTTTTTTGAGCAGTGTATTTTGGATAGTTTCATCCGCTACAGCTATCTCAGGATTCTTTCCTTTAAATTAACAGTGACATGGAAATTGCTAACCCCATATAACTGCAGTACATGTGGGAAGCACCATAAACGTGTCACAGAATAGTCTATAAATGTTATACAAACATAAAGGAGATTCTATCCCAATATATAGGAGGATCAATGGCTATTGAGTAGTAAGTAGGTTTCCTTGAACAGTTAGTTGGTCACTATGAAAAAAGACAGTGGAATTCAGAGGAAAGGCCTCTGCAGCTCACAAGAGACATAAACTTTCTTGAATAAATATAGGTTTTCCAGAAGCACTACAGATGCAACCAATCAAAGCACACCATAGACATTAGCCTTAGTCTCTCAGTCATCTTGATAATAACCTCATAAAACAGTAGATCACAATTTCATTACAATTATAAATAAATGTAATTCTAAAAAAAATGGAACATGTCATCTAAAATTTGGATAATTAACAAAAGGGAAACTGTCCTAAAATTGGAATAGCAAAATTACAGCCACATTTAGTCCATCATTTACAGTATTTTAATAAACGTCCCGGATGCTCTTAACTTAGGTTCTTCATTAATAATCTATGAATATTTTTCCCAAAAGTGTTCAACAGATTGAATCTTAACAGGTGTAGCTTGGTTCACTTTAAACTGAATTTGCCCACATGACAAATCATTAAGATTTCAGCAAAATTATGTTGAGGAAGCCTGCTTCCTCTACCTCCAATTGGGTATATAATATATTTTATGAAGGAAAGACTCTCCTTTCTAGGAAATCGTCATGCTCTTTGCAAAATATTTGAGTGAGTGAGTAAAACTACTCACTGCTAGAGATAAACCAGTGATAGGTGTACCCTAAAAATGTGATGTGATGTTAGTGAAGAACAGTAGATAGGAAGAAAAAAACACCAATATATATATGTTATGAAGATAGCAAGGATTGGAGAAAGGTAATTAAAACATCAAAATAATATTCAGGGAACGAGTGCACAAACAAAAATTATATTTTTTCTTATCCTTTTCCTGATTTATATGACTTTGATCATTAAAAGCTAAAACTAGCTTATCTTCATAAACCCACAAAGAAATATGAGGATCTAGTTCAGAAGAACCAACTGTCTAAAAGAAAGAATGTAAACCTGTTGCAGGGATCAGGCATGGAATCAACAATTCATTCCTTCAGTTCCTTTTTGCACAGCTTTGTTTTATGTTCCATAGTCCTGAAGACAGAATACCCTGGTTCTTTTTCTCAGGATATGAAACCTGGTCTTGTGAGGACTTCCATGTCTTTCTGGTTGGCTCTAGTATTGTTTTGCTGTACTTGGTTTCAAGCAGGTTTGCAATCATCAATTCTTTCAGTAGAATTTGTTTCAATGCAATTTTCAATTTTACTCTTTCAATCTTTCTAATAAGATGGCTGCCATGTTTTCCTCTAAGAGGAAGAGCTTTTTTGAATTTGAGAACCTACTGACTGGTCTTAATCAGATTGTTTATTCATTCATTTAGTTCATGCTCTGTCTTTCTATCCCAGAGAGAATTCTCTATCAAGTACAATCCTACCTCCCTTTGTCACAAAAAAGTATCCACTAGTTCCCTGACAAGTCAAAGAGTTTCCTTCCTTACGTAGAAACTACCTCACAACAATTGCCCATTACCAACAAACCCCAAATCAGGACAAAAAGAGAGAGTATCAATCTCAAAGGCAGCAAAAATTAAGGGATGGGGAAAGTGTGCTTCTTTGTCAATTTAGTGAGGCAGATCAACGGGCTGAGTGGCAGCCATTGGTCACTGAAATCCACTTCAACGTCTGAATAATCTACAATAATGCTCCTAAAAAGTCTTTAAGAGTTCTGGACATCCAGGCTTGAAATAAACATCGCCATTACTTGCTGAGTTGGTCCTATTTGTCAGACTTTCCATCTATCTAAGGAACTTGTTTACATGATTAATGTGCTGTAATGTAACAAGCCCAGTTGCTCTAACTCACTGTAATCTGTTTGCATGATCAAACCACAACTCAACCGTCTGCAGATAAGGAAGCATGCAATAAGTTTTGTCTAGTAGTAAGGGACGATGAGAAATTCTGGTGCGGCAGTTTCCACAGGTAAGATGTGGGTGGAGTTGAATGTTTCATTTCAAGTACACAAAGTAATTAAACAATCATCCAAGATACTACATTCCCTCCAATAGACTTAAGTGCACAGCTAAGACAAAACCAAACCATTTGGGAATACCTCTGGGTCAATGGCTTGCTAATTATGTCAAATGTACCCTTGGAAATTCCAGAACTGCACTTTTGGGAGTAGCTGAGCATGCTTTGAAAATGATTCGCAAAAAGAGTTTTAGTATGCACGGGAGGGCAAGTTGCAAAAGTGCATGGCATTTCATCTATAGCTTTAGACTGATTTCATTAATTCAGAGAAATCCTTGGGCAGTGCAAACTTACCATTCTTATCCTTATACCTTTCATTCAATCCATTGAATGGCAAAAAGAGAATCAGAGAGCTCAATAGCTTGTGAAAATTTATATCAGCATACCAGAGCAAGGTACAAAGAAGATGTGTCTGGGTATACTTGTTATTTACAGATACAGTATTCCCTCGCTATATCGCGCTTCACCTACTGCGGCTTCACTTCATCGCGGGTTTTCAAGAAATATTAATGAGAAAAATCATTCACGGATCTTCGCTGGTTCGCGGGTTTCTGAGGAAGTCAATCGGCAGATTTAAACAGCCCGCGGAACTCGATCGGCAGGTTTTTCAAAAAAAATATATCTAAAATTGTAAATACTGTATTTAAATACTGTATCTAAAATAAATACTGTGTGGGAAGGGTTTATAAACACTTAAAACAATGAAAACTTACCAAACAATTACAATATAAATACTTAAATAAGTACTATCAGTCGATAAATTCCCCATCGCGGATTTCACCTATCGCGGCCGGGTCTGGAATGTAACACCCGCGATAGGTGAGGTCTTACTGTACTGTATATGTTATTTATTATTTCTTTCCTAATGTGCCTATTAATATTTAAGACAGGGGTCAGCAGATATTGTGTTGTTTAAGTGTTCCCTTTATTTTTTTTGAGCAGTGTATATAAAACAAATAAACAGATTGGGGATATTCTAGAGTTATGTGCCAAAAACCAAAGTTATCAGAATATCATCCCCCCCCCCCCCCGCAGACAATGCCATTGCACGGTTATTTAAGTAGTTTCCTGAAGTAAATTCTCCAAGATCAACAAATTTTGCACATCTCTGGAATAATGCATTTCCAATTAGTATTTGGAAAAATTTTACACTGACACTACAAAGCTGGTATTGAGATTAGACGGCATACATTTTATATTCAGCTCCATGAGTAGACATCTCAGTATAATGAGACATGGATCAAGATACTTGTCAAATATTCTATTCTTAGGAATGTGAAAATATTGCATATTCACATATGATCATTATCCTGAAGTGGCTTCTCTTTATTCCTTAGCAGAAGACTCACAAAAATAATATTCTAGCACAAAGCTCAAACTTAATTCAAATATATGGCTATAAGTGTGTGGCATATTGTTTCCAAATTCATATATATGAGCTCTGCATTCTTTAGAAATTATTGAAAGGAGGGCATTACTTCTTCAGGAAGCATGAGTTCAGTCTCTTTTTGAAACAGTCATGTCAATTATGAAGCTAATGTCTGAGCCTGAAAATACAGGGCTTCTTTAATGAACCTCTTTAATTAGTCTACTCATTAAATCAGCTATGTCTTTCTTCAGGCTCAGCTGAAAAACCAGAAAAATAAAAATGGCAAAGCAAGCATGCTTCCAGATTACTTTCAAAGGATATACTGTACATGCTTAAAGCATACCATCTAATATTTTGTAGGAAATAATTTAGATATGCAGTAGGGATAAAATGAATTCATGCACAATGTACATTTTTTCATATCTGACAGTAACTGCTCCAACCCTTTACATTTTGCTTTGTAACTTTTTGGCTGTAGGTTTATTTTTCTCTATCTTGAGCAATGGTGTTTTTCTCCCTCTCCATATGTATTTTTCTCTGAGGCTAAATACAATTACCTACAGGCAGAAAACTGGTGGAAAAAGAAGAACACTTAAATGTGGTTTTATATTTTTTTCAAACAAACGGAAAATGTAGGTGAGCATGTATCCAAAATTAAATACATAATCTGGTTGAAACAGTAATTCTCCTGCCCTGCCTCACTAATTAAAATAGGCAGGTGTGACATTTTATGTTACTAACAATTTTAAATACCTGGAAAAACATAATGCAAAATTACCATAGACCTATAGGGAAGTTCAACTCAGCTAGTGCAACAATTCTTTTCTTGCACACTGAATATGACAATTCCTTTCTCTCTTCAGGTACCCTGCAACCCATTGTAATTTCTCTTTTCTCCTATTTCCCCAGCTTTCTGTAAGACAAGAGATACTGTCAGTATTAAGAAACCCTTATAAAGAATACTCTGTTACTCAGTTACCATGCAAATAATACAGTAACAGAATAGCAGAGTTGGAAAGGACTTTGGAGATTGCAATATCATTTAGACTTATATACCGCTTCACAGTGCTTTACAGCTCTCTCTAAGCGGTTGCCCCCAACCATCAGTATATTGCCCCCAACAATCTGGGTCCCCATTTTACCCACCTCGGAAGGATGCAAGGCTGAGTCAACCTTGAGCTGGTGGTGAGATTTGAACTGCTAAAGTACAGCTAGCAGTTATCTGAAGTAGCCTGCAGTGCTGCACTCTAACCACTGCGCTCTTCTAGTCTTCTAGATCTTCTTCTAGATCTTCTAGTCCAGGGGTAGGCAAAGTTGGATCTTCTTTGACTTGTGGACTTCAACTCCCAGAATTCCTGAGCCAATCACGCTAACTCAGGAATTTGGGGAGTTGAAGTCCACATGTCATAGAAGAGCCAACTTTGCCTACCCTTGTTCTAGTCCAACCCCCTGTTGAAGCAAGAAAACTTTCTAGATAGTATAATAATATATTATCATACTAGTATTAATAATATACAAATAATAGTGCATGTACAGTTTCTCTGTTGATAGTTTCCAGATTTCACACCCCCAAATTAAAATTCCATTACAAGAACTAAAATAACTCCATCTTTCTCCTCAATGTCTGCTTTATGTTCCACATCAACACTTCAGGATGCCTATTTGCAGATGTCATTCAAACCAAAGATATTCATCTTCTTCTTGAGGCTTTGCATTACCACACTTCCTAGTTTGGTTTTTGGTCCTGTCCTCTTCCTCCTCCTCCTCCTCCCATCCATACAACCACACCTTCTTTTTAGCACTGTTTCGCCTTTGAACCTTTCTCCTACATGGATTTTCAAACTTGTCACTTTGATGCCAGGACAGAAAGACACAAGCAGCTGAATATGTAAGACTTGCAAACCGATAGAATGCCTGCCCTGTGCTATAGACATCAAGATGAACTTGTAGAAATATTGCTGCTTCCACGTAATTTTTAAACATTTTGGGCATATCACCCATTAAAAAAAATATCCCTCTACAGCAGATTTATCTACCCCAAGAAGAACAAAGTTCCCATGACCTCAAACACACACTAAGCAGACAGGAATTGGCCAATTTAACTTTGAAGAGGAGAACTCAGAAAGAGGCAAAGATTTAAAAGAAACGGAACGATTTGGCAGACCAATGGGCAAAAGTAGATTTCCTGCCAAAGGCATTTTGCCCTTTCAAGAGGAGTAGAGGAGAGAGCACAAGCATAAGAAGAAGTGTGGAAGATAGATGGGTCTTTCAGCAATGAAGGGTTTATTCTCCCTCCCCAACCATAAATCCCCTCCCTCCAACACACACACACTTTTACTCCCTGTCTTGTTCACTGCATATAAAGAGCAAAAAGTTGAAGAAGACATTATTTTGATGTTCCTGGAAAAGCGTATAGAAATATACGTCAGGTGCTAAATCAACAGTACTTTGCCTCCTGGTTGGAGAGAAAATATTTCTCCCAGTGTTTTTCTGCAGCTAGCTTAATTCACACCTATCCCAGAGAATAAAGATAAAGGGTTCAAATCAGAACATTTATGAACCCAACTTATTATCTTTCTGCACTAACCTCTCTTCCAACTCAGAAGTGTCTATGAGTCTGAAAAGGTCCTATCAAACATCTAACTGGAATGGCTGTGTGCAGTATTTTGACGCATGTTGTTTTGATGGCTACTTTGAGAATTTTGAGAGTTCTCTTTAAACAGGAGAAAATGATAGAGTTTGTTCTAATGGTTAACAGCACAGATTTAACAGGGTGAAACAGAGGTAACAGAGGTCATAAAAGAGCGGGGATTTTTTTTAAAGGAAGAAAAAGATTGGTTGCAAATCCCTGCTTCACTGATGCCTCAAACATTAATGGGGCTTTTAGAAAAATACTGCCAAAATGCAGCAAAAATCATAAATAAGAAGAAGCTGGGAGGAAAAAAAGATTAAAAAGGTAACCTTGCTTGATAAAAAGCAGTGTGCTGATAATTAATACAGAAGGATTTTGATTGTAGCCTCATTCCTGATCTTTAGGCGTGTTGGAAAACTTCCCTTGGCTTGAAAGGTATTATGAACCAATATGATTCTCAATTCTTACAAAAGCGTGTACACCAAAATGCAATTTTGGGGTATACTGTACTTCCTGGATTAAAATGTGCAAATAAATTGTCATGCATGTCATCAAAATTTACACAGGATGAAATAGAACAGCTAAATGGAATCACCCAGCTGGGCACAATCATATTATATATTACATTGTCAATTACAATTCAAATTTCCTATGCTAGGAGACAACTAAACTCTGTTGAAGCCATCTTACAGGTAGTCCTCAATTTAAGACCATTTCTTCAGTGACTATTGAACGTTACAATGATGCTGGGGGGAAAGTTATTTACAACAAGTCTTTGCACTTACAGCTACTGCAGTGTTGCCCTGGTGTCACTTGATCAAAATTCAGGTGTTTGGAAACCAGCATGAATTTACGACAATTGCAGTGTTGTGAAGTTGCCTCGTTGCCATTTGTGACTTTCCCAGCCAGCTCAGATAAAGAAAATCAATGGGGAAAGCCGGAATTGATTAATGATTGCATGAGCCACTTCAAAAAAAGGTTGTAAAATCAGATGAGATTGGTTTAGCAATGCAAGTTCCAGTCCCAATTGAGGTTCTAAATCAAAGTCTACCTGTGTAATCTCCATCACCTCACTATATCTTCCCCACAGAGCTGTTTGGATATGATTGTTCTACATCTTCAACTTTGATCTATGTGTGGAAGTGCTTCTTTGGTCAACAGTATTAACCGTAGTTCCCTCCAATGTCACACAATGCCAACAAGGCTGATCCAGGGGTGAAATGCTTCCGGTTCACTGCTGCCTGTGGATCCTCAGAGAGCCGGTCGTGAAGGGAGCGTGAGGCTCCACCCACCCAATGCCGCCATTTGGGGTCTTTTACCCTCTGTAGATGCACAGAACACTTTACGTATGCCCAAATGGTGGTGTCCGGGTGGGTGGGTGGAGTCTCACGCTCCCTTTATGACCAATTCTCCGATGACCCACAGGCACGAGTAAACCAGGAGCATTTAATCCATGGGCTGATCATCCTTGACAATTTCATTACCTTTTGCCTTCCTAATAAGTGCTTCAGGGGTGAAGTTTTTCAATCATCCTGCCTTATTGTGATTATTATTGGGTTCTCATAACATTTTCCTTTTATAAACTCCCAGGTTTCCTTGCTACTGTGGGTAACTTTTTTTTTAATAACCAGGAAATATATGTATGGAGGAAAAAGACAGAGTGACTTCACAATACCTTTCAATTTCAAGTGTTAATGGCTGTTTCTGGAAAGATGCACCTTTTCTTTCCAAATAATATATCTTATGATTTTAAGTTAAAATATTAAGTTTCAAACAAACCTAAGGTTTTAGCTTGGCCACATGAGTTTCAGCTGCACATGCAAGAAAAAGATGCATGAATGGAAGAACAGATCACTGCCACTGCATTGGAATGGCATCGTATACAAGTTGGACTATTAGCACAGTATGAATTAGCATCCAGGATCAGCGAGCTAAGAAAGAACCTAGTTTGATACATAAGCAGGAAAGCCACAACTTCTGAACTGAAAAGTAAATATGCATGAAAGATCATTAAGCCTATTGTAGAATGCACCAAAATGGACATGATGACGAGAAGGTTAAAAGATCAAGAAGAAGTAGAATATTATAAAGTATGGGACAAGGTTTACGATTGGTTAGAACAAAAGATTAAGGGAAAATAAATAATGGTAAATCAGTAGATAATTATAGAGAATATCTAAATAAATTGAACATTTGTTAAAGAGGTACAGTAGTTGGTAAATAAGAGTATATATTGTTTCTAGAAATTTTATGTATGTAACCAGTGTTTCCCAACCTTGGCAACTTGAAGATATCTGGACTTCAACTCCCAGAATTCCCCAGCCAGCATTTGCTGGCTGGGGAATTCTGGGAGTTGAAGTCCAGATATCTTCAAGTTGTCAAGGTTGGGAAACACTGCTCTTAACAACTTCTGCTCTAAACAACTTTATCCGCAGGGCGGATAAAAGCCCTTGTATGTTTTATGTTTGTTCTTGTTTTGTATCTGTCTAATTATAATTTAAAAAAATTAAAACTAAAGATAATTAAACCCCCTAAAATTTTGTATTTTACTAGGCTGAAATAAAGCTGCAAAAGAATTGCCAATTTAAAAAATATATTTATTTATTTATTTATTTATTTTATTATTTGGATTTGTATGCCGCCCCTCTCCGAAGACTGACATCTGGCATTGTTCATTAGCACTTTAAAGCAATGACTATCTCTGTAAATTATTTTGCAATGGGGCACTCAATTTCAAGTCAGGTAACAAAACTTTGTTGTCATAGCATCATTCACAGAACAATGGGTTTTATGTATTTACTTAACGATAAAATTCTTATGGTCCCTAACTGCTCATGACTCATGATGGTTTACAAAGAAAATAAACCGCAAATAAACATATACCCTGTGCAAGCAACTTGGTGTACTCAAAGCCAGTCAAAATAAAATGGTTTCCATAGCTTTGCAAAATGCCAAACTACTCCTTTAGTCAGCAGTTGAGTCACTGTATTTTAGACTTGCTGAAGATTGCGAGCTGGCTTCAGGAGTCATCTCACGTAAATTATATTGCAGAGTCTTACTTCAAGGTGAGGAAGGTGTGAGTCACTGTTGCGTGGACAATCTGATTCGAAATGTCCACAATTGGCACCCCAATTGGGCAAAGGACTCAGGGCCAAGGTTTCTACCTATTGCTTGAACAGTAGTTGCACAGAAGAAGTCCCAAATCATTGGTATTCTCATTAAAGAAAGTGCAAGTCTTACCCAAAGTCAACCTAGGGATCAAGATCAAATTATATTGTTTGCCTACACATAGTAGCTCCATCCTTAAGGATTTTATCTGAGTTTGTTTGTTTGACCCAACAAGCTACTTGCAGCCTCAGGACACTGGAGAATTCCTAACCCTTCCTGCCATGGTGATATATAGTTACGTGTCATCAGTCTCTTGACAATACCTAATTCCAAAACCAACAAATAATCTTTTCCAGAAGTTTTAAGGAGATATAAAAGAGAATGTGGGAGAGAACTGAACCCTGAGCTACCCCACATTGATGGAGCCAGGCCAACTGCTCTTACCTCCACCCTCTGACTAATATTGCAGAATTGTGCCTCCTATTCTCAACCCCTACAATCAATTCATCAGCATATCAGCATTATTAGCTGCTCAGAGTCCATTTCGGAGTGCGCGGCATATAAATGCAATGAATGAATGAATGAATGAATGAATGAATGAATGAATGAATGAATGAATAAATAAATAAATAAATAAATATCATGTTTGATAATATCAAATGCTTCTGAAAGGGCCAACAACACCAAATGCAGTATGTTCAAATAGGATTCTCTGCACCTGGAGACCCATTGACTTTTTCAAAGTCTTCTTCCAAATGAAAGAGATTAAAAGAAAAGTTATCCAATATGACTGGATCAATAGGACACCTCCTTAAACTGTACCCTCTCAAAATATGTGAGGATAATTGAATCAAATCCATCACAAACTAGAAAAACTAAAACACCTTTTTTGTATTTGCTGAATTCACAAATATGACAGTCCAACAGAACAAAAGTCATTCATTTCAAAACAGTTGGCTGGAACTAAAATTGCATTTGTCACATGCAATTTAATCATCACAGAATGATATACAATCCACCACCACAGTCGCAATTACAAAAATGACTGCTTGCTTACCATAATATGGCAAATGCTGTGCAAAAGCACTGGAAAAAAATAGGAAAGTTACATTCAAACAGGCCAACAGGAAAATACCACACTGCTTTTTATATTACTAAACATTGGTCTAAAGGAAGATGTGGGGATGATTACTACCTATTTGGTCTTTGAGAAATATAGTGAATGAAAACCCTTTGAAGGTCAAAACCCAACATAACAACTGTGTCAATGAGTCAAAAATACCACAAACCCAGTGCTAAAAACTGAACCTTTTTAGTCGTGTTACCTTCATGGGCAACAGCTACTATTAGTGTTCTCCATCAGGATATATGTAAAATGCAGACAGATGGATATTAAATACAGTATACCATTTAATGCAATGTGAATATAGTCAAGACAAAATAATACCACTCTAAAGAGACCTTACAGGAGAGTACTTTCTGTTAAAAAAAGAATCATATTCCAGAAATGAATATATATATATATTTTAATCAAACTCTTTTTGGATAATATTTCTTTGAAACTACAAAAGCTTCTTTCTCACCTGGAGCATTGTAATTACCTGTTTTACCTTGTCAACTATCTGTGTAGCTATAATACAAACAATAAAAAGACAGAAGGGTTCTTAACTACAGTTTCTGGTAGTCAGCGCAATTCTATTAACATCGTAAGCAACTTAATTTCTCTCCTACAAGAGATTCCTAAAAGATTGAGAAACGTAAGGATGGATTTATCCCTATCTTTTCTTCACTAAATCCAAACAAAATATTAATCAGTTTGCGGTTTTCCATATCAGTGTTTTTCATGTTCTCCTAAATTAACTCTATATTTCTTAAGAGCTAAAAAGAATACAAATATATAAAATATATACCTTTCAATTCAAGAATTGTAACAAAAGGGCATCACAAAAAAGAAAAAAAGAAAAAATAACCCAAACTGAATATTATATTGTTTATTTATAAAACATAATAAAGAAAGAAAGAGAGAGCAAGGTATCTCTCTAATTTTTTCATGTGTATATATTTGTATTTGCTTTTTTGTATTGTGTATTCTTTAATAAAGATTTTAAAAATATATTAATCAGCCTTTTAAAACAGTTCCACCCTATTTGAGCCCACGATGCTGGAAGTGCTGTTTATTATGAACACTAACTATATGTTGGGTGCTTTGACAATTCCAATAAAACATAAATTTTGCAAATCTGTTTCTTAAACTTCTAGTGCTTGTTGGGACTTGAAGCAATGTAAATTATACTTTATAAACAACAAACAGCCAACCCAAAATACCACTTCCAAACCTCAAGAAAAGCATCAACCAGTCAAGCTTCTCTGCATAAAACATTTGCACAGTGGCACAAAAAAGAACTTTAAAAACACCATGATAATAAATATAACACAATGATATAGGATCTCAGAGAACTGTATATATATTGGTAAAATCTACTTTAACTCACTTTGAAAACAGAACAATGTGCCAGTTTACAATACCACAATTTTAGCTCCGCTATATAATTTCCATTACCGTAAGTTTGTTTTCCTAAAGTTTATATTTCAGGGGGGAAAGGCTTATCAGATTATATCTCAGTCCTGTGTCAATTAAGGAGTATTTTTCCCAGTTCAGTACCCATAAAGTATTAAAACAAATGTACTTATCTACTCAAATAATCTTTGTCTTTCTGTAGCATAATTTTCACAACCCGCTGCTCTTAATATGTAATGCACATCAAGAACAACAAAACAGATAGGAGTATGAGGATAATAGGACTCAGCCACATCTGGAGAACAAGTTGACCAAGAGTGCCCTAACCAGTTACAGATGGGGTTTCATTTTCTCATAAACAAAATATACTAAATTAATTGCACTGTATTACTAAAACATTTGTAAACCTTTCAGTGTATATATGTTCAAAGTTTGGAAACTACAGGTAGGCCTCAACTTACGACCACAATTGAGCCCAAAATTTCTGTTAAGTGAGACTTTTATTAAGCTAGGTTTTCCTCATTTGATGACAGTTGACAAGTGACTCATTGAAGTTGTCAAGTTGTTAAGTGAATTGGGTTTATCCATTGACTTTGCTTGTCAGAAGCTTGCAAAAGGGGATCCCATGACCCTGGGACATAGCAAACGGCCATAGTTTCCAAGCATCTGAATTTTGATCACATGATCATGGGGATGCTGCAAAAGTTGTAACTATGAAAAATGGTTACAAGTCACAATTTTTCATTGCCCTTGTAACTTTGGTCATTGAACGGACTGTTGTAAGTTGAAGACTTCCTGCATTGCTGTATCATCTTTTCCACATCTATCACTAACAATATATTAACAATAAGTTTTCATTATTTTATTTATTTTCTTCCTGTTATTTTCCCACAAGTGCACAATCTGCTTTTTAGGGGGGAGGAATCAACCAAGTGTCAATCCATTAGTTACTGACAGGAATTGACTGATTAGCTTGCCACTACCATTGTGGGCTGAGAGAGACTGGCCAAATCACCTGTTGTTTTCAGCCCTGTTAAAGTGAAACTAACCTTTCGATGACCCTAACTGTTAACACCAACTAGTTTGGAGGGAAACATTGGGAAGGAAACATTCTGAACATTCATATTTGGGTGGGCTCTTTCAAGTATTATGATTTGTTAAAGCAGTGGTTCTCAAAATGGACGTTGGGATCCATTTGGGGAGGGTGGGTCGAATGACTGTTTCACAGGGGTCGCCTAAGACCCTGGGAAAAGACAAATTTCTTACGGTGTTAGGAACTAAAGCTTCTATTCTGGTTTCTTGGAACATATTTTTACAATGCGACCAATCAGGCATTTACAGAAGAAGTGTCCCTCTGACCTTCCTGCCAATCAGCTTAAAGCTCTGTTGGGAGAGCTGGTGCTAGACTTATGGTTGGGGGTCACCACAACACGAGGAACTGTATTAAGGGGTCGCGGCATTAGAAAGCTTGGGAACCACTGGGTTAAAGTCCTGTGGGCCCAGAGTATAAATTACAGGCATTGCCTGCTGCTCCTCAGTTCCTGTTTAGTCAATGCTGTTGAATCTTGCCAACAGACTAGAGCAGAGCAGAGCAGAGTAGAATAGAATAGAATACTTTATTGGCCAAGTGTGATTGGACATACAAGGAATTTGTCTTTGGTGCATATGCTCTCAGTGTACATAAAAGAAAAAGATACATTTGTCAAGAATCATGTGCTACAACACTTAATGATTGTCATAGGGGTCAAATAAGCAATGAAGAAACAATCAATATTAATAAAAATCTTAGGATACAAGCAACAAGTTACAGTCATACAGTCCTAAGTGGGCAGTTCTGATTATCCTCTGAAGTCTGTGTCAGTCTTGTTGGGTTGCAGAACCAAAGCAGACAATTATAGAGGTGCAGATGACAGACTCAATGATTCCTCTGTAGAACGCTATCAGCAGCTCCTTGGGCAGAAGCCCACTACATAATATGAAGCCCGCTACATAATATCACCCATCCGTTTTTCATGATTCAGGTGGGAGAAGAACTCACAGCCTCCTGGTTTCTAGCCTGGTGCCTTAACCACTAGAACAATTTGGCTTAAAAAACCCAAAACACCTAGAAACATAGAAGATTGACGGCAGAAAAAGACCTCATGGGCCATCTAGTCCGCCCTTATACTATTTCCTGTATTTTATCTTAGGATGGATCTAGGTTTATCCCAGGCATGTTGAAATTCAGTTACTGTGGATTTACCAACCATGTCTGCTGGAAGTTTGTTCCAAGCATCTACTACTCTTTCAATAAAATAATATTTTCTCACGTTACTTCTGATCTTTCCCCCTTGTGCCCCCTTGTTCTTGTGTTCCCTTTCCTATTAAAAAAAACACTTCTCTCCTGAACCTTATTTAACCCTTTATCATATTTAAATTTTTCGATCACATTCCCCCCTTTTCCTTCTGTCCTCCAGACTATACAGATTTAGTTCATTAAGTCTTTCCTGATAAGTTTTATGCTTAAGACCTTCCACCATTTTTGTAGCCTGTCTTTGGATCCGTTCTTTCAAACAAACCTTTCAAACAATCTGCATAACTTCGAATTTTAATTCCCACTATTCCTAGCACAGTAGCAACCACAGGATCTTGCGTGTTTGGACAGAATGACACCAGCAGCAAATTGCAAGTTCGGCCCCTTTGGGTGTACAGTACATGCAATGCTTGTAAGAAAAAAAAAACAGCAGAGCATGCATTACATTGCTGCTTTAATCAGGCTGCTGCCTCCAAGGCATTTAGCTGAATAGGCTGATGATCCTGGGAGTTTAGTAACTTAGCATGTTTTAAAAGTTCCAAATTATGCAATTTTGGGTTCTGTATCATTTCTGCCCCCTTTCTTACATCTGCAAAGTCAGGCAGCACAAACCAACAAAGTTCCAGAGGGGTTAAACTGCACTATTATGGAAGAATGCAACTTCGTAAAGAAAGAAAACATATATAATTAACCTGCAGTTTTAATGTGTTGAAGCCAATTAAATCTACTACCCTACTTAAAGGCGCATTGCTTTTGACACTGGATTTACTAACTCTCTTGTTGTTTCTTCCCAGATATCAAACAATTTTCCAATACAAAGAAACATGTGAGAGTTTTATAAATGTTGTTGTATTGATTGTATTACAGATGTCTCTGAGTGAGATTTACTGGCCACAAAAACAGGATATTTAAACCCTTAAAATTTCCAGGACAAGAAAAATATGACTTGGAAATTGCTAAATTTTGCCATTTAAAGCTGTAACTGAAATCATGCTGACCTAAACCCATCCACGTAGAGAAAGGCTAAAAGTGCTTTAAAAGATTTCAACGGTTTACTTATCCGAAGCGCTCCTTTACACAATGCAAATAAAGTTCCTAGACACAGTAAATTACTTATAATTTAAGTCTGCAGAGAGGGGCGGCATACAAATCTAATAAATAATAATAATAATAATAATAATAATAATAATAATAATAATAATAATAAGTGCAATTTCTAAATATTTCCATAACATTCATCCCAAACCAACAAACTATTCAACAGCTTCAATGTCTAAAGTATTATAAATAAAAATAATCCTGTAGGAAAATAAATGGGAAATTTGAGACTCAGATTTTCTTTTTTTTAAAAACTTTCAAAGATTACACAATTGGCAACAAGACAACAGCTGCGTTCACACAACATGGTAAGGTGTAATTTGCATTAAGCTTCCCCAGTGAAATATCATTAGTGCTAGTGCATATGAAAATAGACTCTAAGTATATGCAGAATAAATTTTTGTAAGTAGCCAAAACAGGTAGCTGAGTACATCATATTACCGTAATTGGTTCTGGAAAGTCCCACAATTACTGCCTGTCCTTAAAATAATTTAGATTATTCATTCTGGAGTAACTGACAAAAGAATAAATTTGTAGATTAACTGGACTCAATATGTATTTGGGATTCATTAGGGAAAGGGTGCTGTGTAGATTTAATTCTTTTATGTTTTTTTTTATTTCAGTACATCTGAGTTTGCTTGGAAACACAGGGACGTCCCTCCTGTTATATAGTGATCCCATTTTGACCTCAACCTTATTGCCAGTCATTGTCCAAGTTGAAGATTAATGAGAATGCTATACAATAGAACAGTGCTTTTCAAACTGAGCTTTAAATCGAAGATGTGTGGACCTCAACTTCGAGAATTCTAAGAATTAAAGTCCACACATTTTAAAAGCTGTCTGGTTCGAAGAAAACTGCAATTGATCAAAATATCAACATGAGACTGAAACCTACACTAGCCCTAGCCATAACCCTATTTTTTGTTCAAGCCTGGTTTCTGGAAAGGAAACAGATTTAAAACCAGTGATGGATTCAGAGACATTTGCACAATGAAAGCAAGACTGCGAGAGAAATATTGCATACCTACCGGTATATTCTCTCTCTCTCTCTCTTTCTCTCTCTCTCTCTCTCTCTCTCTCTCTCTCTTTCTCTCTCCCTCCCTCTCATAATATTATAGGTAAACCCTATTTCCTTGGAATAAGCATTATTAATCTCTCTCTCTCTCTCTAGAGAGAGAGAGAGACAGTGACAGGGACATTAATGCTTGTACCAAGGAAGTAGGGTTAGATTATAATATTATGCCTGCCATTTTGCAGATTTTAAATCCTCCAGGAGGAGCCACAAATTGGACAGACATTTCCGAAATCATCTCCCTGCTTTCTTGCACCTTAAATGAACTGCTAAGTCCTATGAGAAGTAAAATGCTGTAGACGCATTGCTCAACGTCAAGTGAGACTAGAAACTCTTGCATGCTATAGTAGACAAATTAAATTCCTAAATGATTGTTATGTTAATCCATATTGTGTGATTGTATGTCAAATTTTGGCTGAATATATTATGTGAATCATCGCTAGCCAATCATCGCTTTTCCAACAAACTGTTCTTAAGCAAAATGTGGCTCAGTGTGATGCTTAAAAGCAGAAAATTAGAGTGCAAATGCTTAAAATCCAACTCTTTTATCTAGACGCCTAGTTCATGAAATCATAGCATAGCTTTCCATTTGTATGCAAGTGTAACTTAGCCCCAAGCAAGCATGCTCAGTATCCCACAGAGCAGGCTCAGTCAAAAAAAAATCAAGATTGATTTTTTAACACACACACCTGCCCCAATAGATGGTTGTGGAATCACAATGTAATATAGAGTTGATTTCACAGTTGTGTTCACCCAGTGGCATCAATTCTTACCTATCATGGCCTCTGCAGAGGATACATCCTCAGGGAATGAGGAGAAACTGTGTGGATTTAGAGAGACCAAGAGGTAAGCCCTAGCATGATAAATACATGAGATGGATCTCAAGACTGCAATTTAGTACTGGAAGGTGATATTTTTTTAAACAAATAGAAAAAGTACTTCTCTGTAAAATTAATGACATCAAGGATGAAAACTCTGTCAAAAGCATCTAGAACAGTGGTTCTCAACCTGGGGGGTCAGGACCCCTTTGGGGGTCGAATGACCATTTCACAGAGGTCGCCTAAGACCATGGGAAAAGACAAATTTCCCCTGGTGTTAGGAACTAAAGCTTGGAACATATTTTTACAATCCGACCAATCAGGCGTTTACCGTGGGGATGTCCCTCTGACCTTCCTGCCAATCAGCTTAAAGCTCTGTTGGGAGAATTGGCACTAGACTTATGGTTGGGGGTCACCACAACATCAGGAACTATTAAGGGGTTGCAGCATTAGAAAGGTTGAGAACCACTGGTCTAGAAGGACATTAAGGAGAAAACAAACAATAAAGAGGTTGTTGTGAATATTGTTGTGAACTCAACATCCAATGATATAGATGAAATCTTCACAAATCAGATGATTGAAATATCGAGGAAACACAACATTGAAATCACCAATGGGAGATTTCAACTATTCCAATATCGACTGTGAATCAAGTCTTATGACAAATGGGAAATCCAACAAGTCCTTGCTCTGCTTTGCAGACAAGTTCACTGTCTGAGTGATGAATAAAGGAAGTAGGAGATCAGTTATATGGTATTTCATACTTACTATCAGGGAAGAAAGATATTAACAGATTGGAAAAGTGGAAGTGCGAACTTTGGGAGAGAGCGATCATGCGATCTTCGAATTTCCCATACTGCAGACAGTGAACTGAAGGTGGCCAGATTAATGTTCTAGATTTCAAAAGAGCTGACCTAACTAAGCTAAGGGCCTCGGTGGCAGAGTGGTTAGAGTGAAGTACTGCAAGCTACTTCTCTGATCACCAGATGCCAGCAGTTTGGCAGATCGAATCTCAGTAGGCTCAAGGTTGACTCAGCCTTCCATCCTTCTGAGTTCAGTAAAATGAGGACCCAGATTGTTGGGGGCAATATACTGACTCTCTGTAAACCGCTTGGAGCAGTGTTTCCCAACCTTGGCAACTTGAAGATATCTGGACTTCAACTCCCAGAATTCCCCAGCCAGCATTCGCTGGCTGGGGAATTCTGGGAGTTGAAGTCCAAATATGCCAAGGTTGGGAAACACTGGCTTAGAGGATTTTAAAGCACTGTGAGTCTAAATGCTATTGCTATTGCTAAGGGGAAAAATAAGAAGTACTGCATGGATGGAAATTCTGAAGGGGGAAAAAACATTCAGGAGAGTTGCATAATTATAAATAGTGAGATAATTTAGGCCCCAAAACAAACAACGGCAAACAGAAAGAAAACTGGAAGGCAGCTGATGATGCAATCAGTGCTTGCAAAGAATTCTGATAATATTCATAAATACTGAGAGGAAAGGATAGAAGCACATTGCAGACAACACAAAGTTGGGGGAGAGGTTTCTGGTACCTCTAGATACAGATGTCAAAAAGTCCCTGATAGATTCGAACATTGGGTCCTATGCAGACCATCCTGTAGCTGCTAAAAAAGCCAATACAATCTTGGGTTGCATCAACACTAGAGGTATCTATGGGACCGTCTTCTGCCACATTCTCCCAGCGACCGACTAGAACTCACAGTCGGACTTCTCCAGGCCTCGTTGGCCAAACAATGCTGATTGGTGGGACCACGTTGCAGGGCCTTCTCTGTGGTGGCTCCGACTGTGGAATCAACTACCCCAGAGACTCGTACTTCCCCCCACTCTCCTAGCCTTCTGAAAGGCTGTGAAAACATGGCTCTGCCGGCAGGCCTGGGGCCTTTGAGCAAGGCAAACCTAGCCCCGGCCAAGAAGAATGAATGTTGCTGAATAATTGTTTTATTTTGGGTTTTTAAAACTGTTTTATTATGTCTTTTATCATTGTATATATTGTTATTATTATATTAAACTATTTTTATTACTGTACGCCCGCCCAGATTTCGCAAGGAGTTGGGCGGCTTAGAAGTCTAATAAATTAAATTAAATGTCAAGATAATAGGAACAGGTAGTTTCGTTCTACTACATTATGTTACATCAAATAGCACCTGGAACCATATCTAGCTTTTGGTTGTCAAAATACAAGGAGGATGCTATGGAATGAAAAGAATGCAAATAACCATGGCGAGGGGCTTAGAGGCTAAATCCTATGGAGGACGGATGAAAGAGCTGGGAATAAAGAAGAGAAAGCCAAAAGGAAGACATAATAGTAGTCCTCTAACACTTGAAGTGCTGTCACAAAGAATGGGACAGGAATCAACAGATGGAAGCTTGGCAGAGATTGAAATCGAAAAAGGAGGTAATTGCTTGACTGTGAGAGCACTAGAAACACCCTGACTCCTGAAATTATGGGTGTACCATGACTGGAGATTTTCAAACAACGGATGGATAGACTGAGTGGGGTACTCTGAAAATCCTTGTCCTGGCAAGACATGGAATTAGAAGAGCCCTTTCCAACCACACGGTTCTAACAATTGTTTCCTGGTACCCTATTATATAAATTCCAATTGGCAACCTCCCTTCCTCCTTGCAAGGGACATAAGGCTAGGCCAGAGAGCCGCTCCGAATCTTCGGAGAGGGGCGGCATACAAATCTAATAAATAATAAATAATAATAATAATAAAGCTGCAGGAGAAAAGGCTCCTTGAGGTGATGGGTCATTGCTTAACACTACAAGGACCCAGACTTTATATACTGCTCAAAAAATAAAGGGAACATTCAAAGTTATGCATGGTATGTTTGTGTGTATGTTTGGTTTTATAATAAGGGTTTTTAGTTGTTTTATTATTGGATTGTCACATGCTGTTTTTATCATTGTTGTTAGCCGCCCCGAGTCTACGGAGAGGGGCGGCATACAAATCCAATAAATAAATAAAATAAAATAAATAACACAACCTAGATCTGAATGAATGAAATACTGTGGTACCTCTACCGACAAATGCCTCTACTTACGAACCTTTCTAGATAAGAACTGGGTGTTCCAAGATTTTTTTTGCCTCTTCTCAAGAACCATTTCCACTTACAAACCCGACCCTCCGAAACTGTAACCGGAAAAGGCAGGGAGAAGCCTCTGTGGGGCCTCTCTAGGAATCTCCTGGGAGGAAACAGGGCCAGAAAGGGCGGGGTGAAGCCTCCGTGGAGCCTCTCTAGGAATCTCCTGGGAGGAAACAGTGCTGGAAAAGGCAGGGTGAAGCCTCTGTGGGGCCCCTCTAGGAATCTCCTGGGAGGAAACAGGGCCTCCACCCTCCCTGTGGTTTTTCCAATCACACACATTATTTGCTTTTACATTGATTCCTATGGGAAAATTGCCTCTTCTTACAAACATTTCTACTTAAGAACCTGGTCACGGAACGAATTAAGTTCATAAGTAGAGGTACCACTGTATTCTCATTGAATATTTTGTTCTGTACAAAGTTGAATGTGCGCAATAACATGTGAAATTGATTGTCAATAAGTGTTGCTTCCTAAGTGGACAGTTTGATTTCACAGAAGTTTGATTTACTTGGAGTTATATTGTGTTGTTTAAGTGTTTCCTTTATTTTTTTGAGCAGTGTATAAACTCAACTTTTATTTTTCCTTCTAATTTTCTTATACAGATTCTTCTGGTCCCTTAGTCAATGATAGACTGTGCATCATCTTCGCTCTGTGCCTGGCAGTTGCTTGACTAGAAAAAGTGAGCAAATTTAGTTAGTTTAGTTTAGTTTATTTAGATTTGTATGCCGCCCCTCTCCGAAGACTCGGGGCGGCTAACAACAATAAAAAACAATGTAACAAATCTAATATTAAAAAGTAATCTAAAAAACCCCAATTTAAGAGACCTGCAAAGCATGGTGATTTCTCTAGGGTAGAAGTGAGAGACTGTATATGGGGTTTATACACAGTCTGAATGTAGTCCAAACTATATTCAGCCTTGATTTCAGTAGCCCCCTGACCAAGGAGTTGTCTTAGTATGTTTTGTGGAGTGAATGGTGATGAATGTTTTTAAGCTATATTGGAGTTTTTTAAAGTCTTTTTAGTCATGTTAATTGGATTTGCTATGTTTGGAGAGGGGCGGCATACAAATCCGATAGATAGGTAGGTAGGTAGGTAGGTAGGTAGGTAGATAGATAGACAGACAGACAGACAGACAGACAGACAGACAGACAGACAGACAGAGGTAGGTAGATAGATAAGGTAGGTAGGTAGATAGATAGATAAAGATAGATAGATAGATAAAGATAGATAGATAGATAGATAGATAGATAGATAGATAGATAGATAGATAGATAGATAGATAAAGATAGATAGATAGATAGATAAAGATAGATAGATGGACGGACGGACGGACGGACAGACAGAGAGAGAGAGAGAGAGAGAGAGAGAGAGGTAGGTAGATAGATAAGGTAGGTAGGTAGGTAGATAGATAAAGATAGATAGATAGATAGATAGATAGATAGATAGATAGATAGAGATAAATAGGTAGGTAGGTAGGTAGGTAGGTAGGTAGGTAGATAGATAGATAGATAGATAGATAGATAGATAGATAAGATAGGTGGGTGGGTGGGTGGGTAGGTAGGTAGGTAGGTAGATAAAGATAGGTAGGTAGGTAGATAGATAGATAGATAGATAGATAGATAGATAGATAGATAGATAGATAGATAGATAGATAGATAGATAGATAGATATAGACGGATAGAGATAGATAGATAGATAGATAGATAGATAGATAGATAGATAGATAGATAGATAGATAGATAAGATAAGATAGGTGGGTGGGTGGGTAGGAAGGTAGGTAGGTAGGTAGGTAGATAGATAGATAGATAGATAGATAGATAGATAGATAGATAGATAGATAGATAGATAAGATTAATGGATGGATGGATAGATAGATAGGTAGGTAGGTAGGTAGATAGGTAGGTAGATAGATAGATAGATAGATAGATAGATAAGATTAATGGATGGATGGATAGATAGGTAGGTAGGTAGGTAGGTAGATAGGTAGATAGGTAGATAGATAGATAGATAGATAGATAGATAGATAGATAGATAGATAGATAGATAGATAGATAGATACCGTAGATAGATTTCCTAGCAAGGAGAGATTCAGAAAAATCATGCTAGAATACGGCTCGTGACATAAAGGTTACTTGTCTCAAGTCACCCTGGCATAGAGTGTTCTGGCAGACATCAACCTGCTGCCACTTACAAGCAAGCATGACAAATGACCTCTACTTTATAGCAAACATCCCCAGATGGGTCATTAACTGCCAGGACACATTAAATAGAAGCACCTGGGATGAGAGCCAAAACAAAATCCTACCCAATCTCTTAGCTTGAGAAAGATCCGGCCTTTAAATTTTTCACCCAGATTCAGTTTCCTTAATACTGAAACTCCTTGTGAAGGTTTCTTTTCTTTTTCCTTTGGAAAAGTCATAGGTTAGAGTTAGGCATTTGAATTAATACTTCCCAACTATTAATCTTCCTCACATTCTGATAAGAAAAGAAAGGTTCGGTCTAAATTCATTTTTTTTTCCAGGGGAGTGCAATCCACGAGAATGGTGGGAGCCCAGCTTTTGAAAGTAGAAACTTCCTGTAACTATAAATCAGCATCTGGAAAGACAGGTGGGTGAAATTACACAGAAGCCAAAAGAAACCTTAGAAGAGACTGTTGCACCATTCTTCAGAGAATCCTTTGTAGAAAATTGTCAGCCTATTCTTAATTAGCACATTTTGCTTCCCACTAGTATTAATTAATTCACTCTTTTAGCACCAAGCGCAAAAAACATGTTCAGTAATAATCTATAAACTATTGCTTCTCTCCCCCACCCCCATATCTAATTATTCAATACAGCCCTGAAAAAAAAAATCAGAGCAGCCAAGTAAACATAAACAACTAAACATCAAGGCAACTAGACACAAAGACAGTTTCTTTTTCCTGAATGCAATCACTCTGCTAAACATATATAATTCCCTCACCACTGTCAAACTATTCACTAAGGCTGCATTACTATTACTATTAGTCTTCTCATCGTTCCTATCACCCCTCTCCACCCACTTATGACTGCCTGACTGTAACCTGTTGCTTGTATCCTTACGATTTATATTAATACTGATTGTTTTCTGATTGCTTATTTATATCCTATGACAATCATTAAGTGTTGTACCGCATGATTCTTGACAAATGCAACTTTTCTTTTATGTACACTGAGAGCATATGCACCAAAGATAAATTCCTTGGGTATCCAATCACATTTGGCCAATAAAAATTATATTCTTTTCTATTCTATTCTATTCTATTCTATTCTATTCTATTCTATTCCATTCCATTCCAGTCCAGTCCAGTCCAGTCCAGTCCAGTCTAGTCTATTTCTATTTGAGTCTTCGGAGAGGGGCGGCATACAAATCTAAATAATAATAATAATTATTATTGTTGTTGTTGTTTTGTTGTTGTTATTATTATTATTATTATTATAAACATCTAGATATTTTCCACAGTAAATCCTTTTTTATAAAACGTGCTCCAAAATCTTTTTTTTTTTTTTTTTTAAGGAGAGGGAGCCCAAATCTGGCAAATTAAGAGCTGTACCTTTAAGGAGTTCATCTAGCAGAGAAAACAGCTGCATTCCTGTTGAGAAGGGGCTGCTGTCCTAACATGCAACAGAGGCTAGAAATAACCTGCACGCACACAACCTTCCAGCATCCAATCCAACAGTCTCTCTCACTCATCCGCAGAAGAGAAAAAAAGGAAAGGAAGAAAGGAAGCAAGGGAGGGAGAGAAAGAGAGACAGAGACAGATAGAGAAGAGATAGGAAGGGACTAACTACATTTTAATTTTGGTTGTGAGCCGCCTTGAGTCCCTAGGGCAAGGGTCCCCAAACTTGGCACTGTAAAATTGTATACATTCTGCAGGCTAAACTATCTAAAAATTGAAAAAAAAAATCACAAAAATGGGGGGGCGGCTTTTATGAGCAAAATAAAAATATAAGCATAATTTTTTTCATTTCAATTTTCATTTCATTGTGTTCAGAAATGTTCAAACTAGTTTCCCAGTGAAAAAAGGTTTTCAAAAGGACCCAAATTTAAGTACCTAAAACAAACCATTTTCGGTCCGGGTCATATTGACCCGGGAAGAGTACCAATGTGATTTTTTATGAACAAAACAGCAGGGTTAAGACTTGCGGGCTTCAACTCCCAGAATTCCCCAGCCAGCTATTCTATGCTGGGGGATTCTGGGAGTTGAAGGATTTCAAAGATTTGCAGAGTTCAAAGACTTGCGAACTTCAACTCCCAGAATTCCCCAGCCAGCTATGCTATGCTGGGGAATTCTGGGAGTTGAAGTCCACAAGTCTTAAAGTTGCCAAGTTTGAAGATCTCTGCCCTAGGGAGATGGGGGTCAGGCGTACAAATTGAACAAATAAATAAAAAAAACTTTATTAGATCCGCAAAGGAGGCGGGTGCCAAGGCATCAAAGGATCAAGCTGCCTTTTAGGAGAGGAAAAGGGGCTTCAAGACGCGTGAAGGGGGGGAGAGACAACAACCCCCCCCCCGTCCCTCGCCCCATTCCTTCCATCCTTTGCTGTAGCTTTGTCAGAATCCGGCTCGGCTGTAGAAAAAAAGGGAGCTTGGAAAGATCTGCGCGAGGGAAATGGACCCACGGCCCGAGCAGATCCGGCATGCGGAGCCACACACACATCAGGAACGAGGCGCACGTATAGCCGGTGGGACAAAGACAATGCCAAGTAGGGAAGAAAAGCAGCAGCAACAGCAGCAGGTAGTTAGTGCGGGCGGGATGCCCTGCGCGCTGGCGCCACAAACGTTCAACCGACCGCTTGCAAATTAACAACGCCGACGCCGCTCCACCCTCTCTCGCACGTGAAGGAGGCTTAACTTTTTTTTTAAAAAAAATGCTTCGTACAAAAAAAAAATATTAAAGTTCATCAAAGCTTTGCCTTTCCCCTGCGCCTGCCCACCCCTCTCTATTTGTACGAAGCAAAATTTTCGAAACGGGACGGGTGGGAAAAGGTACATAATCCAGTCTTGATTGAAACCGGCTTGGCTGGACCAGAGAACCGAGGATCCGAGCACCTGCAAAAGTCTTGAAAACTTCCAATTCCTTTGGGACGGCGCGCAGTTCTCCTCCCACGGAGCACTTCGCCGCTGGCTTTTACGTGTAGATTCCGAGACACGGGTAGAAATGGAAAAGGAGGAAGGTATAGAGAGAGCAGGGGTCTCCAAACTCGGCAACTTTTGAGACTTGCGGACTTCAACTCCCAGAATTCCCCAGGCAGCTATGCTATGCTGGGGAATTCTGGGAGTTGAAGGACCTCAAAGACTTGTGGACTTCAAAGACTTGCTGACTTCAACTCCCAGAATTCCCCAGCCAGCTATGCTATGCTGGGGTATTCTGGGAGTTGAAGTCCACAAGTCTTAAAACTTGTGGAGTTTGGAGACCCCTGGTATAGAGGGATTAACCAGACGGTGGCCGGAGGGTGGGGGGAGAAGGGTGGGGTACCAAGTAGCTTGGCTACTTTTCAGCGAGATCGCTCAGAACGAAACCTTAGTGGAAAAAAGGGTACCGTAAGGGCGGCATAAGATTGTATCAAACCAGGCACCCTGCAGCAGCAGCACCACAAGGTACATCACATTTCTCCCCCCCCCTTAAAGTTTTTTTTTTCCTCCACAATCAAAGCACAGCTTCCTATACCTTCAATACAGCTTAACGCGCACATGCCAAAATGCAATAAACTGAATCGCATTCCAGGTATTGTTTTATTAACATTTCATCCGCGCCCAATTTACTCCCTTCCACTTCCCACTTTCCATCTCAGCCGGCTATTCCGCCTCTAAGGTACATCACATGTAGGCTCTCTTATGTAGCCGAATTCATCCGGGAGTCGGAGCAAGCTGAGCTCGGATCAAAGGCAAGCTGCAAGAAGTACCGAGCCTTTTGGCCGGGGGGCGGGGGAAAAGGAGGCACCGCGCGTTGGGAGATGACCGATCGGACGCCAGACTTCACCCCCAAACCTGGCCGGTAGATCCAGAGTGCGTCCCCCCCCCCCCCAATTACACAAACACTCCGAGCATCCCTTTTCCCGACTCCGAATAGTACGACGCCCAACGTAGAACCCGGACCCGACTCCCGGAACCTCCCCTCGCCTGCGCGCACCGGGAAGAGGAGTGTGGGGTGGAGCGGGGGGGAGAGAAGATCGTCCCAGGCGATCGCCCCCCCTCTCCATCTCGATCCCCCAATTTACACGTGCGCCCCCCCAAAATTCTCTGCAGATCCCCCCGCGGTTGGGAGCGCGGGAAAAGGGGTATCCCCCCCCCCCTTCTCAAGAGTCGCCTTACCTCGCACGTAGAAAGGGACTCCCCACCTCAGGAGAAGCGGCAGTAGGAGCCACAGCGGCGGCCACCGGAGACTCCCGAGGCGCCTCATGGTGGCGAGCGACCCCTTGCCGCAGCTCTCGCCTTTTGCCCCGGCGAGCCTTTTATTTCCCCCTCCGTCTCCCAGCCGCAGGAGGGGGGGGGGGAAAGAAAGTTGAGCGCTGAGGGGTTGTGGCGGCTGCCGCGCCGATTCGGCTCCGGCCGCCACTTAGGCGCGAAGAGACCGGTTTTCCGAGCCTCGGCGGCGGCGGCGCTGCTCTCGGCTCCAGCCGCTGCTTTCGGGCTCCGTCCTCCCCGCGTTGCGAAGAAGCGACGGCGAGATCGGGACTCGCTCCAGCTGCCCGCCCCCCGGCCCTGCCCCCGGAGGAGGAGTCCCGCCGGGGCAACCTCCGCCCTCGCTTCTCGCCCACAGCGGCGGCCGCCGCCGCCGCTTCAAAACTTGGCGCGCTTCCCGACCTTTTCCCCTGAGGCGAAAAACGCGGGTAGGCACCCGAGGGCCTCCGCCTCGCCCCGCCTCGCCTTCCTACCCTCGGCCGGATTCTTCTGCCCTGGCTAGCCAACCTCTCGCCATCCATGAGCCCCAACCTGCCCCGCTTAACAAACCCAAATTCGTTAGAAGGGGCCGCTTCGCTTCCAGCGTCGCCGGTCTCCGGGTAAACTCTCAAGGCGAGTTTGCTTCCGGCGCGCTACCGCGTATTTATTTTATTTATTTATTTATTTATTTTGCCAAGTACATATTGGGGATATGTAAGGATATAATAATGTTCTTATACAGGATAGGAGTAACAAGAAAAAAATAAGAAGAAACATTAGATATAATAATATTTGTAGGCAACGTACTAGTAAAAAATAAAAGAAACATTAGGACGGGATGGAAGGCAGCCGGTGCACTTATTATTATTATTATTATTATTATTATTATTATTATTATTATTATTATTATTATTATTATTATTATTATTTAGATTTGTATGCCACCCCCTCGGAGCGGCTCAGTTATGCTGGTCCCTAAGAATCAATTAGCTGAAATTAAACATAATAATAATAATAATAATAATAATAATAATTTATTAGATTTGTATGCCGCCCCTCTCTGAAGACTTGGAGTGGCTCACAACAAAATACAAAGCTCAAATCTAATATTAAAATCAATTATAAAAAACCATTATAAAACAGTCACACCATCCAATTAAACCATACATAACATGAAACAGCTAAGGGTCAGTTATGTCCCCCAAGCCTGGGGGCATAGGCAGGTTTTCAGTAATTTGCGAAAGGCAAGGAGGGGGGGCAGTCCTAATCTCCATGGGGAGTTGATTCCAGAGGGCTGGGGCCGCCACAAAGAAGGCTCTTCCCCTGGGGCCCGCCAGACGACATTGTTTTGTTGACAAGATCCGGAGAAGGTCAACTCTGTGGGACCTGATCAGTCGCTGGGATTTGTGCGGCAGAAGGCGGTCCCGAAGGTATTCTCCTTCCTGCCTCTGGTCCCTTTGGTTTTTCTTCTGTCCTGGAGAACAGGGACCCCTCAATTGCAGAAAATATGAGGTCAGTGTCTGGAATGCACTACCTGACGCCATGGCTTCTTCCCCAACCCCCCCCCCCCAAACCTTTAACATTAGAGTCTAAGGAAGTGATGGCGAACCTATGGCACGGGTGCCACAGGTGCCACGTGGAGCCATATTTGCTGGCACATGAGCCGTTGCCCTAGGTCCGCTCCAAAGTGCATGTGTGTGCCGACCAGCTGATTTTTGGCTCGCACAGAGACTCTGGGAGGGCATTTTTGGCTTCCAGAGTTTTACCCTCCCCCAGCTCCAGGGAATCATTTGGGGCCTGGGGAGGGCAAAACATGGGGAAAAGGCCATTTCCGGCCTCCAGAGGGCCTCTGGGGGGCGGGGGAAATCTTTTTTCCTTCGGGTGCCAAAAGAGCGCTCACTTGCACTATTACGCATGCGCAAGTGCCCACACCCATAATTCAATGGATGGGGAGGGCGAAAACAGCTTCCTCCGCCCCCTGGAGGCCAGAAATGGCCTGTTTCCTAACTTCTGGTGGGCTCAATAGGCTCATGTTTCATCCTTCCCAGGTTCCAAAGGCTTCCCTGGAGGTGGGAACACCCTCCCCCACCCCCCTAGAGGCTCTCTGGACGCCAAAAATGCCCTCCCAGAGCCTCTGTGTAAGCCAAAAATCAGCTGGCCAGCAAACATGCACGTTGGGACAACGGCTCGCATGCCAGCAGATATGGCTCCGTGTGCCAGCTGTGGTGCCTGTGCCATATGTTCCCCATCACTGCACTAGTTCATCATGTGGACCAGTCAGGTTCCATGGATGTCCTCCACACTTCCGCTGATGCTGAACAAAGGATGACTTTGAATCTTCTGGAGGGAATTTGTTGTGGCTAGTATCTTTCCCCCCTCATGCAACCACCCCTCCCAATTCCCATGGAACTATTCTACTTGTGGCAGGCCAAATTCTTTAACTCAAACGATGGCTCCGGCCTGACAGGGCGTGCATAAGTGCACCATTGTGCCTGCCATCCCTGTCCTACTGTCCTAATTGTCCTAATTCACCTGTTCCTACTTTGCGTATGTTTATGGATATATGTGCTATCTTGTACATGTTTGATTAATTAATTAATTAATTAGATAAACAAACAAATAAATAAATAACACAATTGACCAGATTCATTCATTCATTCATTCAACATACCTCCAATCAATCATATCATCAGCTGAATAAAGTAAGCAATATGACAAGACTAAAGTAGGATTGAAAATGAATTGTAAACAATAAAATATTCTCAAAGAAAATGAAAAATAATTCAGCATTTTCTTCAACCACCAACTAGGAAACATTAGCTTTGTGCCTCCTCCTTAATTGTGGCTTTTTTCCCACTTTTAACTTATGTAGTGATTGACCAAGATTCTTTTCCACTTGACCTATCCACAGCTCTAGCAATTTATTTTTCTGACATGATGCTGTGTTCATCTTGTCCCCAGACTATTCCTGAGACAGCGTATGCTTAGCTATACCAGTGTTTTGCACTTTAATCAGGCAGCAAGCCATGGTTGTTTTGACAGTAGTATGTTCTAAAGCACTTTTCAAACTATTTGGTGACCTCTAGAGGGTGGGATCAGCCCAGCACCTATTGGCTGCCTGAAAGTCAGGGCAGGGATGGATTCTAATTTTTTTTTTACTACCGTTACTATGGGGATGTCGTATTTGGTGGGCATGGCTTGGTGGGTGTGGCTTCAGGTGGACATGGCTTGGTGGTCAGGTGACCGGATGGGCATGGCCAACTTGTAAAATATGGTGAAACTCATTTGACAACACTCTTGCTTAGCAACCAAAATTTTGGGTTCAATTGTGGTTATAAGTTTTCTTCTTTCTTTCTTTCTTTCTTTCTTCTTTCTTTCTCTTTCCTTCTTTCCTTTCCTTTCCTTTTCCTTTTTCCTCTTTTCCTTTCCTTTCCTTTTTCCTTTCCTTTCCTCTCCTTTATGTCTTTCTTGTCCCTCCCTCTTTCTTTCTTTCTCTCTCTCTCTCTCTCTCTTTCTCTCTCTATTGGAAGTTTTATAATTTTATAACTTACAACAATTTATCTACTCTAGTCCAATTTATTTCCGTTCTTTTCTTTATTCTTTTTTCCCTTTCATCATCAAATTTTAATTCAAACCATTATGTACTTTTTTAATATAAAATTATTAATTTATATTAAAATCCTTTTAACAAGATAATTATGCTTATTATACACACTTATACATAACTAATAGTGCTGACACGATTAAGTGTAAAATAGTAATTCTCTTTTCTTTTCTATTGGTCTTCCCCTTTTCATCCATTCTCTTTTGATCTCAAAAATTCCACTTCTTGTGGATTTTCCCCTTCCAACCTCTTCTCTTAGGTTTTTCTTTCTTTTATTTTTATGCCAATAACTTCTGTTTTTCCTCATTCCTTTCTTTCCTTTTAAGTCTATTATTTGTGAAGGTCTGCTCATCTCTTCTCCCTATTATCCCCCCTTATTTTTAATTGCTTCTTCTGATAGCAATGCTCCCCTCTTACTCTTTTCTTATCACTGTTAATCCCAGTGTAATCATTGTTTTTTATTCTCAGTCCCTTTTTCATCATTGTTCGTCATTTTCTTCATTTTCTGTTTCCCTGATTTGCAAAAGGTAAGTTTTTATGACTTCATAGCTATATTTTAACATCCTCATCAATTATTCATAGATACACGCATCCATTTTGTCAAGTTCACAATTCACAAAGTTAATAGATTTTTTTACTTGCAGTTTAAGTTCATATAATCTCTTTATATTTCAGTCCAATCCAATTCAAGATAAAATCCTCTTATTTTCTATCACTAAAAGAGTGCACCATTGAATACAATTGCACAATACACATTGCTTTTAAGTTCTTTCAAGTTCCTAGTTATCTTCTTATAAGCAAGGTCAGTCTCCTACTGTCAGCAAATTCAAGCTTTCCACAGTCTGTTGCAATATTTTCTTTTAACCAGCAGGTGGCGGTGCCAGTTTCCCAATAAAACAAAAACAACTGTTTTACAAAAGTTTCCAATTTAAATCCACTTAGCATTTATATTTTCTTCAACTTTTTTATTCTTTTTCAGTCTCTTCCACCAAGTCCAATCATAAAGACATTATCAAATTTGGGCTTTTAAACTTGGAGAGGGGCAGCATATAAATCCAATAAATAAATAAATAAATAAATATTCCTTTAATTCTCTCTATGATATTTCCAATTGTTAGATAGCCTCTCACTCTATTTTAAACTCTCTTTTGTCTCCTTTTGAATTTTAAATTTCTTCTTTTGTAATTAAATTGGCCAAACACTTACCCAGCTTCAGCACTTCTTCACCTCTCTCCAGCACAAACGCTTAGATGTTATCACCCAGGCAATCCACAATATCTTCATCTGAAAGGTTCCGATTGTGGCTGCCCGAGTTTTTGGTGAAAGAGTCCTCGCATGAAATTTTAGCATTTTTTGTCATGCGCGGTGGGGGGGGGGAAGGTGAAAATTGCCTAAATCTCAGTTGTGTAAGGATGCTGATACACATGAGATCTGGGGGATTTTCGCCTATTTCTTTGCTTCCACGCATGCGCAAAAGCAAAAAAAAGGCAAAAATTGCTGGTATCTCACCAGTTGTGTGCATGCACAGTCTGCGACCTACCAGAGCTGCACACCTGGGCACAGACAACCTACAAGAGCCGTGCACCAAATGCTGCCCACCCAAGATTTAGGATATACAGTGATACCTCATCTTACAAACCCCTCATCATAAAAACTTTTCAAGATACAAACCTGGAGTTTAAGAATTTTTTTGCCTCTTCTTCCAAACTATTTTCACCTTACAAACCCAAGCTGCTGCCACTGGGATGCCACGGCTCCAGACTTCTGTTGCCAGCGAAGCACCCATTTTTGCGCTGCTGGGATTCCCCTGAGGCTCCCCTCCATGGGAAACCCCACCTTGGACTTCCGTGTTTTTGCGATGCTGCAGGGGAATCTCAGTAGCGCAAAAACGGGCGCTTCGCTGGCAACGGAAGTCCGGAGGTGGGGTTTCCCAGCGAGGGGAGCCTCAGCAAAATCACAGCATCGCAAAAACACGGAAGTCCGGAGGTGGGGTTTCGAGGACTTCCGTGTTTTTGCAATGCTGCAATTTCGCTGAGGCTCCCCTCGCTGGGAAACCCCACCTCCGGACTTCTGTTGCCAGCGAAGCGTCCATTTTTGTGCTGCTGAGATTCCCCTGCAGCATCGCAAAAACACGTCTGGAGGTGGGGTTTCCCAGCGAGGGGAGTCTCAGGAGAATCCCAGCAGCGCAAAAACGGGCGCTTCGGCTGGCAAAAAGGGTGAGTTTTGGGCTTGCATGCATTAATCACTTTTCCATTGATTAGTATGGGAAACATTGTTTCATCTTACAAACTTTTCACCTTACAAACTTCGTCCTGGAACCAATTAAGTTCCTAAGACGAGGTATCACTGTATACCTGTTTGTCAACATGCTTCTTAAAGAACCATATTTTAGATACAGTTCAGTAATGTGGCAGAACGACTGCCTTTCACAATGTGGATGCAATGCTGCTATTTAAAGCAGGTGAAGTGCTGTTTTTAGCAGCCACATCATTGCATTGGCTTCTTTTTCATTGTGTGTGAGCAAGAACTGTTTTTTTAAAACCATGAAACATTACTGCATGTAACACAGCAGCCCAATTATTTTCTTTTTCTAAAGGAGAGAGGGAAAGGGAGATAGTAAATAATGCTATATCTCCCTGCCCTTAATAGACCATGTATCAAAGTCAGACATCAAAGCAGTATTCTCAGAGTAATGGAACATATATGACATAGTTCAAACTATCTGCCGGTTGGCAAAGAAGAGGTATGAATGATATCAGGAGAAAGACGAAAGGAGTACGTGAAGGGTAGATGTTTATGAACGCTTCTTTCTGTTTGTCATTTTTTTTATGCCAGCTAATTTTTGGGAACCTTTTCAACAAACTGGGGACTCTCTTCAATTGCCTATGTCTCTTGCTGAGCTACTTCACCTCAAAACAGCCATTAATGATTTGACACTTAAATAAAGGAACAGCTGGATTTGCACAATGGAGATCAGCATTGGTAGAGTAACAGGGCTAACTTGCATTAGAAATACAACTGCAGCTGCCTAATTGGAGCTGGCTATATATTGAGACATACCAAATGCAGGAAAATCTAGCAAGAGCATCTAGCAACATATAGTTAAAAGGGAAGAGTGAAAGATAACAAGTGTTTATTAACATAGTCTGGCAGCATCTTTTTTGTCTAATACATTTTCTGTAAAGACATAAGCTTTTATGAGTTGCAGCTCCTTCGCAATTTCTAATTTTTACCGTAAGAATATGCTGACTTTAAATATTACGTACACTGCACTCTTATTTGTAATGCTAAGGATGAAAAGGAATAATATAGGTACCTTAGCTTAAAGTTATACTGTAAATCCAAAAATGCACTTTCCCCAAAAGTCCACACACATCACATTTAGCTAACGCATACGCATGCCAAAATAGCATTGTGACTAGACAGTCTGTCATATACAAACAATCTTTGTATATAATGAATCTGCAACATACATTGCAGTCTCCAACAATCCAAAAGAATGGAATTACTTTCTATTTTAGATGTTGTAGTTCTGAATCTGAAGATAATCTTTAAAGCTTTCAATCTGCCAGCTACAATTTACAATAAACGTTAGAATAAACAGTGTAAAATACAGTTCAAAACTTTGAATTATTTACAAACCAGAGGAATTGATTGTCATGGGAATGCTATATATAATGCCATGTAATATAATCAATATAAAAGAAAGTCCATGAACCAACTAACATTATTTTGCAAAACATATGGAAACTTTCCAAATCCCATTGTACTCAGTATGGCAGAGATCACAGAATTCAGTTAGTTTAGCGTGTACTTAAGATTTCACTCACTTGCAGGCATTTGTATGGTTTTTGGAAAGCTTTGCATGGAACATATGATTTATGGCTTTTCTCCCAGAATATTTTTGTTGTGTGTAAAGGCACATTAGTTATATTTAGCAATAAAGTAACTCAGTCTGATAGTTTGGAAGTGTGGAAATTGTGTTTTAGTCCAGGCTAATGAGACTGATGAATCCAAAAGAACCCAGTAAGAGTGAATTTTTAGGTGGTTTTAAAACAATTTTTCTTTGGTCTTAATATTGACACTAGCTTTTATTTACCATATATGAACACTATAGGCAAGGCATCATCTGTATATGAAATTATGTATTAAATTCATCCAGTCTAGGAGATTTTGCTAAACACAATGTACCAGAACTAAACAAATGAGATTAGAAGAGTTAAAAGATACATTTACTTGGATATTAAATGCTCTCTGATCCACAGATTTTTAGAAAAGAGTGTTTGAAGCCTCTGTGAGGTCTTAAATTATGAATTACCATGTTATTGAGGGTTGAAGTTGGCTAAAAGTTAAGAGGAATAATTTGCCTAACTTGCAAAATGTCTGATTCAGACAAGATGTATTTGATGTGCTTATTCAAGCATGAAATTTTCAAAATTCAAACTGTCCAGTTATTATAACAGAAAATAGTTTCTTCCTATTTCATTTTCAATTCTAATTTCTCAGTTTATGCTGCTTCTTATTGCTTGCTTTGCCTGCCTGCCTGCCTCTCTCTGGGGCCGCCACAGAGAAGGCTCTTCCCCTGGGACCCGGCAGACGACATTGTTTAATCAATGGGACCCGGAGAAGGCCAACTCTGTGGGACCTTATCGGTCATTGGGATTCATGCAGTAGCAGGCGGTTCCAGAGGTACTCTGGTCCAATGCCATGTAGGACTTTAAAGGTCATAACCAACACTTTGAATTGTGACCGGAAACTGATTGGCAACCAATGCAGGCCGCGGAGTGTTGTAGAAACATGGGCGAATCTGGGAAGCCCCACGATAGCTCTCGCAGCCACGTTCTGCACGATCTGAAGTTTCTGAACACTTTTCAAAGGTAGCCCCATGTAGAGAGTGTTGCAGTAATCAAACCTCAAGGTGATGAGGGCATGAGTGACTGTGAGCAGTGACTCCCTGTCCAAATAGGGCCGCAACTGGTGCACCAGGCGAACCTGGGCAAACGCCCTCCTCGCCACAGCCGAAAGATGATGTTCCAATGTCAGCTGTGGATCAAGGAGGATGCCCAAGTTGCGTACCCTCTCTGAGGGGGTCATTAATTCCCACCCCAGGGTGATGGACGGACAGATGGAATTGCCCTTGGGAGGCAAGACCCACAGCCACTCCGTCTTGTCTGGGTTGAGTTTGAGTCCAAAGATACTTCACCAGAAGAGCCCTTCACTCCTCCACTCGAAACAGAATACCCTACAAAACTAGACTTACAATCCTGGGTCTAGAAAGCTTAGAATTAGGACACCTCAAACATGACCTAAGCATAGCCCACAAGATCATTTGCTACAATGTCCTCCCTGTCAACAACTATTTCAGCTTCAGCCACAACAACACACGAGCACACAACAGATTCAAACTTAATATTAACTGCTCCAAACTTGACTGCAAAAAGTACGACTTTAGTAATCGAATTGTCGAAACGTGGAACTCTTTACCAGGCTCTGTAGTGTCATCCCCTAACCCCCAAAACTTTACCCTTAAACTATCCATGGTTGACCTCTCCAGATTCCTAAGAGGTCAGTAAGGGGCGTGCATAAGTGCACCAGCGTGCCTTCCGTCCCCTGTACTATTGTCTCTCTTATATTTCTACTAGCTCCATGTACATGAATTCTATTATTCCCAATGATTATTTCTTCTATATTATTCCTAATATCTTTCCCTCTATTCTTCTATTGATGCATTTTACTATGATTATATCCTCTGAAACCTACAATATGTGTTAGACAAAATAAATAAATAAAAATAAAAACTCAAAAGCACAGACTCTACACTTGCAGGAAAAAAGATAGGGAGGGAAAAGTTTACTACAAGTCAGCGTGCAGAGAATATCTCAGGAGTTTGAGACTTTCTTAGAAATCAGCCAAACAGCAGAAACTCAGCAAATGCAGCACTCCTCCTATTAGCTGCCTGTTATTTAGTGAATTGTCTTTTTAGTGAAGGTTAATGGATGACTCTGGCAGTGTTCCCTCTAATTTTTTTGGGGTGGGTGGGTGGGCGGAAAAGTATAGTGTGTGAGCGGCAGTCCCTTCGGGACTGGGCAGCACAGAAATAATAAATAAATAAACAAACAAACAAACAAATAAAACACCCACCCTGTTTTGCCTCAGAGAATTTCAAAATAAAATACTGTACTGTGTGTCTATAACAGTGAACTCATAATAGGGCAACTCTATCAATATCAAAATGCCACTTAAATAGTTGAGCTAGTTTTAAACTAGATTTTGATTTTCTTTCTCTCTTCCTTACTCCCATTCTTTTTCTTTCTCTTTTCCTTCCTCTCTTTTTTCTATCTGTTTCTCTTCCTCTCTTCCTCTGTCTCTCCTTCCCTCTCACTCTTTCCCTCTCGGCTTCTGGGAGGTTTGGAAAACTCTGAGTTGATGATGATTTTTAAGTGAGCGATTGCTCACTGCTCAGCTTAGAGGGAACTATGGACTCTGGGCCTGTTCAGTGTAACCTTCCTCAAAATTGCTGTAAGTGTAATGGGAAGAGAGACTCTGATCTACTGTGAATACATTGGTGAAAGAGTGGATAAATTCAGCATTGAAGAATACCAAGTTTCTTTTTCACACATACTTTTTGAATTATTATTTGCTACATCAGGCTCCTCTGCTATGTTTCTTTAGTTCATACATACTCAAAAAACGATAAATTATCAATCTATTGAAAATACCTAATAGGAATTAACACTGGATAAAATAATGTGAACAGCATTCTTATTTATAAACTCATGGGAATCTTTATAAGAATATTGATCTGAATTATAAAATTTGAAATATTGAAGCAAATAGATATTTTCTATAAATAATTGTTTCAATAGCAATAACATTTACTGTACACTTATATGCCGCTTTACAACCCTCTCTAAGCAGTTTACAGAGAGTAAGCAGTCCTCATTTTACCGACCTTGGTAGGATGGAAGGCTGAGTCAACCTTGAGCCTACTGAGATTTGATCTGCCAAACTGGTAGTACCGGTAGCAAAATTTGGAACTCGACCCAAGAGCACCCAATTTGCACTGAAATGTGTTGAAACAAAATGCATAAGCCACGCCCACAGTGTGGTAGTAAAAATTTTGGTAGCCCATTACTGTTGTAGGTGGTCCATCACTGGAGAGTTTTAAGAAGAACTGGATAGCAACTTATTTGAAATGGCATATAGTCTCTTAATTGAATGGTGGGGGGTTATTCTGTTATGCTATTTGGCAAAAGGAAATTTGTCCGATATTTACTAGAAGATCCCAGGTTGATTCTACCAGAGGGATTAATTACAACCTGCCTATTGGCAGATCAATTGACAACTTTGAATTTTCATAAGAATAAGATTGCCATCAGCAGAGATGCTAGCATTTCTATAAGCCATAAGGATTATAGCTAGCCCAGAATACTGCTGTTCACATTTAAAACAGCTATGAATGCAAGAATGTTATGCCACCTCAAAAATTCCCAGTTTTATTCCAGTTATGGAGTAGATCTAAAATAATCAAATGCTCTCAATTGTCAAATTTAAATACATCTGGAATGCTATATGAACTCCTCTCATGGGCAGGAGGTTGGACTAGAAGACCTCCAAAGTCCCTTGCAGCCCTATTATTCTATGTTCTATGGAAAGTTAAAAAACATGCAGCCAATTCCGTGATAGCTTTTTATAATGCCATCCAAGTTTCAGTTGCTTTAATTAAGGAGTTCACTTTGCTTTTGTGAAACACAGGGATTTGAAGGTCAGCAGCAAAATCTGCAGAGAGTTAAATGTTCGCTAACTCCCTTTTTGGCATAGTTTACCATCTTTATCTTAATTTATCCTTTGGTGCAGAGGTTCCTCCCTGCAACTTCTCAATTCAGTAAGAGTAAATGTAATGAGGATGATGCACAAACGCGCTACCCCTTCACTCTTCCTGCAAATTCCGATTGCTTTTTAAGCCATTCGCAAATGCATTCAGAAACCAAAAAAGCAAGTTTTGCAATGTGTGGGTATAAAGAACGGTATTTCCAGTTATATAACCTGTTTTAACACTACCGCAAAATAATGGGCCATGTAATAAGTTCACCTGAGAATAAATCTCACTGAGTTTATTTCTGAAGGAGCGTGCATAGGCTACATTTTAAAAGTTATTTTGAAATCAGTTACTTTATTATTGTTTATTTCTTATTTGGATTTCTAGGCCGCCCTTCTCCAGGGGACTCAGGGCGGCTTACAGCATAAAAAGAATACAAAATCCTACACTTATGGATTTATGTTTTCTTTTATGTACACTGAGAGCATATGCACCCAGACAAATTCCCTGTGTGTCCAATCACACTGGGCCAATAAAGAATTCTCTCCTCTCCTCTCCTCTATTCTATTCTATTCTATTCTATTCTATTCAAGCTACATTTGAACATCCAAATAATGAAATCCTACTCTTTAAGAACCCAAAGCATTTAAAACCATTCAACCAACATTAATTTCATCCAAGGCATAGTATTCGGCCAAAACAAGGTATCAGCGTTCAACATCCCCAGGTGTGTTTCTAAAACCTTTTGGAAGGCCTGGAAGGTGAGGGTTGTGTGAATCTCTAGGGGGAGTTGGTTCCAAAGGACAGGAGCCACCACAGAGAAGGAGATGCACCACCACCTACTTCAGCGATGACGGGAAGGACCCTTCCATCAACAAAGCGTTGATAACCGCCTGGATCCAGCCTTGTGTCACCTCCCTGCTGGTAGAAACCAGCCAGGAGGGACACGGGTCCAATAAACAGATGGAGGAGCTCATAACTCCAATGGCCTTGTCATTTTGAAATCATTTCTATTCGGTTTTTTATATTTTAATTCTGGGAGTTGAAGTCCAAATATCTTCAAGTTGCCAAGGTTGGGAAACACTGGTGTATAGTATTCCTGTCTGGTTTAGTTTGTTTATAAACAGTCCAGAGCAGGGGTCCCCAACCTTTTGGACTTCAGGGACCATTACATTCATAATTTTAAATCCCATGGACCCACTAATACGAATCCTATGTGCCGCTTGCTAAGGCACCTGGACTCCCAGGGACGGGATGGGATCCTTCAGGCATTCTCTACCCCTCTCTCTTTCTCTTTCTTCCCCCTCTCCCTTTCATTCTCTCCCCATCTCTCTTTCTCTCTCTTCCCCTCTCTTTCTCTCTCCTCTGTTGTCCCTCTTTCTCATCTCTCTCCCCATCTGTCATCTCTCTCTCTCTCTCTCTGACATCTCTCTTTCTCTCCACCCTTCTCTTTCTCTCTCTCACTCATCTCTCCCCTCCATCTGTCTGTCTCTCATTCTGATTCTCCAGCATCTCCCTGAGAGACCAAGGTTCGTGGAGCACCAACAAGGCCCAGCAGAAATCCCCAAAAGACCCAGCAAGGGACAAAGTTTTGCTCCTGCTTTGGAATTTGGAGCAAATCTCCATACACACACACCTGCCCTTCCCTTCTCAAGCCAGGCAAGGAATGACTGGGAAGGGAGGGTAAGATGTAGGCCAGCCCCTGGTGTGCTCAGCCAACAGGAAGCCGCAGCAGAGGGAAGAAGGAGCCGCAAGTTGGTGACACCTGTTGCTTCGACACACTTGTGCCATTGTCCCCCCATTTGCACCATTCTGGCCAGTGAGGTCTCTCCTGCAAAGTTGCATGTTTCGTGTAGCTCCCTCTACAGTGGAGATTTCCATCCCCACTGTGAGCTACCTTGCCAGTCTCATATTCCAGAACTCTTGTCACAGGGCTGACCATTAGTCATCCTGGAGCAGCTCCTCCCTCCAGGTGTGTTGCAGGCCATGCAAATTTTCTCACGAGCCACCAGTGGTCCAAGGACCACCAGTTAGTAACCTATGGTCTAGAGCAGAGATCTTCAAACTTGGCAACTTTAAGACTTGTGGACTTCAACTCCCAGAATTCTCGAGCCAGCATAGGGAGTTGAAGTCCACCAGTCTTCAAGTTGCCAAGTTTGGGGACCCCTGGTCTACAGTGATGGCGAAACTTTTTTTCCCCTTGAGTGCCAAAATAGCGTTCGTGTGCACTATCGTGCATGTGCTAGTGCCAACGCCCATAATTCAATGTCTGCGGAGGGCAAAAACAGCTTCCCCCACTTCCTGGAGGCCCTCTGGAGGCTGGAAATGGCCTGTTTACCAACTTCTGGTGGGCCCAGTAGGTTCGTGTTTCACCCTCCCCAGGCTCCAAAGGCTTCCCTGGAACTGGGGGTGGTGATAAAATCATCCTCCCCATCTCCCCGGAAGCTCTCTAGAAGCCAGAAACACCCTTTCAGAGCCTCTGTGCGAGTCAAAAATCAGCTGGCCAGAACACACATACGTGTTGGCGCTGAGCTAGGGCAATGGCTCGTGTGCCAGCAGATATGGCTCTGTGTGCCACCTGTGGCATCCTGCCATAGGTTCACCATCAGTGGTCTAGAGTAGTGATGGGCTCCTACGGCTACGGTCAGGTACTCCGTACTGGTAGCAAAATTTTGGTCAGGTACATAGTACCGGTAGTAAAACTTTGAATTTTTTTTCTTTTTTTCCCTTCTGGGTTCTGGTATGTTTTTCCTATCACAGTAAAGAAGACTGAATGTGTATAATTTTAGAAGAGCTGTGCGTGCGTGTGCGTACATATACTTTGTTATGTTTGCATGCTGTTATGAAAGAGAGATCCCTGATTGGATCAGACACAGATCCCTGATTGGATCAGACACAGATCCCTGATTGGATCAAACACAGCCAATAGGAGCCCGCAGGCTAACCAATAGGAAGCCTGCAAAGACGACCAATCAGGAGCTTCAGCACGAGGACTGGAAACAACGCCACCAATTCTCTCTGCTAAAACAGGCTGAAGGCGAATCCATAAATGACTTTGTCACCCGACTGCGCGCCCTGCTAACGAAATGCAAGTACAAAGAGCCAGAGGAACACCTGGTGGACCGTTTAATCTTCGGGATGAGCAACCTAGCCTTACAAAAAAAGTACCTCATTGAAGAAGAAACGTCTTTACAAGACATCATGAAAGCCGTCAAAGCCGCTGAGATCTCCGACGCATCTGCCGCCGAACTCAAACGCACAGCTGCACCCGTGCACAAGGTGACAGAAATCACCCCATCACACACGGGAGACTCCGCCGAACAACCGCCCGAAGCAGCAACTGACGAAGACTACTGCCTTCAGATCCGTCGCTCCTCACAATATGGCAATCCTCGGCGACCTTTCCCACCATGTTTTGGCTGCAATGGCTCCCATTCCCGATCCCGATGCCCTTTCAAAGATGCCCTCTGCCGCCGCCATAGAAAAGGGTACATCGCCGAAGTTTGCCGAGCGCCCGCCCCAGGGGACTTCAACCAACCCTGGCAGCGCCAGCCAGCCACAGGCGGGAATTCCAACGCTCCCTATAACCGCGGGAACTTCAAGCAGTCCACAGGCTTTCACTCAGGATCCCGCAAAGGTAATTCCCCTTTTTCAATTAACCACAACTCTACACCGGCCCAGGGGAAACTTTTCACCTCCCTTCTAATTAACAATCGGCCCTGTAAGATGGAAATTGACACGGGCTCCCGCTACTCCATAATGCCGTGGCACAAATTCCACCTATATTTGCCACATATACTAAAAGACCAACTAACCCCCTGGACTTTTGGGCTGGCAGATTTTCAAGGGAATACCATTCCGGTATTGGGGTCTATTGATGTGCCTGTATGCTCTGATCATTTCAAAGGACTGTTGCCACTAATTGTCGTAGATGGCCCTAAACACGCCCTGTTGGGGCTAGATTGGTTCCAGCCGCTAGGCATGGGCATCACAGGCATTCACTCCGTTACTGACCAAAGAATGCCCCCAAAGGACATAATGAAGGACTTTGCTGACGTATTTGAACCAGGGCTGGGCACATATAAGGGCACTCCAATATCATTCAACCTCAACCCATCGATACCCCCAATTCGCCTAAAACCCCGGAGGGTACCTTTGCCATTACTCCCAAAGGTCGATCAGCAACTAGATAAATTAATCGCCCAGGGAGTCCTCATACCAATTGACCATGCCAAATGGGAGACCCCAATTGTCCTCCCCCTAAAACCCGATGGCTCAATTCATATATGCGCTGACTACAAAGCAACGATTAACAGGGCTTTGCAACACAATGCTTACCCGATTCCAGTAGTTCAGCAGCTATTACATACTCTGGGAAATGGCTCTGTCTTTGCAAAGATCGATTTGGCCCAGGATATCAGCAATTACCAGTCTCAGAGGAAACTGCAGAAGTCCAGACATTCGTGACTCACCGGGGGGCATTCAAATGTTCCAGGTTACAGTTTGGGGTAGCTACCTCCCCAGGCATTTTTCAAAGCCTCATGGAACGCTTGCTAAACAAAATCCCAGGGGTGGTGCCATATTTTGATATCCGCAACATCAGCCCCCCAGCTATGGGAAAGAATTCGACAAGTACTCATTAAATTTTAGGAAGTGGGCCTCCGCATAAAACCGGAAAAGTGTTCTTGGGCAGTCCCCAGCGTCGAATTCCTAGGTTTCTCCATAGATAAAAGGGGGATCCATCCAACAGAAGAAAAAGTCTCAGCAATAAAAAACGCCCCTGTCCCAACGAACAAAACGGAACTACAATCATTTCTGGGTTTACTAAACTTCTATTCCATCTTTCTCAAGCAGAAAGCCACAACAGCGGAGCCGCTTCATCACCTACTTAAGCAAGGAACAGCCTGGACATGGGGACCGGCCGAGGAGGATGCGTTCCAAGCCATCAAAGAAATGCTATCATCAGACAGTGTCCTCATGCAATACAACATAACTATGCCCGTGACCTTAACCTGCGACACCTCACCGTTTGGCATAGGAGCCGTCCTCAGCCACACTTTCCCAGATGGCACGGATGCCCCCATCGCTTTCTACTCAAAGACCTTGTCCCCGGCAGAAAGGAACTACTCTCAACTGGACAAGGAAGCGCTAGCTTTAGTCGCGGGCATCAAAAAATTCCACGGGTATTTATTCGGCCGCCCATTCACCTTGATTACAGACCACAAACCCCTATTAGGAATCTTAGCGGGAAACGAACAGACGCCCGCATTCCTTTCCCCGAGAATGACCCGCTGGACAATCTTCCTAGCAGCCTACAACTACACTCTCATACACCGAGGGGAGAAGGAAATCGGCCACGCAGATGCCCTTAGCAGATGCCCCCAGACAGACCTGGTAATAGACCCAGCCCCAGCCACGGACATATTGCTAATTGAAATGCAGGAGAACCCGATAATAAGCGCAGAGGAAATTGCCCGGGAGACAAATAAAGATTCAGTATTGTCTCAAGTCAAGCAGTGGGTCCTGAGGGGGTGGCCAGAGAAAAACCAGGGAGAGGCATTTCAAACTTTTAAAAACAGACAAACGGAACTGAGCGTGTTAAGGGACTGCATATTGTGGGGCGACCGGGTAATAGTTCCAAAACAGCTACAGAAAAAAGCATTAAAATTACTGCATCAAGGGCATCCGGGCATGGTACGAATGAAGAGTCTGGCTCGGAGTCATTTATGGTGGCCCGGGCTGGATCAGGACATTGAGAACTGGGTAGCAACATGTAACCCGTGCCAGCAAACTCGCCCAGATCCACCCAAAACCAAGCCAACGGAGTGGGAAACACCAAAAGGGCCCTGGTCTCGCATTCACATAGACTTCGCAGGACCAGTGGCAGGACAATCCTTTCTAATCGTAGTAGACGCCTACTCAAAATGGCTTGAGGTAATTCTAATGACCTCAACTACAACGGCAGCTACAATAAAGGCACTGCGGAGAATTTTCTCCACACATGGGTTACCAGATGTCCTAGTCTCCGACAATGGCCCCCAGCTGACATCTAGACAAATGGAAATCTTCCTAGCCGAGCGAGGGATCCGGCATGCACTAACCGTGCCCCACTTCGCGGCCTCTAATGGCCGGGTTGAACGAATGGTGAGGTTCACGAAAGAGGCCCTTTACCGAGCACCAACCGGAGACTGGCAACAACAAATAGATGAGTTCCTACTGGCCCAACACATCACCCCTTCAGCCAGCACCAAGAAAAGCCCGGTGGAACTCCTCATGGGAAGAAAGCTCCGCTCCCCTCTAGACAGAATGCACCCAGAATACACAAAGGAAAAAGACAAACCGACAGCAGAGCCGGAAAGAACCTTCGAATCGGGCGCCCCAGTGTATGCCAAAGACTTTGACTCAAACCTCCGCTGGAGGGAGGGCACCATAGATCAAAGAACCGGCCACAAGTCGTACACGGTTCTGCTACGAAATGGGAAAATCTGGCGAAGACACATCGACCAAATCAGGAAGCGACACCCGGGTGAGTCCCCACAAAATAACGATCACATTTTCCCCACAGAAAATCGCATAGAACAACCATCCTACTCACCACACCATCTTCTGGCATCCAGCGATGGCTGTCCGGGAGCCCTGGTGGCCAGCGGAGGTGAGACCGCACCATCGTCCACGGGCCAAGGCAACCCTTGCCAGGACGGAGCAGCACAAGAGCCAGCCGCCCAGGAAGACAACTCAAAGCAAACTGAACTGCGCAGGTCCGGCCGGGCGACCAGACCACCAATCAGGTAACAGGACTACGTAGCCTATCTAAATGACTGACAGTTGTAAAAGGACTATGGGGGGAGGGATGTTATGTTTGCATGCTGTTATGAAAGAGAGATCCCTGATTGGATCAGACACAGATCCCTGATTGGATCAGACACAGATCCCTGATTGGATCAGACACAGATCCCTGATTGGATCAGACACAGATCCCTGATTGGATCAGACACAGATCCCTGATTGGATCAGACACAGATCCCTGATTGGATCAGACACAGATCCCTGATTGGATCAGACACAGATCCCTGATTGGATCAGACACAGATCCCTGATTGGATCAGACACAGATCCCTGATTGGATCAGACACAGCCAATAGGATCCCGAAGGCTAACCAATAGGAAGCCTGCAAAGACGACCAATCAGGAGCTTCAGCACGAGGACTGGAAACAATGCCACCAATCCCAGCGCTGGCAACAAAGTATATAAGTGTGGGTTTTTGCCAGGGTTTCTCAATCTCTCGCTAGATTCTCTTCCAGCCTGCGAGCTGGGCTCTCTGAATGCTCCTGCTGATCAAATAAAGAGCTGTTGTCACTTCCCTCTTGCCTCTGCCTCTGATTTAACATACTTTATATAGTAGATAATCGAGAGTGAGTTACTGCCCGGACAGGGGGGAACGCAGAGGGGTAGCGAAAATGGAGCTCCACCCAAGAGCACCCAATTTGCGCTGAAAGACGTTGAAACAAAATGCATAAGCCACGGCCACAGTGTGGTAGTGAAAATTTTGGTAGCCCATCACTGGTCTAGAATCTGGGTGAGTGGTGAGGTGGCCAACTTTGCTGATCATACCAATCATCCCATGTTTGGCAAGATCAAAAAGAGATGGCGAAGAGCTCTGAAAGGCTCTTCCCCATACTTGGTAAAAAGCCTTCCAAATGGTAAAGGCCATTCAAAAGGAGCAGGTGCAGAATTAAGCACATTGGCCGAAGAGAAATTGTATGTTACATTTGCACTAATGAATTAGAGATGGCAATAATTGATGGGAAGAGAACTTGCATTCACAGTCGGCTGGCTCAATTAAAATATTCACCCACCCATGTACAAAAGTTCAAAACTGTACAAAAGGCCAGTTCCATTCTTAAAGCTGTTACTCACAGCTCTGTTAACATGTACTGTATTCCTCCCATCCTTGAGTTTGCAGAAAAATACCCTGGTGTCAGTCGGGCTGTATTCTGCTTCCTTGAGCCAGCTGGTGATTGGTGTTGCCCTTAAAATTTTGAAGTAACTGTGATAATTAGAGTGATTTATGGCTGCATTTCCCCCCTCCTTTTACCCAAGATCATCTGCTGATGGAGAGAAGAAACCAATGGTCCTTAACGTGGGGTGGGACAACTTTGGATAAATGTAGGCAATTACCTGGGATGGAGGCTTTTCCTGAGTGACAGGACCTGGTGACCTATTGCTATTTCTGATTAGGGATCTTGCATTTTTCAAGGAAAAATGAAATTCTTGAAATTTGTATCTGGTATCTGGTATTGTTACGTATCTGGTATCTGGTATTGTTACGGCAGAACACTAAATCTGCCATGTGGCTTAGATGCTTCATGTACCCTTCTGCCTTACATGTGACCTAGTAATCAGGAGCTTGATAAAGGGGAAGGACTAATAAATAATGACTGCAGGAAAACATTGGTTTTGGTGGTAAATGTCTGTAGCTGGCCTCATTCAATTCAGCCTATACCAGTGATGGCGAACCTTTTTTTCCTCAGGTGCCAAAAAAAGTGTGTACGTGCTCTGTCGCACATGTGCAAGTGCCCACACCCATAATTCAATGCCTGGGGAGGGTGAAAACAGCTTCCCCCACCCCCCGGAGGCCCTCTGGAGGCCGGAAACGGCCTGTTTCCCAATAGACTTTTTTTTCACCCTCCCCAGGTTCCAAAGACTTCCCCGAAGCCGGGGGAGGGTAAAAACACCCTCCCCCTGAAGCTCTTTGGAAGCCAAAAACGCCCCCCCCCGAGCTTCTTGCCAGTGAAAAATCAGCTGGCTGGCACATATATGCACATTGGAGCTGAGCTAGGGCAATGGTTTGTGTGCCAGCAGATATGGTTCCACGTGTGGGTGTGGGTCATGGCCAGCACATTTTACCAAAATACATGGGTTTCGCTGCTATATAAAGATAAAAAAATTATTTATGAAACAATAGGCCTGATTCTATGTAAAAAAAATGAGTTTAGCTGATGTAGAATTGATACAGTCGGAGATTGGTAAAAATCTGCAAAATTCTAAATGAATATTATTTGGGAGCAAAGTTATTCTGTTAAATAACAGTGGGAATAAGTTGGTGAGAACAAGAGAGAGCATTCAGGAAAAAAAAGTGATTAGATCATGAAATGGTCAAAATTGAATAAAAAAGATAATTGTTTTGTGAGAGTTATTGGTATGAACCACTTTCTTTGTGGTAAAAGAAGGAATATAAATATAAAAGCATGATTGATATGATTGATTGTAATGAAAGCCTGAGATAGAGCCAGTTTGGTCTAATGGTTAAGGTACCAGGCTAAAAAACCAGGAGACTGGGAGTTCTGGTTCTGCCGTAGCTATGAAAGCCAGCTGGGGGATTTTACGGTACGGTTACTCTCTCTCAGCTCAACCCACTATATAGAGTTCTGTGGTGAGGAAAACAGGAGGAGAAAGGTGTATTGGATATGTTCACTGCTTCAGTTATTTGTAAAAGTAATAGAGGTGGGAAATAAATAAATACAAATAATCAATAAAAGACCCAAAGCTTATGAGAATTTCTAAATACGAGACAAAACATTTTGGCAGGTTTGGATGGATCTTAGAAAAAATGGACATGGAAGAAAAGAAATTTTAAAAATTAAAGTAAAATGACTGCAGGATGCTAAAGAATGAATCCTATACAGAAAATACCTTAGTTTTCTTTAATTGAAGGTATACCTTAGTTGAAGGTATCAATTTCCCACCCAAATTAATAGAAAGTAGACATAAATAATTAGAATGAGAAGTTATTTAGAACAACGTGAACAGAACTATGTCATAGAATACCACAGAAGTATGACAAGTTATACTAATGGGAACACTTAAAAATAATGCTTGATAGCAAAATGAAGTGAAAGAAGTTTTGGTTGAAGGCAAAAGAAGGAAATGATTGTGAAGAAGAATTTTGTTCTCGATGGAAATGGGAAACATGAAATGATTGGTTAACCTCAGGAAAGTTGGAGGTGTGAGAAAACAATTCAAACCAGCTTTGTCTTGACCTTATATTTTTTTTTAAAAGGGGCAATGAATGTTTTTGACAGGTTTTCAAGATTCTATTACTATACCCTTTAAAAATCTGGAATCTTTGCAGGTTCTGTTTCTGGACCTGTCCAACTACAAAGAGTTGACAGATTGCTTCAGAAAATAAAAATGAGAAAATTTTATGAAAGAGAGAGAGAGTTGCAAAGAATGTAGTAAGGTTAACATTTAAACAGGGAAAGAAAATGCAGAGCAGTTTTGAGAGAAATAAATAAAAGCATGTTTTGGAAATGAGTGTTTATCAGATTGTATGAAACTAAAAATAAAAGTGATGGAATGATTGTTGATGAAACTAATGAGCAAATACTTGAAAGATTAATATACAGGGTGCGTTCCAAAAGTAATGCAATTGAATTTCCCGCGCCACTCCTATTGGTCGGAGTGGGACCAAAGCACTTGGAGTAGGTGTGGGGGACACTAAGCTTTGCCGCGAAACCGGTCCCAGTGCTCTCCAAGCTGTGGAAGCGGCAGGGCGTCAGTTATTGTAAACCTCTGCGCACCAACTGTGTCACGAAAAAAATGGAATCAGAAATTTCAAGTGAACTTTTGCAACATAGAAATTGAACATGATTATTTGGATAACGTCATCACTGGCGATGAAACCTGGGTTTTTGAATACAACCCAGAAACAAAACGCCAAAGCTCTCAGTGGCACACCGACTAGTCCCCCAAGCCCAAAAAGGCAAGAATGAGCAAATCAAAAGTAAAAACAATGCTCATTGTCTTTTTCGACAGTAAAGGAGTGGTCCATAAGGAGTTTGTTCTCAAGGACAGACAGTTAACACTGCCTACTATGTGGATGTGCTGGAAAGACTCCGAAAAAGGGTCATCAGGACGAGAAAAGACATCTCCGCTACCTGGCAACTCCATCACGACAATGCACCTTGCCACAATGCGCTACGAATCTGCGAGTTCCTGGCCAAACACCAGGTGCCAACGCTGCCCCACCCATAGTGCTGACGTTGCCCCAGCAGACTTCTTTTTGTTCCCTCGGATTAAGGCAGCCCTGAAAGGAACCCGTTTTTCATCCATAGAAGAGATCTAATCAGCCGTGACGAAGACCTTATGAGAGGTCCCTGAAGACGCCTTCCAGGGCGCGTACCAGTCATGGCAGAGTCGCTGTACTTTGAAGAATTTTAAGTATTTGTGCAAATCTGTTCAATAAATTACTTTAAAAAAAAATAATTGCATTACTTTTGGAATGCACCCTGAATGTACTGAAATAATCGCAAAACATTGTAGGATAGGAGAAGAAACCCCAATCCCAAAACTCTCAGACCCAAGCAAGTTAAGGGAAAATGTGAACCTGTCTGTCATTCTAGACTCTAGTCCAGATAGAGGCCACCAAATCCCAGAAAAATCCAACATTGAAGAATTGACCAGGAAATTTTCCTTCTCAATAGATTTAAAAAGAGGTCCACAAAAGCCTTTTCTGATTCTGCTCTTCATTCCAAGAGGAGACAGGCTCTTATCTATGTTGCTCCTGATAAGTGGGAAAAAGACAGCCCCACCCCCACGCACGCACACCTTGTAAGGATATGTGAAGCTAGGGACATTTAAAATTCCTTTGCTTTAATGCAGTGGTTCTCAACCTGTGGGTCACGACCCCTTTCACAGAGGTCACCTAAGACCATTGGAAAACACATATTTTTGATGGTCTTAGGGACCAAGACATCACTCCTCTATCTGTCTCTAGGCAGGTCCATCCACTTGCAAATAGACTACGATATAAAAATAATAATATCTGTACCATAGGAGCTTCTGAGCATGCGCAGAAGCTGAATTCCTGACACTGCACATGCATCGCCATTTTGTTTACAGCTTTTTTTTGGCAATTTTTTAAAATATTCGACACTCTGCCTGCCTGCCTGCCTGCCCTGCCTATCTATCTATCTATCTATCTATCTATCTATCTATCTATCTATCTCTCTCTCTCTCTCTCTCTCTCTCTCTCTCTCTCTCTCTCTCTCTCTCTCTCTCTCTCTCTCTCTCTCTCTCTCTCAGTGTCTTGGCAACTTGAAGAGATCTGGACTTCAACTCCCAGAATTCCCCAGCCAGCGAAAGCTGGCTGGGGAATTCTGGGAGTTGAAGTCCAGTTCTCTTCAAGTTGCCAAGGTTGGGAAACACTGATCTATCTCATGCGGTGCAAGAGGAAGAGAAATGGTACAAGGTAAGTTAGTACCCATCCGTAAGTTTCCTAATAATTTTATGATTTTATGGTTGGAGGGTCATCACGACATGAGAAACTGTATTAAAGGGTCGCAGCATTAGGATAACCACTACTTTAATGTTTACATTGATCTGAGCTGCTTTTATGTATTATTGGTGCTATTTTATTCCACTTGTATTTGTACAAGTGGAAATGCCAGTATTTCTGCAGTGTTAAAACTTCCAGGATTCATTACATTTATCTTTCCTCTACCTCCATTGTCTTCAAGTCTCAGGTCTCTATTTAATCAACTTTGTATACATTATTTTTATTTACTGGTGTGGAATCTAGCCTACTCACATTCTAGCTATACTGCTAGCTGCAGGAATGGATGAATTTCAAAAGTGAAAATGAAATGTGTCTAAGAACACACTTCATTATACAGAAGTGAGAAGTGTATAGCCAGGTGAAAAAAAAAATCAGTGTTGAATACAGTGGGAATTATTATTAAAGTACAGTGGTACCTCTACTTACAAACTTAATTTGTTCGGTAACCAGGTTCTTAAGTAGAAACGTTTGTAAGAAGAAGCAATTTTTCCCATACGAATCAATGTAAAAGCAAATAATGGGTGCGATTGGGGAAACCCCTAAGAGATTCCTAGAGAGGCCCCATGGAGGCTTCTCTCCACCTTTTCTGGCCCTGTTTCCTCCCAGGAGAATCCTAGAGAGGCCCCACGGAGGCTTTTCCCTGCCTTTTCTGGTTAGTTTCAAAGACTCGGGTTTGTAAGTGGAAAATGGTTCTTGAGAAGAAGCAAAAAAATATTTGAACACCCGGTTCTTATCTAGAAAAGTTCTTAGGTAGATGTACCATTGTAATACTTTACTGTACAGTGTTCCCTCGATTTTCACGGGGGATGCGTTCCGAGACCGCCCGCAAAAGTCGAATTTCCGCGAAGTAGAGATGCGGAAGTAAATACATCATTTTTGGCTGTGGACAGTATCACGAGCCTTCCCTTAACACTTTAAACCCCTAAATTACCATTTATTCATCATTATTACTGGTACTCACCATTGAATAAGACACTTAGTGATCCTGATATTTATAAACATAATTATTTATTAACAATAATATTTTTTTTGTTTATTTATTTGCAAAGATTATTAGTTTGGTGATGACATATGATGTCATTGGGCAGGAAAAACCATGGTATAGAAAAAAATTGCGAAGTATTTTTCAATTTTTTGAAAAACAGTGGTATAGGCTATTCGCAAAGTTTGAACCCGCGAAAATCGAGGGAACACTATACTTTGTATGACATTGCTTGCTACAGAAGAGAATAGTATGAATACATATGTACAGTGTGTTTGCATATGTATGTATGATGTGACTTCCATTAATTAATTATGCATCATGGGAAAACACTTCCATTTTTATTTTTCGAGAAGAGTGAGAGCTGGAATACTACTTTTTACCTCCAGAAAATTTATAGCAGTTCAAGAACAATTCTGGATCTTTGTATTCCTGATTTGTCTATATTGGAGTAAGTCAATTTTCCTCGCAGATGTATGCAGGTTATCTGAAAATGCAGAACAGATACTATTGCCTGATCATGTTTCATTGCAGTTTCTAGAAGTGATTGAAGAGGAAGATGTCTTGGTGTTTGTGCAATTCCACATACAAGCAACCACCGAGATATCTTTATTTTTAGGATATGACTGAACATATGCACACAGTATAAACTAAGAGCACAACAGGGGAAGTGATACTATACATGTATTTTTCTGTGGAGTGATCTGAGAGAAATTTTGCTCTTTCGGGATCACTGGTTAGTTCAGAGGTGGTTGACTGAATGAAGTTTCTGCTCATTCCCCCTCAGCTTTTTGAGGTCAATGGAAATGAAAAGGTTGAGAGGTTGGGGAATGGAAATGATGGTGGTGTGAAAGTGCCTTTTGTTGACTGGTTTCCAGATCATTAAATATATTGCAGAGAGCAGATTCTTTAGGTCACATTACTTTTCACCTCTTTCCATTATAAAAATGACTGTTTATATTTCGACATCTTGTTTAACTATCTCCCGCTTAGTGAAAATAATTTCTTGTTTATGTCCTGGGAGCATAATTTTTCAAGAACCTTTGAGAAGGTATTAATCAAAATGACTTTGGTGCTATGTTAATGGAAGTTCTTCTAGCTTAGGATATTTGCTCAACATGATCTCGTTTTACAGAATCCATATTGGCTATTTTGACTCAGTATTTATCTTGAGCTTAGCCAATTTGATCTTGAATTGAAGTGCTACTTATGTTGCTGGGCACCAAAAGTTATTTCCTATAGGATCATCTGTGGAGAGCTTTAAAATACTCGAATCTTTAGGGAATATATAGCGAACATCATCAAGTGGAAACTTATAATAGTGATTTCAATATTAAAGTGCTCTGAGTACTTTCTAGCAATAATTTCAAAACAAATTGATGTTTGTATCAAGGCAAAAAAATGTTTTATCATAATTTAAGAACTAACCGAGTAGTTGTGACGTAAACTGTACAGACCAGAGTGCACAAAGTAATATTCTCAGGATAATATTTTATGCTCTTGAAGTGGACTAAAGTTCATTAAAGTAGACGCCATAATTAATTGGTTCATTTTTAAGTGGCTCAAGAATTTTGTTCCTTACGAAATTCCTTATGTTAATCACATTAGAGGGTTAGTTCAAGCATGGCTACTTCTTTGATATAGTTAAGGTAAAGTTTATCAGATGAACCAAAAAAGGAGAAAGAAGAATTGAATGCAAAACAGCTGCAAACTATAAGAAATTTAATAATTGCAATAAGCCAAATTTGGGGAGCCCTTAACCATGCTTCAGCTTTTCTAACTTAGTAGTTAGTTAGTAGTTAATTTTGAGGGAACTGAAGATAAAACAAAATAGAAAAAGAAAGAATATTTTTTATTAATCTCTGATGGACATTAGATTGTGTGAGACTAAAATAACCTATTGTCAAGTCGAAGATAGTTGATAAATCTCTAGAACAACATATGCTGCACTTTTAAATATGCAGATTATCTGATCTTAAACAAAAGACTGTATTATTTTTGCTTTATTTTGTAAGGAGCATTTCACAGCTACCAAACAATAAGTATGATCTCAAGTTACCATAGAATGTTTAGAATATTTTATTTCATTTTCCAAAACTGAGGGCTCTTAATTAACAATACTTATATAGCTTTGTTATATTGGGGTATTTGTGAGATTTTTAATTTTTGGATGTAGTTTTGGGGAGCTTTTTTCTTTTCATTTTATGTGCATGATTCAGGTTTAGTGACCACAACCAAGCTCGTGGCCATAATGCAGCTTATCCTAGCTTCATAGTTCTGTTAACTGCAGAAATGGGAAGAGCTGTAATATGACAAAACTGGCGAGCACCAGGTTTCAGAAATATCATTAAATCCCTAAATAACTGTAAAGTACATGTAGACACATGCAATTTGTGTGCTTGGTATATTGAAATGTAAGGTTCAAATATTATAAAAACCAAAGGATTGATCAGCGAAGGGGGAGGGAGGAAGGAATGTTGACTGTTGTATATAATCTTTGTGGAATACACAATTCAATTTAGTCTTAACATTCTTTATCCTCCTTGGAAATTCATTTTCATTCTGACTTTCCCCCTCAGTTCCTCACCTTATTTTTCCTACTTTCAGATAATGCTTCAAATTGTGGTGGCTGGGGTTTTTTTGGACCAGATGATGCTCTAAACCTTTTTTGAAGGTACACCCAACTGTGTTTCAATCTGCAGTGTTCCCTCGATTTTCGTGGCTTCAAACTTCGTAAAAAGTCTATACAGTACCACGGTTTTTCGAAAATATTAATTAAAAAAAATACTTTGCGGGTTTTTTCCCTATAGTACCACGGTTTCTCCCGCCCGATGACGTCATATGTCATTGCCAAACTTTCGTCTGCCTTTAAAAAACATTTTTTTAAATAAAGCTTAATAAACAAACATGGTGAGTAATAATCTAAATGGTTGCTAAGGGAATGGGAAATTGTAATTTAGGTTTTAAAGCGTTAAGGGAAGGCTTGTGATACTGTTCATAGCCAAAAATAGTGTATTTACTTCCACATCTCTACTTCGCGGAAATTTGACTTTCGCGGGCGGTCTTGGAACGCATCCCCCGCGAAAATTGAGGGAACACTGTATTTAGAAAATCAAGAGGGGTAAAATCATTTAATTTTACATTATTCATGGGGGGATGAAGTGGTGGTAACAATTTGGGCATTTTTTATTGACAAAAACGGGTGACGGTGACATTTTAAAATTGTGGTATACTGATCTATTGTTAGGGTGATCAAAATGCTTTTTGCAGCCTTCCTAGAACAACACAATTCACCAACATCACAAACAATTTTATTGTTTCTCAAATGTCCCTATTTCCCATGCCTTTATTTTTATTCTGCGTTTCCTTCTGACATTACCACAGCAACTCAGACCAACTGAGGACATACCGGTAATAATTATTATTATTTCTTTAGAAACATAGAAGATTGACGGCAGAAAAAGACCTCATGGTCCATCTCGTCTGCCCTTATGCTATTCCCTGTATTTTATCTTAGGATGGATATATGTTTATCCCAGGCATGTTTAAATTCAGTTACCGTGGATTTACCAACCACGTCTGCTGGAAGTTTGACGTAGGTTTGTAAATCCACAGCAACTGAATTTAAACCTGCCAATTCTTTTTTTACTCTCCCTATGTAGCATTTTGAAAACGTGCTTCTGTTTGAAAATTTGTCCCTCGGGAATACAGTCCGAAAGGATGCAGCAGCTCTTGGATTCATGCTGTTTCTTGTTTGCATCCCTGAAAGGAAACATTCCATGCCCACACATCTGGATGAGAAGCAATTCCAAGGCAATTCTGCAGTCTGAAATGGGGCCTGAGAAGTCCGCAGTCTTCCTGGGTTGCCCCCCAGGATGCGCTAAGTCTTGGCTGTCAGATTGCCTTCTTCTGCCAGGTTTCCAAGCTATATTTATTTTGAGCAGGCATTTTTGAACTTTTTTTGTCTGGCATGAAACAAGTCTGCCAGAAACGGCTGTTTTTCTTCCCTGCATCATTAGTGAGGCAACCTTCCAACAGTGAAGGGTCACTCACTTGGTACTTAAGTACTTTTAAAGATGTTTCCTTTTCCTAACTGGAGAGATAATTTGAACAGAAATTCTCCAAAGACTTTCTTTTAGCCTTTCCTCAAAAAAAAAAAAGAGAGAGAGAGAAATCAGCTTTACTTTGTCACTGCTTTGAACGCCGCGTTGCTCCACCGTGACCTCCCTCAGGGCTAATGCAGTCAGCAGTCGCCTCAGAATTGTTCTGAAAATACAATTCTGTAGGAATTACATAGGCTCAGAAAAGTAGATGGTTCTATGATCTGGTCTGGGGGACAAGAACAGTATTTGTTTTTAATATGATTATTTAAAAAAACTGTGGCAAGTAGGTTCTATTTTGTGAGATATCTACAAGGTTAGTGTTCGTTAGCTCGTACATGAGCTTGATGCAGCGATTGAGGAAGGTTGCACGCTTAACTTTGTCACTAGCATCTTCATGGCCGGACGCTTCCAAGAATTTCTCGAATTTCTCCATGTATGTGTCCCAGGTTTCTTGTTCTGGGTCAAAGAATTCCGGCGCTTGAGCGACTGCTGATGGTTCCATGTCTTCGGTTTCTTAGGGTTCTTTATTTCCTCATTGCCACTGTTAGATCTGAGGAAAGTACATGACACTGTCTCGCTTGATTCGTCTTTATTAGGAATCAGCAGCTTGCAACAATGTAACTATTTGGCTTCATGGTTAACACAAGCGGCTTGCGGCTCAGGTTTCTCTTTTTAAAGGGCTTCTTTGCTGTTGGCGCGGCTTTGACAGCCGTTTGTATTTTCCCGCTCACAGCTCCGCCAATCGCGGCCGTTCTATGCAAATGTACAACTTCAAATAATGATTGACATAACTTATTTACATTATTTGTTTGTTTATTTGTTTATTTGTTTATTTGTTTATTTGTTTATTTGTTTATTTGTTTATTTGTTTATTTGTTTATTTGTTTATTTGTTTATTTGTTTATTTGTTTATTTGTTTATTTGTTTATTTGTTTATTTGTTTATTTGTTTATTTGTTTATTTGTTTATTTGTTTATTTGTTTATTTGTTTATTTGTTTATTTGTTTATTTGTTTATTTGTTAGATTTCTATGCTGCCCCCACTCCGTAGACTTACATTTACATTGGTACAGAACAGTTAGGCTATTCCTGAGTGTGTTCAAAATTAACTTGTGTCTAAGTTCATTAGTCCTGAGGCTAAATGATGCCTATTCAAATTACTATATACTATATACCCCAAAACCAAAACAATTCTGGTACCATTGAGTTTATTTATTAATTCTGCTATGAACAATATATAACTACTTTAACATTAAAACTGAAGCTCTATTTTACTATTTATTTTATTTATTCGATTTTTTAATGCTGCCCTTCTCCTTAGACTCAGAGAGGCTTACAACATGTTAGCAATAGCACTTTTTAACAGAGCCAGCATGTTGCCCCCACAATCCGGGTCCTCATTTTACCCACCTCGGAAGGATGGAAGGCTGAGTCAACCTTGAGCTGGTGATGAGATTTGAACCGCTGACCTGCAGATCTAGCAGTCAGTTTTAGGGGCCTGCCGTACTGCACTCTACCCACTGCGCCACCTTGTCTCAAAACTATTAAACTGTAGGCATAGTTTAAGGTACTTCTAATTTTACTTTGTCCCAGTATCTTAGCATGTATCTTACCGTTTCACAGTGGTTTACAGCCCTCGCTAAGCTGTTTACAAGAGTAAGCATATTGCCCCCAACAATCTGGATCCTCATTTTACTGACCTTGGAAGGCTGAGTCAACCTTGAGCCTACTGAGATTCGATCTCGATTGGACCCATATATTAAGTCACCTAATCATAATTGAAAAATACAGTAAAGTCAACTTTAGAGCCTTGTAATATTAAGTCACCTAATCATAATTGAAAAATACAGTAAAGTCAACTTTAGAGCCTTGTAATATTACTGGTCTTGGGCAAATTTTTTAAAATTCCTCTGTTTTACAGATGTTTGCATTTGTCTGAAAATCAGTGAAACATAAAATTCAAAATAGACTTTCATCATTCCTGAAAGAATAGAGGGCTAGAAGTCATGTGAAGTATTAGTATTACTGTATAAAAACTTAGTAAGACTACTATTTGAACACTGCATCCAGTTTTGATCATTATATTATAAAAAGATGTAGAGACTCTGGAAAGAGGGCAGAGAAAAGCAGACGAAGGGGCTGGAGGCTAAAGCACATGAAGAACGGTTGCAGGAATTGGGTTTGTCTAATCTAGTGAAAAGAAGGACTGGAACAACATGATAGCAGTGTTCCAATATTTCAGGGGCTGCCAGAAAGAAAAGTGGGGTTAATCTATTTTCCGATGGACCTGAAGGCAAGATAAGAAACGAGTCCATGGAGAGGGGCGGCATACAAATCCAATAAATAAATAAAATAAATAAATAAACAACGGATGGAAACTAATCAAGTAGAGAAGCAACCTAGAACTAAGGAGAAATGTCCTAGTAGTGAGAACAATTAATCAGTGGAATGGCTTGCCTTCAGAAGTTGTGGGTGCTCCATCAGTGGAGGCTTTTAAGAGGAGGCCTGGATAGCCATTTGTCTGAAATGGTATAGGACAGTGATTGTGAACCTATGGCACGGGTGCCACAGATGACACGCAGAGCCATATCTACTGGCACATGAACCGTTGCCCTAGCTTAGCTCCAATGTGTATATGTGTGCTGGCCAGCTGATTTTTGGGCTTGCACAGAGGCTCTGGGAGGGCGTTTTAGACTTCCAGAGAGCCTCTGGAGGGATGGGGGGAGAGCATTTTTACCCTACCCTGGCTCCATGGAAGTCTTTGGAGCCTGGAAAGGGCGAAACAGAAGCCTACTGAGCCCACCAGAAGTTTGGAAACAGGTTGTTTCCGGCCCCCAGAGAGCCTCCAGGGGATGGGGGAAGCTGTTTTTGCCCTCCTCAGGCACTGAATGATGGGTGTGGACACTTGCGCATGCACAATAGCCTGCACGCATGCTCTTTCGGCAGCCAAGGAAAAAATGGTTTGCCATCACTGGTATAGGATCTCCTGCAGGAGGCTGGAGAAGAAGATCTCTAAGGTCCCTTCCAACTTTGTCATTCCCTGGATATTCCATAATTTCCTGGATCTATTGTAATCTGTACAGCAGTTGGGAACTCTCATTACCAAGATTTTGAGGAGTAGTAAGACTACTTACTTGTAGATTTGGCTCACTTATGTAATATCCAAGACAACCCACATTCCTCTGGCAGGATTCATTGCCTCCTCCCACTCCCCAAATGAAGTTATAAGTGCTGTTTTAGTGCTACTGAGTCATATATATTCCAGTAATAGAACTCTTATAACTCTGATCAATCAAAGTAGACTAAAGCTGTATAATTTGTTTTTCAGCGTTTCCTCCCACACCCTAAAACATGTACATATATACTACACTTTGATCTCTGACTACGGAAAAAGGAAATGAAGCTGACAATCCACTGCTATCTTGGAATAGCCATCAGCCATTTTTACTGCATGCCTTTTTATTTTATTTTATTTTATTTTATTTTATTTTATTTTATTTTATTTTATTTTATTTTATTTTATTTTATTTTATTTTATTTTATTTTATTTTATTTTATTTTATTTTATTTTATTTTATTTTATTTTATTTTATTTTATTTTATTTTATTTTATTTTATTTTATTTTATTTTATTTTATTTTATTTTATTTTATTTTATTTTATTTTATTTTATTTTATTTTATTTTATTTTATTTTATTTTATTTTATTTTATTTTATTTTATTTTATTTTATTTTATTTTATTTTATTTTATTTTATTTTATTTTATTTTATTTTATTTTATTTTATTTTATTTTATTTTATTTTATTTTATTTTATTTTATTTTATTTTATTTTATTTTATTTTATTTTATTTTATTTTATTTTATTTTATTTTATTTTATTTTATTTTATTTTATTTTATTTTATTTTATTTTATTTTATTTTATTTTATTTTATTTTATTTTATTTTATTTTATTTTATTTTATTTTATTTTGTCCAATAGACAATGAGGGTTTTAGAAACATAGAAACATAGAAGACTGACGGCAGAAAAAGACCTCATGGTCCATCTAGTCTGCCCTTATACTATTTCCTGTATTTTATCTTACAATGGATATATGTTTATCCCAGGCATGTTTAAATTCAGTTACTGTGGATTTACCAACCACGTCTGCTGGAAGTTTGTTCCAAGGATCTACTACTCTTTCAGTAAAATAATATTTTCTCATGTTGCCTTTGATCTTTCCCCCAACTAACTTCAGATTGTGTCCCCTTGTTCTTGTGTTCACTTTCCTATTAAAAACACTTCCCTCCTGAACCTTATTTAACCCTTTAACATATTTAAATGTTTCGATCATGTCCCCCCTTTTCCTTCTGTCCTCCAGACTATACAGATTGAGTTCATTAAGTCTTTCCTGATACGTTTTATGCTTAAGACCTTCCACCATTCTTGTAGCCCGTCTTTGGACCCGTTCAATTTTGTCAATATCTTTTTGTAGGTGAAGTCTCCAGAACTGAACACAGTATTCCAAATGTGGTCTCACCAGCATTCTATATAGCGGGATCATAATCTCCCTCTTCCTGCTTGTTATACCTCTAGCTATGCAGCCAAGCATCCTACTTGCTTTTCCTACTGCCCGACCACACTGCTCACCCATTTTGAGACTGTCAGAAATCACTACCCCTTAGTGGGTATATATCTATATACACATAGTAAAATACATGATGAAGGTTATAGAGGAGATACTCATAGTAAAATATATTTAAGAGATAATAGAAAAGAAGGTATAGTAATAGAACATATGAATGAAAGAATAGAAGAAGAGATATAGGAATAGAAGAAAGGTATAGGAGATATAGGAGAGCAATAGGACAGGGGACGGAAGGCACTCTAGTGCACTTGTACTCGCCCCTTACTGACCTCTTAGGAATCTGGATAGGTCAACCATAAATAATCTAAGATAAATACTCTACAATGTTTATTTTAAATCCCCATTCCTGCATAATTGAGGATGCCCACCACTAATAACTACATTAAATAACTACATTAAAGCAACAACAACAACAACAACAACAACAACAGAATGAAATCTGAAATGGTAGCCTAAGTGGAAAATAACTACAATCAGGCTAGTTTATACAATGGCATTCACTGCATCTCTCCATGCTAACATGGCTTTCATCATGTGTACTTGGTCTCAGAATAGCTGAATCTGTTGAAATCAGATGGAAAGGCTGGCAGATCGGATGATTGCCTTGGGTGTAAAAGGATTAAAAATCCTACCAGAGATGATACTGCAAAAAAGTCTTATTAGAATGAAAAATGGGACACGTCCAAGAAAAACTGCAGGTAAAACATACCTCCTTCCAAATCTCTGAAACGAAAAAAGAGACCTTAAATGGCTTACAACCAAACAAAAATACAAGGCAATCACTAGAGACTGCAGATATTGTTATCAAAAAGCCTAAAACTCAAAATATGCCGAGGCTTGCAAAAAATGCCCCAAACAGCCAGAAATACATTTTAGGCACACCAGAAAGCAAAGTACAGAAAAAGAAACTGGATCTGTTGGGAGGAGACAAATCCGAACCAATAACAGGGGTTATCATATAGAAATATCTTAATTTGTTCTCTCGGAAAGTTAATAATGCTGTACCTGACCATTGTTGTTCCACCAGAGAAAGGCATGAGCTACAGCTTAGGGCAGACAAAGAATGAATAAAAGAACACTTAGATGATTTTAATGAATTCAAGTCTCCAGGGCCAAATGACTCACGTCCTTGGATACAGAAAGAACTACAACAGGGGAGCAGAGTTTGCAGAGAAGAAAATACTATTTTTTTGAGAATGTCTGTTGAATTGGTAAGATCATAGAAAACTGAAAACTATAAAAAAGAAGGTGGAGATAACTGGGAAATTATAGACTTATCAGCTTGACATCTGCTGTATATGAGCATGATCCTGGAGCAGAGTATTAAAAAGTATGCTTGTGAACATTTGGATAGGAATGCAATAATTAACAAGAACCAACATGAGTTTTTTCACAACAAATTATACCAGATTAAGCTGATCTCTTCTTTCAACATAATTACAAGCTAAATAAATTGGAAAAATGCATTAGACACAGAGTATACCCTGACCTCAACAAAGCATTCAATGATTTCTCTTATGATGTTCTCATGAATGAGTTAGAGGGTACAACTATTAATGAATGACCACACCCAGCGTGTACTCGTAAAAGGCTCCCTCTCACATTGGAAAGTAGTATTGAAAAGAATATCATGGGGCCCTCTGTTAGGCTTTGGGCTGTTGAACATGGATGAAAGGGTTGAGAGAATGATATGCATATTACTTAAAACCAGAAGTAGTAGTTAACACTTTGGAATAGAACATGAGTAAATCTTTTTTGAATTTTCTCTGGAAGGCTTGATCAAAATGTACGGGCAGATATGCATTGAGGAAAGGTTGAGGCAGGGGTGAACTGCTACCAGTTTGGCCCAGTTCAGACATACCGGTAGTGGCAGCCACCATTGGTTCAGAGAACTGTTAGCGGTGACAGTGCAAGGCTCTGCTCGCCCACCCTAACATCATCATTTCCATGTTTTTAACCCTGTGTGTATGCACAAAGCCTTCTGTGCATGTGCAGAGGGTGAAAAAGCACATGCAATTGTGGCATATGCAAAGCACACACTTCTAAATTGGTAGATTTCACTGCTTGGTTGAGGACAAAAGTATATAAGTTGGGTTTATATTGGGTTGTGCTAGTAGGTTGCAAACATTAGCCAATAGTGTAATGCTAAGAAGGCAAATGCTGTTTTGGAATATCCAGATCATAAGAAGTCCAGATCATAGGAAGCTATCGTCTCATTCTATTCTTTTTTTGGCCAGGGACACATGGAATACCCTATCCCTTGCTGGGCATCACATCCAAGAATGACATCAACAGACTGAAGTAACTTCAGAGGAAGCCTGCCAAGCAAGGAGACTGGAAAGACAGCCGTATCAGGAACAGTAAAAGGAAAAAGGTACGTTTAGCTTGCAAAGGAGAAGACTTGAGGGGAGATGTATTAACAATTTCATACATCTAAAGAGTCATCATGTAGGAGTGAAACAGATCTAGGTTAGATAGTGTGGGCTAGGGGGCCTTGCTCATGGTCATTTGTGCCTTGGTCACCTCCTGTTTTTATTACTTTAATTCATTCAAATCTAATAAATAATAATAATAATAATAATAATAATAATAATAATTATTATTATTATTATTATTATTATTATTATTATTATTATACCTGGGCTACCTTCAAAGATCACCTAGATGTTCTATTGTTGGCCCAGAACATGTACACACTGTGACAGGTGCCCCTGGTATATTCAGTTCCTCACTGGCTGGCTGGCTGGCTGGCTGGATAGAATGATACATGCATGTATGGAAACTTCAGGTCGTGCAGAATGCGGCCGCGAGAGCTATCATGGGGCTTCCTAGATTTGCCCACATTTCGCAAACACTCTGCGACCTGCACTGGTTGCCAATCAGTTTCCGGTCACAATTCAAAGTGTTGGTAATGACCTATAAAGCCCTACCTGGCAACGGACCAGAATACCTGCGGGACCGCCTTCTGCCACACGAATCCCAGCGGCCAATCAGGTCCCATAGAGTTGGCCTTCTCTGAGTCCTGTCGACTAAACAATGCCATTTGGTGAGACCCAGGGGAAGAGCCTTCTCTGTGGCAGCCCCAGCCCTCTGGAATCAACTCCCGCCTTCCGCAAGATGTTGAAGACCTATCTATGTCACCAGGCATGGGGGGGACTAACTATCTCTTCCACCACCACCACCTTTTTTTCTGACTGTAATACATGAGAATGGTGTGATTGTGTAGTACTGATTGTTTTTTATATTTATGGCTTTTAAATTTAGCTTTTTTATCTAATATTGGATTTGTATTCTGTATATTGCATTATTGTTGTTGTGAGCCGCCCTGAGTCTTCGGAGAGAGGCAGCATACAAATAAAATAAAATAAATAAAGTAAAGTAAAGCAAGGTAAGGCAAGGTAAGGTAAGGTAAAGTAAAGTAAAGTAAAGTAAAATAAAATAAAATAAAATAAAATAAATAAAATATAAAATAAAATATAAAATAAAACAATAAAATAAAATAAATAAAATAAATAAAATAAATAAAATAAATAAATAAAATAAATAAAATAAATAAAATAAATAAAATAAATAAAATAAATAAAATAAATAAAATAAATAAAATAAATAAAATAAATAAAATAAATAAAATAAATAAAATAAATAAAATAAATAAAATAAATAAAATAAATAAAATAAATAAAATAAATAAAATAAATAAAATAAATAAAATAAATAAAATAAATAAAATAAATAAAATAAAATAAAATAAAATAAATCAAAATAAAATAAAATAAAATAAAATAATAAAATAAAATAAATAAAATAAATGGAAGATACAGAAGAAGAAGCTTCTGTGTGAACCTGAGAAAAATTAGTTGTTGTTTTAAAAGTTGTGCAATTGAGAAAATTCTTTAAAGTATTTATTAGTCCTAATGTCAACAAGCATGGGTAAGATAATGTGACCTAAACATTGGATAATTTGGTGTTTATACTAAACCCGAGGAGATTACAAAAGAATGTGCAGGTTACCAAACCATTAATTCTTCATAAAAGCAATGTTTTGCTTCATGAACAGAACCAAACATGTGGAGAAAAATGTAAAATGAGTGGGCTTGTTTAAAAAAACAGCAAGGGACACAAGATCAGAGAACTAATATGAACCAGATAATAGAGAGCAAGAGAACATAAAAAGTTTCCTTTTGCTTCATTGACTGCAACAAGCCCTTTGATTTTGTTGATCATCTCAGAATGTGGAATATATTAAGATTAATGAATGGGTGTGCCAGAACACCTGATTATTCTTCTGAGGAATCTTTATGATAAACAAGAAGTTATGGTAAGGATTAAAATCAGAGAACAGAATATGAAGGGGAATGAAACAAAGATGTACAGTATGTTCTCCCTATATCTGGCAGAATAATTACATGTAAGAATGATAGGATGGAGGAGATGAAAGTACAACCAAAATTCGAAATTAAACAATATCTGTATGAGATATGCAGATGATATAATTTTGTTAGCAAAAAGTAAAGAAAATTTACAAGAACATAATAAACATAATAGAAAATCATGTGGGCAAGGTGTGTTTGTGAGAGATAAATACAATGAATGAATTAAAATAGTGGACAAAATAGATGTAGCACTAATTGGAGATTGCAACCACCTAAGTATAATCTCCAACATATCTTTCATCCCTTCCATTTTATGGATTTTATTTTAGTAAATTGATGGTTAATTAATTAAAATACAGTGGTACCTCTACTTAAGAACTTAATTCATTCCGTGACCAGGTTCTTAAGTAGGAACATTCTTAATTAGAAGCAATTTTTCCGTAGGAATCAATGTAAAAGCAAATAATTCTACATATAAAGGTGTTTCTCCAGTCCTGAGTCTAATTTTTCAATCTCAATTGGATGGTTGCCTAAAAGCATAAGCTAAGGTAGACCTTCTGTTTGATTTTGAAAGAAAAAGAATGGATTGTTCTTCATTCAGATCATTATGGCAAGATCTGACCAAAAAACATCTTCAAGAAGTTTTCTAGTCAATTAATTGTCAAGCCATCTGTCTTAGCTGCTGTTCCTAGAAAATAAATCAAGATTCTGTCATCTTTGAAGACAGTAATTTTCAAACATCATCAGATTTAGATAGAATACAGATTAATGTGTGAACATAGTCCAGCTGTTTATTTTTCTTCCCCTCCCCTGACAATTTTTTTTTGCTAAGTTTAGAAGCCATTCAAAGACTGGGGTCTTAAAGTTGTCTGCACACATTTTTGGGAAGGATTCTAGATTTAATCCCTCTCCCTCAAATCAAGACACACTTTTTAAACATATAAAACATTTTTGTTTCCCGTTACATGCTAGTTAGATTATGCTAACACACATTTTATTAATTTAGTATGCTTCCAAGTTATTTTACTATATTTAAACACTGGTGGATATTAATAATACTGTAATCTTGATCATAATCATAGGTGTGTCTATATTTTTCAAGTCTATAGTTTGCAGCAGCTGCCTCCAAGCTGACCAGTAGCTATGGGTTGGTCTCTAATCCTACTATGTATCCACAAAAGTAAAAATAACTTGCTGGTCCCCTTCTACAAGCCATGTATTTACGCTACATTTGACTAACAGTTTGGAATTCAAATTCCTTTCATGGCTGCCTTATGAGAGATGGCAGTGAAGGAAGGAAGATCAGAGGTAAAGGGAAAAAAACCTTCCAAAAGGCAATGAGCTCCATGGCAATGTAGTAGCAAACTTGTGGGTGAAAGATTTAATGATTGGTGGCAGTTATGATGTTGTGGAATACATCAATAAAAATACATAATTTTAAAAATACACATAACCGCTTTTTTCTCATCTGATTTCTTTTTCGTGTTATCCCTCATCTATTTTGTTACAGGGTATTCAAATATATTTGCAATATTATTTACTTTCTCTGTTTTGAGTCACTAAGGCTACAATATGTACTAACCAAAATTTCCTTAAGGAGCCACAAAAGTTAAAAAAAAACAAAAACAAGAAACAGGACCAATTTAGATCACTGTGGTTAGCATGGGTATAACAAACATTAATTGTTAGGTATACCATGGCTCAATTGGCTCAAGGGACAAGAACCTTAATTATGGTTCTTCTGAAATATTATTTCACTCTCAGACAGCATGACAGAGCAGGGTCAAAAGGGTAAAATATCCAAATTCCAGCAATTGTCAGTCTAGGTGGCATGCATTTAGAAACCTTCATATTGTTTCATTTTACTGCAAACATACTGCAGATTTGGAAGCTGTAAATGGTGATTTGGTCTGTCCAGATGTTTTGAAGCTATATATCCCAGGTTTTTCAGTCAAAAGCCTTAGTGGGAAGCTGGCAAATCAAAGATGATGGAAGTCAAGATAGACTGTTATAACATTAAATGAAACTTTCTATTTTTTATCTTTCAATTTCCTATTGGACAAATGAATAAATAAAATAAAATAAAATAAAATAAAATAAAATAAAATAAAATAAAATAAATAAATAAATAAATAAATAAATAAATAAATAAATAAATAAATAAAATAAAATAATAAAATAAAATAAAATAAAATAAAATAAAATAAACTCTTCTTTATGATAAATTTTGTAGTGATCAATTTTTTTTGGCCAGCATTGCTGCAAATTGGTTCTGATTATTGCTAAGTTTGTTTGTGATATTGTGATACCAGTGCTTGTTTTTTTCTTGTATCTTATCTTGGTACAGTTTCTGGCTTACAGACCTGGAAAAAAGTCAGCGAAAGAAGACTTTATAACACAGAAAACAAAAGCATAGCTCTTATGTAGAAGTCTGACAAAGATAATATGATTCAAAATAGACACATTACCTTAACTAAATAAAAAATGAGATAATTTTATTAGTTTGCATCAGTGGCAGAATCAAAATATGAAGTTCATAATAAACAATACACTATCAGAAGCATAAATAGATAGGCAGTGAGGCATGTGATCATCTATGTATAGATTTATGTATATTTTAAAGTTTCCTCTTATATGATGAGCATGCAGTAATACTAACAATGCATTCAAGCTTTACAAACCACTTAATCTAAGATTAAGGAAGAAATTGTTCCTGCATTTAAAGCAAAGGAGAGCAATGATTCAGACTAGATCTGCTTTAATAATTCAATATCATTCAATGGTTTCATTCATGAGGCTTCTGTTTCTATCTGCCTTTGTGCCATTCCTTTACAATCTTCCTAATTTAGATAAGCCCAATTGTATAAAGCAGTGTTTCCCAACCTTGGCCACTTGAAGATATTTGGACTTCAATTCCCAGAATTCCCCAGCCAGCATTCGCTGGCTGGGGAATTCTGGGAATTGAAGTCCAAATATCTTCAAGTGGCCAAGGTTGGGAAACACTGGTATAAAGTGTAATATAAGAGAATGTCTGAAATTTAACTTCGGGTGGAACAGTGAGTTCTTCATGCTGTCTAAGCTTAGCTATGTTTTGCTGATGTTTCATTACCCAACTAGGTAACATTATCCGTTTGCACACTACTATTCCTTTTTAAAAAATATTTTTTGTTATTTTTGTTGTCACATTTTTCCCTTCTAGCAGGGTCCAAGATACAGAATTTCCTCTAATACATGACCCAAATATTCCAGTTTTATTGTTTCCCCTGTACATCTCAGGAGCTTCAAAATTTTATTTTTGCAACTCCAAGGATTTATTTATTTTATTCATTTGTCCAATACACAAATACATAGGAAGAAAAATAGACATGTGATAATATAAAAAGAGGGTGAAGGTGAACTTAGAGGAGAGGATATATGAAAGGAAGAGAATATATATGATAGGTGAAAGAAAGGAAAGACAATTGGACAGGGGACCAAAGGCACACCAGTGCACTTACGTATGCCCCTTACTGGCCTCTTAGGAACCTGGAGAGATCAATCGTGGAGAGTCCAAGGGAGAAATGTTGGGGGTTAGGGGTTGACACAATTGAGTCTGGTAATGAGTTCCATGCTTCGATAACTCGATTGTTGAAATCATATTTTTTACAGTCAAGTTTGGAGCGGTTTGTATTAAGTTTGAATCTGTTGCGTGCTCTTGTGTTGTTGCGGTTGAAGCTGAAGTAGTCATTGACCGGTAGGACGTTGCAGCATATGATCTTGTGGGCAATACTCAAATCATGTTTTAGGCGCCATAGTTCTAGGCTTTCTAGGCCCAGGATTCTTAGTCTATTTTCGTAGGATATTCTGTTTCGAGTGGAGGAGTGAAGTGCTCTTCTGGTGAAATATCTTTGGACATTTTCAAGGGTGTTGATGTCTGAGATGTGGTAGGGGTTCCAGACAGAAGAGCAAGTCTAGGCTCTTGTGAGTAGTGTGAGATTGCCTGAGCAGAAGCTGAGTAGGATCAGGTTAACAACTCTAGAAGCTTTTTTGGCAATATTGTTGCAGTGAGCTTTAGCACTTAGGTAATTCGATATTAGTATTCCAAGGCCTTTTACTGAGTGTGGGTTAGCAGTGAGAGATTGTTTATTCAGTTCGTATGTGCGGTTTGGATTCTTTTTGCCAATGTGGAGGGTAGAGCATTTGTTGGTTGAATTGAAGTTGCCAGGTGTTAGACCAGTCTGAGACAAAGTCCAGGTCTTTTTCGAGAGTGAGTGTGTTATCAGTGGTGTTGAAAAGTTTCACATCATTGGCATAAAGAACACAGTTGCTTTCGATATGGTCACAGAGGTCATTGATGTAGAGAATGAAGAGAGTAGGACCTAGTACGCTTCCCTGGGGAACGCCGCTTATGACAGGGGCGGGGGTGGAGATGGCGCTACCAATTTTGACAATTTGTTGCCTGTTTGACAGGAATGCAGTAATCCAGTTGTGGAGAAGTCCTGAGATGCCATAGGATTTGAGGTTTTTTAGGAGTAGTTTGTGGTGGAGCACTGAGTCGAAGTCTATATAAACTGAGTCTATATAAATTGCATCAATGGATTTTCCTTGGTCGAGGTGGGTAGTCCAAATATTTTTGCAGTGGAGTAGTTGTAGGTTGCAGGATAATTTCTTTCTGAATCCAAATTGTTTGTTTGAGAGTAGGTTATTAGATTCTAAGTAGAGGGTGATTGATCGATTTATAATTGATTCCATGATTTTACAACATGCAACAGAGAGATATTGGTCTGTAGTTGTCCACTAGTGAAGGGTCTCCTTTTTTGAAAATGGGGATGACTACTGCTTTTGACCACAGCTTGGGGAGCGTGCTGGTCCTGAAGGATTTTTGGAAGATAATACTTAGGGGTTCAGCAAGAGCAGAAGAAAGTTTCCTTAGGAAGTATGCACAGAGACCGTCTGGTCCGGCAGATAGGGAAGGTTTGAGGTCACGGATTGCTTTTTCTACATGGTCTACAGTGAAGATGATTTGGGTTAGGTTTTTTAGTGGGTTTGAGGTGCGATTTGCGAAGATGGGGGAAGAACCATTGCTATTAACAAAAACAGAGCCAAAAAAAGAGTTGAAGAGGTTGGCTTTGGATGGGTCATCATGGTATTCTTTGTTATTGGGTCCTACGAGTGGTGGAATAGGTCTGGAGTCATTGAGTTTGTTGTTGATGAAGTTATAGAGAGCTTGGTTAGACTTGGTGCGAAGGAGGCTTTCCTCTTTTTTGCTGTGATTCTCAAAGTTATCTTTAAAAGTTATATTTCAAAGACTCTCAACCTATTCTCAGTTGCCTTTTTGAAAATGTTTCAGAGTTTTACATTTATATATTTATTATTTTCCTGCTTCACTGAATCCTCTTTATATTGGCTGTCATCAGTTTTGAGCTTCCAACATGGAAAATTACAAGAGACACTGAAAGGCGTATCCCTAATATACGGAGAATATTATGTTCTCAATCCTTGAAATGCAGGATTTGATATTTCCCTACACCTCCCATCTTATTTTATCCTTAGCATTTTGACAGTATGTCAACAAATCTATCCAGTAAAAGAGATATGTTAATATGACATTGTGGCAACAGATATCACAAGGTATACAATTATGCTCTAGGATTTTAATGCTATGCAAAATTTCAATGTAATGAGCATTATTAAATTTTATAGCCCTTGTTTTCCAATAAACTTATATCAAATATGAAAATTGGTTATGAGTAGCTGTCAGAGCAGTCTTCTCCACTCACAACTTTTGATATTTGAGGTAATACATGCAAGTCATCACTTCATATATAAAAAATGGTGTTCTGAACTATTTTTTTTACAATTTTGAAGGCTTTAGTGGGATTTTGAAAAATATTTAGCATTTATGCATGTGGTTTGTGACTTGTTTCCTATAACATGCTTTTATGGCTACTATACAGTATTTTTTTTGCTAAATAATTAGGCAGATCAGATGCTTTAATTCTCTGAAAAGCGCTGTGAGCCAGATGAGGTGTCCAAATAACATTTCCCTTGCATGATGTTAAATTGTCCCAAAGGTGCTTTTTCAGGAGACAACTGGATTTTTTTGTTTTTTTCTTTTGAAGACATTTTACTTGTCATCCAAGAAGTTTCTTTAATTCTGACAGGATAGTGGGAAATGAAATGTCAGAGCTGCGAAAGAGACCTCGGAGTCTTGGTGGACAATCAACTAAACATGAGCCAACAATGTGCAGCAGCAGCTAAAAAAGCCAACACAATCCTAAGCTGCATCAACAGGGGAATACACTCCAAGACCAGGGAAGTCTTAATACCATTCTACTACGCCCTGGTCCGACCACACCTGGAGTACTGTATTCAGTTCTGGTCACCACACTTCAAAAGAGACATTGAAACTCTGCAAAAAAGAGCAACCAAGATGATTAAGGGATTGGAAACCAAGACTTACGAAGAGAGACTGAGGGAACTGGACATGGATAGCCTAGAGAAAAGGAGGGCCAGAACGGACATGATAGCAGTCTACAAGTATACGAGGGGATGTCACAGAGAGGAGGGAATCACTTTATTCTTCAGGGCACCAGAGGGCCGGACAAGGAACAACAGCTGGAAGCTGACCAAGGAGAGATTCAACATGGAGATAAGGAGGAACTTCCTGACGGTCAGAGCGATCAACCAATGGAACAACCTACCAGTGGACGTTGTGAACTCCAACACCCTGGACATTTTTAAGAGAAGATTGAACTGCCACTTGACTGGTGTACTATAGGGTTTCTGCTTGAGCAGGGGGTTGAACTCGATGGCCTTCATGGTCCCTTTCAACTCTAACAATCAATCAATCAATCAATCAATCAATAAAAAGCCTTTGGAACAACCATGACCTGGGGAAACGCAGTGGGGTAGTAAAAATGGAGCTCCACCCCAGAGCACCCAATTTGCACTGAAAGATGTTGAAAGAAAATGCAGGGCGTCTTGCATAAGCCACGCTCACAGTGTGGTAGTAAAAATTTGGGTAGCCCTTCACTGCACGCGTGCATGCACTGGCGTGTGCACACACACCATTTTGGCACACGAACCAAAAAAAGGTTTGCCATCACTGATATAGGGTATCAAACTGACTGCATCATAGTGTGAAAAAACCCTCATTTTCTGTGTGACAGCAGCTGTGTATTATTGATTGGTTGCGGGCAGAAAGCCAACGAATACAGGAATTTCATGAGTTTACTCTGATCTGAAAAGGTGCTTCAGAGTATGCAGGGGAAATGTCAAGCATCTTTTTGGAATCAGATCCAAAGCACCCCAAAGCAGTACTTATCATTGCTTAGCTTGGTTTTTTTATTTTATTTTATTTTATTTATTCATTTGTCCAATACACAAATACATAGGAAGAAAAATAGACATGTGGTAATATATATAAGGGTAAAAGTGAACTTAGAGGAGAGGATATATGAAAGGAAGAGAATATATATGATAGGTGAAAGAAAGGAAAGACAATTGGACAGGGGACGAAAGGCACACCAGTGCACTTATGTATGCCCCTTACTGGCCTCTTAGGAACCTGGAGAGGTCAATCGTGGAGAGTCTAAGGGAGAAATGTTGGGGGTTAGGGGTTGACACAGTTGAGTCCGGTAATGAGTTCCACGCTTCGATAACTCGATTGTTGAAATCATATTTTTTACAGTCAAGTTTGGAGCGGTTCGTATTAAGTTTGAATCTGTTGCGTGATCTTGTGTTATATTTGATTTGCTTCATTATATAAAATGGCAATGTAGGTAATTCCACCCTTTCCTTGATATGTCAGGACATATGCCCACAAAAGCAAAACAAATATGATTTGGGTTATCTATCTGGATGGATGTTTTCTCTATATCTGGGAGACATAGCTCTAAAACTAACAACCAAATGAAAATGAAATGAACTCTGATAACATCTCACTTGAAGAAGAACAGGTGAGATCTGCAGTGGATTTTGTAAGGATGTCCAACTCTGTCAGACTACTGGGGAAGTGATGATAAGCAGAGAAACGTGTATGAAGGACTCCAGAAGCAACATCTTGTTTTTATTCAGTTCGCTTTTGAGTCATTAACAGTCAGGCGCCACTAGTGCTGAAACTTATCATTATTACAGCCACAAATGGGCTTCGATCCCTGAAGGAAAACTTCATCCTTTAGCTGGCCTTAGAAGAGAGGAAGGGGGAGACTGCCATAAAAGAAAAAGAAAACTTTGGGGAGAAAAAATATCCACAGTGAAATATAAAATGAAATTATTAAACCTTGATCTAACATAGCAAGCATAACTAGGTAGCCCATTTCATGGCAAAAGCAAACAACCAGATAACAGTATCTAGCAACTCTAATTATATTTAAGGATCAGAACAAGAAAAGTTAGGCACTGTTTCTCTGTTTTTCCTGCTTCTAGTACCCTCCACTAAAATGTTTCCTGTATCAAATGTTTGGGGCAAAAATCATTTCTCTTCATATGCGTCATATTTTCTGGGGGTGGAAAATACACATTCTTCTGTATCTCACTGAATTATAACTTCGTCCAGACCTACTTTGCTCAATTAATATTGAGGTATTAATATTCCAGCAATATCTGGAAGGAAGTCACCTAATTGGAAATTGTTCTTTTCTTTTGCCTTAATGGGCCTGATACCTTTAAGAATAAAAATCTCTATTCATCCTCCAAATATCTTTTTCTCCCGCAGGGACAGAATGGAAGCAAGATTTCCTACTCCTTTTGTTCACAAGGAAAAAGGAATTGCTTTTTCATGTGCAGCAGGGAGGGAAATTGCTTCCAATCTCTTGCTTCACATGAGGAAAAAAAATGCCTCTACCTGCTCCAGCACTGAGAGACAAAGTCTTCGCTGAGCTGTCTAAACAACAGGGAAGACTTAAATCCAATCTACAGCAGAGAAGTGCTGAGAAACCTCTCAGCGTAGGGGGAAGATTAAATGGTGGACTAAGGAAATAGAGTCAAGAAGCTATGGATGAAAACTGAACAAGGAGAGAAGCAACATAGAACTAAGAAATTTCTTGACAGTTAGAACAATTAATCAGTGTAAAGGCTTCCATCCAGAAGTTGCGAATGCCCCCAACACTGGAAGTTTTTAAATAGATGTTGAATAACCATCTGTCTGAAGCAGGGGGTTGGACTAGAAGACCTCCAAGGTCCCTTCCAGCTCTGTTGTTGTTGTTACTATTATTATTACTATTATTATTACTATCATCATCATTATTTATTATCATTATTATTGTAGTTTGGACCTGGGAATAGGGGCATATATAGGAAAGGTTTTAAAAAAGTCAAGAAGGGAAACATCTTTTTATGTTAAAGGGTGAAAAGCTGTGGCGATTGATAGGCCTTGCTCTACAATCTGGAAATGTCCCCATTCTTGATCTATATTTCTGACTTTCTTGCATCTAGAAGAGGAATTGACTGTTCTAGCACCCATTGGTCCTGTGGTGCAGAGGCAAATTCCTCCTGGTATAGACTGGTTTGCACGAACCAGTAGCAAGTCGCTGATGATGTCATGATGACATCATAGAACCGGTTTTGTCAGTGCCGGTTCATGAACGGCACCATCTCTTTTTATTATTTACCGTATTTTATTTATTGGATTTGTATGCCGCCCCTCTCCCCCAGTTTTTTTTCCTTTTGTGCATGCGCAGAAACCAAGTTCCCGGTACTGCGCATGTATCACCATCTAGTTTTCAGGTTTTTTTAAAAAAAATATTTTGGATTTTTTGGCACTGCGTATGCACATGTGCGCAAAGCATGCGCGCACCCACAAGGCACGGCCACATGGCATTGGAGGCGAGGTAAGTTAGAACCCACCCTTGTTGTGGTGCTATCCATATGGAAAATGTATAGTTTTAGGCTGTGCTTGCAGAACCAAGGGTGAAATCCAGCAGGTTCTGGAGAAGCGTAAATTTTGAGTAGATTGGAAATATCATCTCTGGCTGGCCCCAGATTGGGGTGGGAATTTCTCTTTTACTAGTATCATGTACATACACTGCTCAAAAAAAAATAATATAGGAGACACTTGCACAACACAATATAACTCCAAGTAAATCAAACTTCTGTGAAATCAAACTGTCCACTTAGGAAGCAACACTGATTGACAATCAATTTCACATGCTGTTGTGCACATTCAACTTTGTACACAGCAAAGTATTCAATGAGACTTCATGTCTATTCTCTTCCATATGTATTGTGTATTGGACAAATGAATAAATAAATAAAATAAATAAATAAAAACTATTTCATTCGTTCAGATCTAGTATGTGTTCTTTGACTGTTCCTTTTATTTTTTTTGAGCAGCATAAATATCGTTACATCTTTGTATACCACCAATACGTACTTGACAAATGAAATGAAATATAAATAAATAAACAAATAGATAAGAGGAGGGGAGGGGAGGAGAGGTCAATTCCCGGTGCAACCTCGATCTTCTTCCTCCGGGATTCCGACAGCCGGGATCTTGTTTCTGGCCGGAAGTCATTTTCTTCGCGGCAGCGTCTGGTGTCCTAGAAACGGCCCGGCGGCCGAGAGCGGGAGACGGTTGACAGGATGCTGAGCGTGGACCGCCTCTCTCAGCCAGGGCTCGAGTATCTGGGTGAGGCTCCAGCGGGCGCGGCGGGAAGAGGAGGAGGAGGAGAAATGCGGGTGGGGTGGGTGTGGAGGGTGGAGGGAGGAGATGGAGATGCAAGTAGCTTCTCCGTTTCTCGCCGCGGGGCGAAGAGGTTGCCTTCCCGAGGAGGGTGGAGGGGAGGATTGATTCATTCTGGGCCCCCTCGGTCCTTTCTTGCCCGGGATGATGTGCCTACTACGGAGCCTGCCGCTTCCCCCCGCGTCGCAGAGTACAATGACCTCGCCGTTTGCTGCCTTGGGAAGGGCGGGGTTAGGGCTGCCGGCTTGCCATCCCTTGGGGTCACTTGCCCTCCCCTCGTCGTAGGTGGAGATTTGATTTGATTTTTATTTATTTTATTTTGTCAAGTACGTAATGGTACGTAGTATACAGCAGTGTTTCCCAACCTTGGCAACTTGAAGATATTTGGAGTTCAACTCCCAGAATTCCCCAGCCAGCAAATGCTGGCTGGGGAATTCTGGGAGTTAAAGTCCAGATATCTCCAAGTTGCCAAGGTTGGGAAACACTGGTATACAGGGTGCGTTCCAAAAGTAATGCAATTATTTTTTAAAAGTAATTTATTGAACAGATTTGCACAAACACTTAAAATTCTTCAAAGTACTGTCCTTAGGCCTCTACACATTTTTTTCCAGCGACTCTGCCATGACCGGTACACGTCCTGGAAGGCGTCTTTGGGGACCTCTCGCAAGGTCTTTGTCACGGCTGATTGGATCTCTTCTATGGAGGAAAAACGGGTTCCTTTCAGGGCTGGGAACAAAAAGAAGTCTGCTGGGGCATTGTCAGGACTATTGGGGCGGGGGGCAACATTGGCACCTGGTGTTTGGCCAGGAACTTGCGGACTCGTAGCGCGTTGTGGCCAGGCGTGTTTTTTGTCCATAGAAGAGAACCAATCAGCCGTGACGAAGACCGTGCGAGAGGTCCCCGAAAACGCCTTCCAGGGCGTGTACCGGTCATGGCAGAGTCGCTGAAAAAAAATGTGTAGAGGCCCAAGGACAGTACTTTGAAGAATTTTAAGTGTTTGTGCAAATCTGTTCAATAAATTACTTTTTTAAAAAATTGCATTACTTTTGGAACACGCTGTACAAAGATATAACAATGTTTATATACATGATATTAGCAAGAGAGAAACATTAGGACAGGGAATGGAAGGCACTTTGGTGCACTTATGCACACCCCTTAGGAATTGAGTGAGGTCAACAGTGGATAGTCAAAGGGTAAAGTTTTGGGGTTTTGGTGATGATACTACAGATCCTTTTTAGGGGACCGGGACTGATAGCAAGGGTATCAGTGGAAGTACTTTGCTCGCTCTTGGGTCTAAATTGGTGCTGGGAAGAGGAAACTGTACATGATTACCAATGTAGCCATTTCGAATAGAATCATTTGAAGTAGTAAACAATTACTTATATTGTAATAATATCACTCTTGGCTATAGGAGTAAAGAAGACCCCCCCCCCCACTTGTCCTAATATATTTTGTGCTCCCTTCTCACTCCCCATCTTTTAATGATAAATTTTCATTATTTATTGCTTTATCCTTTTAATGATTCATGGTTTTAATGTTGGTAAGCTGCCCAGAGTCACTTCTAGATGAGATGGTTAGCACACAAAAGAGAAAGACAGAGAGAGGAAGAAAAAGAGAGAGGGGGGGGGGAGAAAAAAGAAAGAGGAAGAAAATAAAGAGAGAGAGATAAAAGAAAGACACAGAGAGAAAAAAGAATGACAGAGAGAAAAAGGGAGAGAGAGAAAAGGAGAGAGAAAAAAGATACAGTGAAAGAAAAGGAAGGAAGGAAAAGAAAGAAAAGAAAGAAAGAAAGAAAGAAAGGCTATGTTACAATAATAGCCTAAACAAGTGATTGTTTATATATATATATATATATATGTCACATGTTTTTGCTGAATTTGAAAATTAAGGGAGACTAGGATATATCTCTATCTACCTCTATCTAACTATCTATCTACCTATCTACCTACCTACCTACCTATCTACCTACCTACCTACCTATCTACCTACCTACCTACCTACCTATCTATGATATATATATGTTTAATAACTAATTTTTTATAGTTTTCATTTAACCTTCCTTTCCTAATGTCTACTCTGTGTAATTGCACTTATTTAATTGGATTATTGTGTTGTGTGAACCATAGTTATTTTGTCTCAGAAATATACAAAAGTTTCAAAATTATCTTAGCAATTATGCATGCTGCCTGAATTAGGATGTAGCAGTCAGGTTGTATCATGGAAACAAGCTTAAGATGCCCTTCTGGCCTTCGGACATAGAGTTGTGAACCTAAAGAGGAGCTGTTAAAATAGGAAATGCTAGACACTATCATTATTATTCCATTTCCTTCTCTTCTTGAATTTTGGAGATTGCATTAGAAATGAAATTGGGGTGAAGATGGCTAACTTTTTTCTACACCCTAGCCATCTAGCTGTCAGTCAAATAGGTGGTTGGGCCATTAGTCATCCTAATACCTTTTACTAGGGGTTTTTTTTTTTTGCCTGTAGGTTAACAGTGACCTAGTACAGTAGTGGGTTTTTGAGTGAACCAAAATCATTTTGAGTTCTCTGCCTCAACAAAAAGTTAAAGCCAAATCAAAATTTGACATATCACCTTAGTCTTCAGAGGTAAACAGTGAGAAAACGATAAAATAAGGATTACCTTATTAATATATTCTGCAAATAATTTCAACTATAAAACTTACACAGTTGACTAATATTAAAAGAAACAAATAGAAAAAGTTTAATCTTACATTTCTGCTGTGCGTGGAACTTAAAATCTAATATGCCAAAGTTGAATCTGTTGAGAAAGAAAAATCTTAGTCATTAAATTGCCTCTATGTCATTTAGAGTGCCTTGTATTGTTAATATTGCACTTTATATTTTGGGGGCTGGAGGGGGGATACTTTTAAAAAGTTGTTAATTCTTTGTTTAATATGAATCTAGTGAAAGTAAGCAACGTTTGGAAAAACACCTTTGATTCTTTTTTGGCATTGACTTACAGTTGTTCAAGCAGCATTCTTTGAAGAGAATAGCAACCCTCCTCCAGGTGCTTTATTGTATTTCTCAAGGTCTTGCTAATAGTATTATTTGGCTGTGAGACTATAGGTAATTGTGACAAGAGAAACCAAATCAAGTTAATCTTATTCAAACTGTTTGTTGCCCAGGGCTATCATATCAGGTGTTCTTTGAAGAGATGCTTAACTCAGCTTCCTTTTGGGGATGAGTAAACTACCTTATAAACACTCTTTGTCATGTACACACAAAAGTAATGCAAATTAAGTGGGTGCTTCCAAAATCTCTTCTGCTATGTTGTACTAAATATTCCATACTCACAATATTTTCTATATGGCAGTTAATTACAACAAAACATATTTCTGTGCCTATTTTTTCTTTACTCTTTACAACATTTATGTTCCAGCAGACGTGGTTGGGAAATCCACAGTAACTGAATTTAAACATGCCTGGGATAAACATATATCCATCCTAAGATAAAATACAGGAAATAGTAAAAGGGCAGACTAGATGGACCAAGAGGTCTTTTTCTGCCGTCAGTCTTCTATGTTTCTATGTAACATACTTGTAGAAGTTGATGTTTCAAAAAATAATTGGTAATCAGAAATTGCAATGTCAAGTTGCTTTGTTTGATAAGGCATAATATAACAACCTTTCTTGCCCAGCTGCTGTTTCCACAAACAGAACTGCTTGCCCCATCAGCTGCCTTGCAGAAGTAATATCAGGTTTATTTGAAATGAACACAGTTCATTTGCAATGATTTAAACAGGAAGTATTGATATGTAGTCCAAAGAGGGAGTCAAAACTAATTGCTGAAGTTAAGGATGTTACCAATATGGAAACTAGGCGGTGAAATAAGTTCTAAAATGTTGCCCAGTTTTTGCAAAATATACTTAGTTTTTGTAAAACGCAATTCAAGTACAGGTGCAGTTGTGCTGTTGTAAAATACAATTTAAGTATAAGAATATCCATTTGATGTACACCTATTCTTTTGGTGAATGTTCGAAGTTATAACAACACAAAAATGTGAGTTATAATTTGTCCGCACACTTCTAACCATTGCAGCATTTCCACAGTCACATGATCAGAATTTGGGCACTTGGCAACCAGCATGTATTTATAACAGATGCAGTGTCTTGGAGGCATGTGAACACCATTTACAACCTTTCCAGCTGGCTTCTGATGGGGGAAGGCGAGAATCACCTAATGAGCATGTGGAAAAAATTATAAAATTGGGCATGAGTTAATTAACACTCAACTTGCTTGGCAATGGATATTCTGGTCTCAATTGTGGCTATAATTCAAGGACTACCTGTATTATTTACAACAGCACTGTAAATTAGGCCAACATAATTATCTGGAGTTTTTGGTGCTCTGAGCTTGATTGTTTGCTTGCAAACATTTCATTACTGGACTAGATAACATCATAAATTAGGTAACTGTACCAAACTCAGAGAGCACCAAGGACTCCAGAAAATGTGATAATTATTCAACCCTGTGTTAACAGATTATCTTCAATTATAATCACATTTTAGATGCCAGAGTTCAGGCATAATGATTTTCCTGTGGCCTCTTTGTGAATGTTTTTGGCGTGTTCATCCGGGAACTTTCTGACTCAAAGTTCACATTCTTAGCTACACCAGGTTTGATTCTGTTTCTCAGCCTTGAATTTTTGGTTCCTTTGATGAAACTTGGCCTTTTCAGTTAAGCCGTTTATATATTCCATCTCTAATTGAGGGCTTACTCTTCATAGAGCAATTTTGAAACTTTTAATTATTTTCTCTCTTGAGTTAAGTTCCTTTCCTTCCTCTCTCTACTAGAATCCTTTTTCTTTCATCTTGTGCCAGCTGTGGACATGTGAGAACATGAATCCCTGCCAGAGAAGCTCTGCATTTTATAGAGCTTGGGTCTAGTCAGTGCCAAAGATGTTGTGCTCTCTTACAAATCAGAAATGCTGAAGAATTGATGTTTTACTGCCATTGCCAGTTATAGAGTCTTTGACTTTTAATATAGTACTTGAAAACCAGCTCCTGAAGCACTGTCTATATACATGTTGATTTCTGGTCATGTTTTCCTTCCTTTCTAGTTTGCCACCTATCTTCATATAATTAAGTAATTAAGAACGGAATGGAATAGAATAGAGTTCTTTTTCAGCCAAGTGTGATTGGACACACAAGGAATTTGTCTTTGATGCATATGCTCTCAGTATACATAAAAAGACAAGATACATTCGTCAAGAAGCATAAGCACTTAATGGTAGTCATAGGGTACAAATAAGAATCAAATCCTACTAGGAAACAATCAATATGAACTGTAAGGATACAAACAACAAAGTTACAGTCATGCAGTCATAAATCATAAGTGGGAGATGATGGGTGATAGGAACGATAAGAAGATTAATAGTAATAGTAATGCAGCTTTAGTAAATAGTTTGACAGTGTTGAGGGAATATTTGTTTAGCAGAGTGATGGTGTTTGGGGAAAAAACCCTGTTCTTGTGTCTAGTAGTTTTGGTGTGCAGTGCTCTATAGCAGTGATGGCAAATCTTTTTTCCCTCGGGTACCGAAAGAGCATGGGCACACGCTATCACCCGTGCACGACTGCCCACACCCATAATTCAATGTCTGGGGAGGGTGAAAACAGCTTCCCCCACCCTCTGGAGGCTGGAAATGGCTGTTTCCCAACTTATGGTGGCTCCAGTAGGCTTCCCTGGAGCTGGGGAAGGGTAAAAATGCCCCCCACATCCCCCTGGAGGCTCTCTGGAAGCCAAAAACACCTTCCCAGAGCCTCTCTATGAGGCAAAAATCAGCTGGCCTGCACACACATGCACATTGGAGCTGAGCTAGGGCAATAGATCATGTACCAGCAGATATGGCTCTATATGCCACCTGTGGCCCCCGTGCCATAGGTTCACCATCACTGCTCTATAGTTATAGCTCAGTTATAGAAGTGCAGTTAACAGATTCAGTAATTCCTCTGTGGAACTGTATCAGCAGCTCCTTGGGCAGTTTGAGCTTCCTGAGTTGGTACAGAAAGAACATTCTTTGTTTTGCTTTTTGAATGACATTTTTGATGTTTGGTGACCATTTTGGATCTTGAGAATAGAGAAGTTTGAAGGTCTCTACTGTTGGTACTGTGTTGTCTAGTATTGTAACAGGTGGAAGTATGGGCGGGTTTCTCCTAAAGTCTACCACCATTTCTTTGAGTGAGTTCAATTTCAGATTGTTCCGGTCGCACCATGAGGCTAGCATGTTATTTAGCTCAGTCAAATAAAACTAGTAATATGCTAATTTAGTTACATCTGCCATCTGGATTCCTGCAGCACAGTAAACCCATTTGGGTTGGCGGTTTTTGTAATGCGTCACGGGAATGCCATTGTTATGATTTTTAAATAATTGTTTATGGCATAGCAGCCATGAAACCAGACTGATGTTGTACAGTTCCATCCTTCCATCCTTCTGAGGTTGGTAAAATGAGGAACCAGATTGTTGGGGCAATATGCTGACACTATAAACAGATTAGAGAGGGCGGTAAAAGCGCTGTGAAGCAGTATATAAGTGCCATTGCTATCTAATAAACCATGGTTAGCAAAAAAATTACACAATTATTTTCATAAAGCCAAAGACTGGGTTAGATCCAGACTAAATCAGTCACCATTGTAACTACCGTAAGTACTTTTAATTTTTTCCATTATTTTCAAATGTGGTATATATTCAGCGAATCAATTTGCTTAGCTCTTTCATAGTCCTAAGGAAAATATACAAAAACCCATAATCTGTCATCATCGGTACAGTGAAGAATGCCATTCTGTTACCATATCAAAAATAATTCAACTGTCATTCTGTTCAGCTCTTGTATATGCAATGGGGCTTGACACTATCTCCTATTCCAGCTTAAAAGATAAATATCTTGAATAATAACCTGGAATAATGGAAGCAAAAATGATAGCGCTACATGAAAAGCACTAATATCTAATATATAAATCCTTCCATCCTCCACCATTCAGTCAGAACTGAAGAAGCTTCTTGGATGGGAACCGAAACATCTTTAAAGAAAAAGTCCAGTTGCATTTTGAAAGAAAAACCTTTGGGACATCTATGACCTGGATGACTGAGAATCTTATAGACACTAATATTTTTTACTAACATGTAAGAAAAAGAACTCAGGATTTTAGTAACTGTTAAGCCTGATGCAGCTCTTAGCTGTATCAACAAAAGTATAATGTCCTGATCATGAGAAATGATATTGTAATTTTATTTCACTTTGATCAAGCCTCACTTGGAGTAGTCTGCACAATTGAGCAATGCTTTTTGGCAATTAGGAAAATGTTCAGAGAAAATTGACACTTTGAGTTTGGCAAGCAAATTCTATGTAGCAGTGTTAAAGGAAATGGATGTAAGTTCTACAGAGATGACATTTAAAAGCCAACTGATACCATCAAAAAGAATTTCAGGGAAATATTAGAACTTTCTGGTTCTATTTTTTGTACCATAGGAAAGAGCGGACTGTATGTTACTAGGTTTTAAAGCAGATTTTGGTGATTAAAGATATTTAGAATCCAAACATCAGGGATACTATAGCAGCAGATCTGCATGTTAGGGATTGGACTAAGTGATCTTTACTACGAATCCAACCTTTGGCTGAACTATTCATTATACTAACTGAGGAGATTTGAAACTATGATTTGTTAAACACACCAGCCAGATTTGTAGTCAGACTGAATTTTAAAGAGATGACACAATATTCAAAGTAAAAGTCAACATCAGAGCTTACTGCTATGAATCCGATTAGTAATTAGAATAGGAAAGGGGAAAAATTATTCCATTGCAATAATACATTTACTTATCAGTAATATGCCAACTATTAACTTATGCTTGATACTACTGACTGGCTGCCATGAATGAAAACAATCTGTGTTTGATACAAAAATAAATGAGAGAATGGCTATAAACAAGGTTGCTTGGTAGCTTCAGGAAGCAATGTGTTGTCTTTGCTATGCTAGCTCAAAACACAAAAGTTTTGTTTTCAGTGGAGTTTAAGACTGAGAAATGCTTTTGTTCTTAATTTAGATTCTGTTTGACCATGTTGTTCTTAGTGGTAAAATACTCCCAGATTGTACAGACTCAGAACACATGTCCTAGATCAGCAACATATACCATGCAATGTAACTTTATCTAGGGAATGACATGCCAAGCTAACTCATTTTGCTAGGCAATGGAAAGGACCCCCTCCTCCTCTGAATAGTTGTGATGATGGGATTAATGGTGAGTTGCACAAAATCCTGCAAAGCAGAGAATGGTATTGGCACAAATTGCTATTTCTCTTTTTGGACTGTTTGCCTTACCCCAGTTGCTATATTATGATATTAAATATGAATATAAAAAGGCCAAAAGTATTGGTTCAACTGAAAACACTTAAGCATTCTTTCTGTAATCTGATGTCTGAAAGTTATTAAGGAGATGCTTAGAAGTTATAATTTCCCATTTTTTATTCCAGATCTGGTCTGTGGTCTATTCAGCATTCTTGAATAGAATAAGCATTTTTTAAAAGCTGTAGTCTAAAACAAGTTATTCTGAAATACTGATTTATTTGTTTGTTTGTTTGGTTGTTAGAGTTGAAAGGGACCTTGCAGGTCATCAAATCCACCCCCCTGCTTAAGCAGGAAATCCTACAGCACCCCAGCCAAATGACAGGCCAATCTCCTCTTGAAAATGTCCAAAGTTGGGGAGTTCACAACTCCCCAACTGACCATCAGGAAGTTCTTCCTTATTTTGAGGTTGAATCTCTCCTTGGTCAGCTTCCAACCGTTGTTCCTTGTCTGGCCCGCTGGTGCCCTGGAAAACAACGTGACCCCCTCCTCTCTGTGGCAACCCCTCAAGTACCTGTAGACTGCTATCATGTCCCCCCTGGCCCTACTTTTCTCTCGGCTATCCATGCCCAGTTCCAGCAATCTCTCTTCATAAGTTTTGGTTTCTAGTCCCCTAATCATTTTGGTTGCTCTTTTCTGCACCTTCTCCAGAGTTTCTATGTCTCATTTGAAGTGTGGTGACCAGAACTGAATGCAGTACTCCAGATGTGGTTTGACCAGGGCGTTATAGAGTGGTATTAATATCTCTCTGGCCTTGGAGTGTATCCCCCTGTGGATACAACTTAGGATTGTGTTGGCCTTTTTAGCTGCTGCTGCACATTGCTGGCTCGTATTTAGTTGATTATCCACCAAGATTCCGAGATCCCTTTCACAGTCACTACTGTTAAGTAGGGTTCCTCCCAGACTGTATGCGTGTCTAGTTTTTTTTTTTACCTAGGTGAAGGACTTTACTCTTCTCGACATCGAACATTGTTCCCCCTCGATTCCCTCATCTAGGTCATTGATGAAAATGTTGAAGAGCATAGGGCCCAGGACAGAATCCTGTGTTACCCCACTGACTACCTTCTTCCATGTGGATTTGGAGCGGTTGAGGACTACTCGTTGGGTGCGGTGGTCAGCCAACTGTTTATCCATCTGCATGTGTTGTAGTCTACCCCGTTTTTTTCTAATTTGCGGATTAGGAGATTGTGATCTACTTTATCAAAAGCTTTGCTGAAGTCCAAGTGTATGTGGTCAACTATGTTGCATTGGTCTACTGATTTGGTTATGGTGTTGAAAAATGATATGAGATTGGTTTGGCATTATTTATTTCTGAAAAACCCATGTTGGCTGTTGGATATTATCTTGCATGACATGTACAGTATTTGGATATTTTTGCATGACATGTACAGTATGTATGTGTATGTATGTGTGCAGGCACCCCTTCAAGTTAGTCTGAACTCCTGATGACTTCATAGACAAATCCATGCAGCTTTCTTGGTAACATTTTTTGGAAGTAGTTTGCCATTGCCTCCTTCCTAGGGCTGAGAGAGAATGACTGGCCCAAAGTCACACAGCTGGTTTCGTGCCTAAGGCAGGACTAGGACCAAACTGTTTGTTGTATAAAATACAAGTAGTGTACTTAATTTATTGTTCGGTTTGTATAGAGAATGCAGACAGTTGAATTCTTGGAGAGAAAAATGGTTCAGTTAGCCACGAATTAGCACTGACAGTAAACATGTAGTATAAACATAAACAATAGCTGTTCTGAAACTAGTTAAGAAACTAGATTATAAATAGTATCTTAAATAAGATACTAAGCATTCTTATTGTGGACATGAGCATCTGAAACAAAATATGAGCGGCTGGAACAAGAGAAGGAAATGATAAAATGCATTGCACTATTTTGATTTCTACATGTATTCTGACAAACTGTGTATATAAGGAATGCTTCAACTGATTCCCATGGTTGTCGAAATAATAAGATGCATTTTAATGCAAGCAATCTGAAGTACAAACAATTATACTGTTTAAATCATTGCTATTTTAAATGCATGTTTTCCTTTTTTTTAAGGATTTTTTTAAAAAAATCAGACACTGCTATTCTGCTTCCAAAACTTTAAACAGAGTACAAAAATCCCAATGGCTTAAAATGGTAGCCAGGATGACCTTTTATTATGCCAAAAAAATTCGATTTTTAGTTTTCTGTAGTGCACTTGCATTCAATTTTTTTTTCAGATTCTCATGTCTTGCCGTTTCCTTGGCAGGATTTTTCAGATGGGGTTTACAACTGCCTCATTCTTAGGACCAAGAGAAAGTAATTCACCTAAGGTCATCCAGTTGGCTTTGTGGCTAAAATGGGACGAGAATTCATGTTTTCCTTCTTTCTAGTCTGATGCCTTAACCACCAGACCATACTAGCTGTCTTGCATACAAATAAATCCCACTAAATTCAGAGAAACTAGTCTCGGGTAATGGGATTGTAACTTCTAGGCAGCCTATAGCATATAGGATAAAGCAGTAATAAAATTATACATCCACACATTGAACCAATAGATACTAAATAAACTCTTAACACTATAAATAAACACACGACGGATATCAAACAATGTACGGTTAAATTTACTGTTTTCATTTTCTGAGAAAAGAACCGTTGTACCTACCTGAACGGTCTTCTCGATGCCCTGGAAGGAGAGTCCAGCATGGGTTTAGCTCAAGTCTTATTGGTAGGACTGAGTTTCAAATTAACATAAATAAATAATAATTAGGTACCGCCCCCTTGCTGCCCCAAGTAACCAGTTTTAAAAAACGAAAAGATGTAAAGATAATGAACTTTATTAACAACCATAATAACATAAGAAACAGTCTCATCAAACCAAACTCCCATGGTTCTTCGGGAGGGTATGGACTCTCCTTCCAGGGCATCGAGAAGACCGTTCAGGTAGGTACAACGGTTCTTCTCCCATGCCTCCTGGAAGGAGAGTCCAGCATGGGATATACCCAAGGTCCAAGGTTCAGGGAGGGAGATTGTGAACCATGGGTGGTACCTCCCCGCACACCTTCTGGAGTACCCGTCTGCCAAAAGCAGCTTCAGCTGAAGCGAAGGTGTCCAATTTGTAATGGCGAATAAAAGTTGTGGGTGAACTCCAGGCCGCGGCTCTGCAGATATCTTCAAGGGGGGCTTGTGACGCCCACGCTGCCGAAGAAGCCGCACTCCTTGTCGAATGAGCCTGTATACCACTCGGTGGAGTCCTTGCGCTCGCTTTGTATGCCTCAACTATACATAGTCTCACCCACTGGCTGATAGTATTCGATGATACCTTGAGGCCCAGTTTGCTAGCACTAAACGAAACAAACAAAGCCTCAGTCTTGCGAGAACTGCCGGTACGCCTGATGTAAAGCTTCAGCGCTCTGCGTACGTCTATCTTGTGCCATTTAAGCTCTAAAGGGTGAGTACCGTGAGCACAGAAATCCGGTAACACCAGCTCTAGAGCCCTGTGAAAGTGAGAGTTAATCTTTGGAAGAAAGGTGGGGTCCAGACGTAAACAAACTCTGTCTGGATAAAATTGACACAAGTCTGATCTGACCGACAGGGCGGACAGTTCGGAAACCCGCCTAGCCGAGGTGACCGCTACCAAAAAGGCCGTCTTAAAGGAAAGGTAACGCAATGGAACAGTTCTCAACGGTTCAAACGGTGGTCCCGTGAGGGCCTGAAGGACCAAGGTCAAGTCCCATGTGGGAAAACGACGAACAGGAGGGGGATGCGTGTTGGTAGCCCCTCTAAGAAAATCCTTAATCCAAGGGTGACTAGTTAAAGGTCCCCCATCGTCCCGTGTTATAATGGTGGCAAGCGCTGCGACCTGGCGTTTTAGCGTGTTTGGCGCCAAACCTTTCTCCAAACCCTTCTGCAAGAATTCCAGGACAGGGATGACTGTGGAATCCTGTGGTCGAAGGTTCCTGTCACTGCAGAAGGAATGGAAGGCTGCCCATGTTGCCTGATAAATACGGACTGTGGAAGGGCGTCGAGCCGCTTGAATAGTCGTGATAACATTCTCGGGAAGGAGACAGCTCCTCAACCTGTCCCCTTCAAATGCCATGCGGTTAAGTGAAACCATTGAGGTTCCGGGTGGTGCACGAACCCCTGGCTGAGGCATATCCGGTCGTCCGGTATCCTCCACGGTGGAGAAATTGACAGTTCTCTGAGGTCCGCAAACCACGGTCTCCGAGGCCAATGAGGCGCTAGCAAGATCACCTCCGCCTCCTCCGACAGGATCTTCCTTACCACTGATGGGATGAGTGGAATCGGGGGGAAGGCGTACAGTAGGACCTTTGGCCACTGAAGATGTAGTGCATTGACTCCTTCGGCTCCCGGAGTTGGAAAACGGGAGTAGAACCTCCGGAGTTGGGTATTCTGGGGGGTAGCGAAGAGATCCACCACCGGTTCCCCGAACCGACGCGAGACTTCCTGGAACAGGTCCGGATCGAGCCGCCACTCCGCCGGGTCCAGTTCCTGGCGACTGAGCCAATCCGCCTGCTTGTTGTCCTCCCCCGCGATGTGCTCTGCATGGAGGGAGGAAAGATGAGTCTCCGCCCAGTTGAAGAGGAGGACCGTCTCTTCCATTAACCTGAGAGAGCGCGTTCCGCCCTGGTGATTTAAATGCGCCCTGGTCGCTACGTTGTCCGTGCGTACAAGGACGTGGTGACCTTCCAGTAAGGTGGCGAAGGCCAGCAAGGCCAAGCGGACAGCTCTCAACTCCAAGAAATTGATGTTTATTGGACATAGTTCCTGGGGGCTCCAGAAGCCCTGAGCCACCTGGGACTGGATGTGAGCCCCCCACCCCAGCAGACTGGCGTCTGTGGTGAGGATCGTGTGATGGCATGGTCCGAAGGAAGTGCCCTGCCGCAGTGCTGCAGATCTCCACCAGCGGAGGGAGTGTTGTAACTCGCATCCCACGACGGTGAGACGGTGTGTATGACTCAATCTGCGACGCTGAAACGGGAGCAAGGTCCACTGGAGAAGTCGATAATGGTAACGGGCCCAAGGGACAATGTCCACGCAGGATACCAGGGTCCCGAGTACCTTTGACAGGAAAGACAACGGCACCGTTCGGCTCTGTTGAAGGCCGGCTATGAGGGAACAGATGCGGTGCTGTCTGTCCGGAGATAGATACACTCTTTGAGAGACCGTATCGATCACCGCACCCAGATGAATGAGTCTGGTGGCAGGAGTCAAATGGCTTTTTGGCGTGTTGATGGTAAAACCATGACGCTGTAGACAAGACATCGTGGTTCGTAAGTCCTTGTGCGCCCTCTGGCGGGTTGGAGACAGAAGTAAGATGTCGTCCAGATATGCGAGAATCCGTATAGGGCGGGACCGCAGATCGGCCAGTAGTGCATCCAGTACCTTCGTAAAGGTACGTGGGGCTGATGATAGGCCAAAGGGCATGGCCCTGTACTGGTAATGGACGTTGTGTAGACAGAATCGAAGGAATTGTCGATGGTACGGGTGTATGGGAATGTGCAGGTAGGCCTCCTTCAGGTCTACTGAAGTAAGCAGGTCCCCTGCCCGAACAGAGGCCAGGATGGAGCGGAGGGAGGCCATCTTGAACCGTCGATACCGAATATACTGGTTGAGACGTTTGAGGTTCAAGATGAGCCTGCAACCCCCGGAGGCCTTGGGTACAAGGAACACCCTTGAATAGAACCCCGTACCCTTGGAATTGTCCTGAACAGGTTCGATCGCCTGGATTTGTAAAAGGTGGAGAATTTCCTGATCCAACAGAGACCTCCTTTCGAAATCTCTGGGGACCGGACAGGCAGTAAAATGGTTTGGAGGATCGTGTAGAAACTCGATCTTTAGCCCTTGGGAGATAGTGGCTAAGACCCAAGGGTCTGAGGTGGTAGCTCGCCATCTGTCGCAGAACTTTTGTAGCCTGCCCCCCAAGGGAATGTCGTCCGGGCAGTCACTTGGCACGTCTGGCGTTACGTTGTTGGTATCCCCGGTATGGGCGTCTCGTCTGGGAGAAACCTCTGCCTCGTTCCTGGGAATACTGTCGGTCATTCCTGTAGGATGAGGAAAAGGCCCCCTGCGAGTAAGGTCTGGCCTGCTGTGAAGGGGCGGACCATGAGTCCCACCGAAAGGACTGCCTACGGGAGTACGGACCAGCCCTGCGGTCCTGGCGGCGGAAAGATCTTGGGAGGACCTTTCTTTTATCCTTATCCTCCACCAGGACAGGATCTAGGGCCTCCCCGAACAATTTAGTGCCCTCAAAGGGAGCTGAAGACAAAGTCCACTTGGACTTGGCATCCACCTGCCAATTTCTGAGCCAAAGCAGGCGCCTTGATGAAATGGTGGAGGCCATAGCCCTGGAGGCAAATTTTGCGGCATGCAGGGTGGCATCCGTGGAAAATTCTGCCGTCGCGAGGAGCTTATTCAAGTCCTGCCGCAGTCGAGTCTCCTCAGGAGCCAGTCTCGCCTGAACCTCCTGAATCCACATAATGGATGCCCGACTGAAGAAGGAGGCGGTGGAGGCTGCTCGCAGAGCCCAAGCGGCCATCTGGTGGGTCTTCTTGAGAAGATTTTCCGCTCTCCTTTCATCCGGTTTCAAGTTGTCCGCCGTCTCCGAAGGCACAACCGTGCGGGAAACCAATGTGGCCACTGGTTTGTCCACAGGAGGAAACTGGAGTAGCGTCTCCATGCTGTCATCAAAGGTATAAAACCTGCGTTCCAGGTTTGAAGGCCCTTGCGCCGCCGCCGGATGTTGCCACGGGCGCTTGACATTCTCGAGGAAGATCTCCAGTGCAGGAACCTTGTCCGATTCTCTGGCGGGTTCCTTACATAGAGCAGCTGAAGTGCGTGGCCCGTCTGATGATTCCACCAGTGGTGTTGCTCCTGGTACATCTAAGGCTTGCTTTGCCTTACGTAACAAAACCCTATACAAAGAGGGTTTAAACAGACCTGCCACTGCTGGCTGCTCTGGAACCGAGAATTCGTCATCTGACAGGCCATCTCCGTGGTCACTGTCTTCTTCAAAGTCGGTGTGGTCAATAGACATAGAACCCAACCCAGTAGGGGGCGGTGGAACTGACCAGATATCCCTGGGCTGGGTAGGCTGAGATGGAAAGGTATTGGCTCGTTGAGTTGCTGCAGCTATGCCCTGCGTATATGCATTGGCGACAATGTCCTGTATAGCAGGGGCAAAGGCCTGCCAGGCATCTGCATTGTCTCTAAGCCCGGCTGCTGTGGGGGTGAAAGTAGCTGAAGGCCCATAACATGGTGTCTGTAGCTCCCCTTGAAGCAGTGCCTGGGAATGCGAAGATGAAGGCCTCTCAGGCCTTGCAGCAGTTGATGGCAAGGGAAGAGGGGCCTGCCTGTCAGGGGACCAGTCCCTCTCGGTTGCTGTGCCCTGGGATCCCACAGAAAGCGATGGAGGAAGAGGCTGGAAAGGGCCTATGGACAGTCCACCTATGATGGGAGGGGACAAGGCCGCCTCCAAACGCTGCTCCAGGGCCTTGATCTTCCTCTCAGCCTCACGAAGAGAGGAGCTTGATTGGGAGGACTTACTCCTAGGCTTGCTGGCCTTATCCTTCCCCTTAACAGGTGTTTGAGCTGGTTGGGCCTGCTCCTCCCCACTGATAAGTTGGTCAGCCATATCTTATTTGGATATGGGGCAGCGTACTCACGATTGAATTTCAAAACACAAGGCAATCAAGACTGTTGAACAGTAATAAAGGCTCTCACTCGCATTAAAAGACAGACAGGCAGGCTGAACAGCTAAACGGTTCTTGATTGGCTGTTAGCCGCCCACGTGACCTTGTCAACTGTATCTGGGCAGATCTTAGAGCCTGACAACTTGGCCCGCTGCCCAGTTCGCGCCAATTCAAACGGCACCTTATGTCTGGCATAAAGCCAACAGACAAACATGGCGGTTTACAGGGCTTCGCAGGGAAATTGCCTCATAGGGCACCACACCAATTAGAAAAGGGCGGGAACAGCAGCTTTGCTTGTAACCGAGCCCGTGCGGCTCGCCAAGCCTCGTTTCATTGCTCCCTGCTGCGAAGCCTCCAAACAGCTGTTCGGCGGCTGTAATGGCCGCCGCGGCTTCCGTTTCGGCCGGGAATGCTCATTTCGCCGCCGTCTGCTCGCTGCGGCTTAAGAAGCCCCCCTCCGGCTCACTCAGCTGTTTGGCGGCCGTAATGGCCGCCGCGGTTGCCAACTCCGGCGTCTGAAGCTTCCGCCGCCCCCGATAATGGGGAGGGGCGGACCCCCCCCATCTGGGGTGATTGGGCTTTAATTGGACTTTCAGTCACAATTTTTAACAATAAAAACAGCCCAGTTGCTCCTCGGTGGGCAGTACCCGCGAAGAGAAGAGGCCCCAAAAGGAGAAAAGGTGGGGGTGGTGCCCGCGGAGGGCAGAGACCCCATCAGAAGAATTCGAACCTATACAAAAACAAAAGGGAGAAAAATTACAAGGTTCAACAACAATTTTAATTACATTACATTACTTTAAATACTCAACCTAAAGGTGAGAGGAAAAAACTCATGTCCTTAACCTCGACTGAGTTTTTTAAAACTGGTTACTTGGGGCAGCAAGGGGGCGGTACCTAATTATTATTTATTTATGTTAATTTGAAACTCAGTCCTACCAATAAGACTTGAGCTAAACCCATGCTGGACTCTCCTTCCAGGAGGCATGGGAGAATCAGGTTACATTACCTGATTATTACTTTGACTTTGCCAGTAAGGATATTAGCTGCCAAGACAAAACTACTCTACTGGCTCATACCCTGATTAATTCAACGCGTTCTAGTTGTCATGGTGGGACATATTTTTGGAACATTAGTCATATATTCTGTCTATGGCGATTGGACTCAAACTTTGATATTGTCACAGATGAAAAGGAGAGGGCAAATATGCACAAAGAAAAAGCAATAAAGTACTGTGATAATATGTTCCCGATAAGCTATAATCCTGCCAAATGAACTGCTCTTTATTTTTTAAAGGTCATAGTGACATAACGGCTGCTCAAAATTAAGAGTGTAGAAAAATATTTGTGCAGTATGCAATTAATAAGAATATTAAGCATATTCTTAATATTAATTAATATTCTTAAGTACTATTACTGGGATCTAGAAATAACATCCGGTTAGAATGAAAATCAAGGCATTTTTGACCTATGCTGTTTCAGCATCATTATTTGGTTGTGATCAAAATAAAATTAACAGTAACATAAAAGGCAAATAGATGAGAAAGGGGGCAGTTTATGATCTGCTATTGTTGAACAGAGCTTTTCAAATTGTGTTCCTAGAATTCCATGGGAACTTGATGGCTTCCATAAGTTACTAAGGGCAAATAAAGAGAGACATGAACAAAGACAGTTTTCTTTCACTAACCAATTTACCCTTCATCAGAAGCTCTAGAAACTGTTTTAAACTGACAAGGTCCACCAGAGTGGAAACATTTGAAAACTCCTGCCCTAGACTCACCTAAGGTACTGATGTCAGACTGACTGGATTATGGTTGCTTAGATCCGTTTTCACTTTTCTGAAGAATACAAAGAACGTTTGGTCTTCTGCAATCATTCAACAATATTTCTTAAAAATACATACATGTTTGGCATAGGATATATCTGGTCTCACTCAGAATGAATATATTTGGCCTGGTTATATTTTCCAGAAATTTCAAAATGCATTCCTGCCCCTTCAACCTTTCCCCCATAATTATGTAATCTTATCCTTAGTTGAGATGAACTAAGAGTTGTTTTACCATTTCTCTGTTGACCTCTTAGTATTTTGTCATCATATTGTAGCAGCTACATTGATCCCTTTTTTTGTCTTTTAATTTTGTTTGTGTGCAGATCTTTTGTTTTTGTTTTTAACATCCTTGCCAACCTTAGTTCACTCGGAGGCTTCCTTTTTCTGACATTACTTCTATTGGGTATACCCTTTCTCTGAGCAAACTCAACCCTGATAAGACGGAGTGGCTGTGGGTTTTGCCTCCCAAGGACAATTCTATCGGTCCGTCCATCACCCGGGTGGGGGGAGTCATTGCCCCCCTCAGAGAGGGTCCGCAACTTGGGCGTCCTCCTCGATCCACAGCTCACATTAGAGAAACATCTTTCAGCTGTGGCGAGGGGGGCGTTTGCCCATGTTCGCCTGGTGCACCAGTTGCGGTCCTATTTGGACCGGGAGTCACTGCTCACAGTCACTCATGCGCTCATCACCTCGAGGCACGACTACTGTAACGCTCTCTACATGGGGCTACCTTTGAAAAGTGTTCGGAAACTTCAGATCGTGCAGAATGCAGCTGAGAGAGCAATCATGGGCTTTCCCAAAAATGCCCATGTAACACCAACACTCCGCAGTCTGCATTGGTTGCCGATCAGTTTCCAGTCACAATTCAAAGTGTTGGTTATGACCTATAAAGCCCTTCATGGCACCGGACCAGATTATCTCAGGGACCGCCTTCTGCTGCACGAATCCCAGCGACCAGTTAGGTCCCACAAAGTTGGCCTTCTCCGGGTCCCGTCAACTAAACAATGTCGTTTGGTGGGGCCCAGGGGAAGAGCCTTCTCTGTGGTGGCCCCGGCCCTCTGGAACCAACTCCCCCTGGAGATTAGAATTGCCCCCACCCTCCTTGCCTTTCGTAAGCTCCTTAAAACCCACCTCTGTCGTCAGGCATGGGGGAACTGAGATATTCTTTCCCCCTAGGCCTTTACAATTTATGCATGGTATGTTTGTTTGTATGTATGTTTGGTTTTACAATAAGGGTTTTTTAGTTGTTTTAGTATTGGATTTACATGCTGTTTTTTTATTTTTGTTGTTAGCCGCCCCGAGTCTACGGAGAGGGGCAGCATACAAATCCAATAAATAAATAAATAATATTCCTTAATAATTCTATGATTCATTAACTTGTTCCTTATCTTCTTCAGCTACTTACAAAACGGAATGCATTCTTATTTGGTAGGCAGATATGAATAGCTAAATGTAAGAAGCTGCTTAACTTTTCCATAGGGATTATTGTCACCATTCCCAAAAGTTGGTTTTCCACAAAACTTTCAACTTTAGGGGCAATTTGGTCTAGTAGCTAAGGCACCAATCTGAAAAGTAGGAGACCAGGATTTCTTAGCCATGAAAACTAATTGACTGAACTTGGACCAGTTACTCTCAGCCCAACTCACCTCACAGGGTGGTTGTTTTGGGGAAAATGGGAGAAAGGAATATCAGTTATGCTAGCTGCCTTGAAGTATTTGTAAAAATAATAAAGGTGGTATACAAGCAAACAAATTGCTTTTCTTTGTATTCACGTAGAATCAGGCATGCAAAAGTTAATTTGTTCATTTAAAAGTCCTTCCATTTAAGTATGGTTTGAGAAGCTTAATATAATTAAATAGATGTGTGAATTATCTAGAAAGATAAAACTATAATAAATTTATTGAGATTTAAAATGAAAAAACAACAACAACCTAGCCTCAATACCCTTGCAAGGAAGTAACAATTCTGGAAATAGATACCAATTTCTGCTGGCTGAAAACTATCAGCCATAAACTTTGTGTATCTGAGAAATACTTGAAGTGGAACAACTACCATAAAATGTATGTATAAACTATATACACCAAATATATTTCAAGTCACATACATCATTATCTCAGACTTTTATCTAGAGCTAATGCTGTTGGAAAACCAAGGAGCTGAAAAAAGATAGCTCTTATTTGTGCCAGTGGAATATTGTATTAATTATGTAAACTTATACAAGTACCCTTTCAAACATTTGAAACAAACCATTGTATGTTTTTATTTGTAGTATACAAATTTAGCACATTAAAATATCTTATAGTTGCAGATCTCACAGTGAGTGTGCTAAGATGATACGTTCATAGATTCTCTGATGGTTTAACCATATTGAACACAGAATGAATACTTCATTTTTAATTTATCTTAGAATAGTGAACCCTTATGTTTATTTCAAATACTGATGTATTTTATTAATTAAGTTCTGTCAGCTTTCCATATCTCTACAAACTGTTTCCAATTTTTCTTAGTGTAATCAAGCAAAGCATAACATGCATGATAGAACTGAGTTACAGCAGAACACAGATTTTCTTCAAGTAATGCGTTTCCTGTTTGAGAGAGACTTAAAAAAATTAAATAATGTTGACTTGACTAGAAAAGGCCATATGGAGCAATCTGCTTCCTAAATTTCAATGAGCCTCATTCCTGCCAGCCATTAAGAAGGCACCGAAGCTCTAGTTCTCCCCAAAGGTGAATCAGGAAACCTTGCTGTAAGGCACAACTCATGTATCTAGTCCTCATTGAAGAATATTTTACTGTATTACATTTAATTATTTTGCAATTTTCTATTCTTTGATATTTTTAGCCCTTTTTAACTTCCCAGAGTTGCCTGGTGAGCGAGCAGTGTAACAATTGATTAAATAAATGAAAAAGAAAGACTACAAATTAGGAGAAATAAGTGTTTTAAATTTGTCCCTAAGTGATATCAAAGACAAATACACTTACATTTTCGTTAGTGAATGGACATTGCAATAACTCTCCTCATCTGTACACTTTTCTTATTTATGGTGGACTATAAATATATTTCATTGGCTATCTTGTGCAAATAATATGTGTAAAACATTTGTCTGTTTAAATTTTAAAAATAAAATATTTTTAACACAGTTATCTCTATTTATTTGGTAACTTTGAAATGATTTCTCATCATCTTAATGGAAATCCATTTACCGTATTTTTCAGCGTATAAGATGCATTGGAGTATAAAATGCACCTTACATTGGGGGGAGGGAATAGGGGAAAAATATCTACCTACCCAGTATTCATTTCTCTAGCATTCTTAGTCTGTTCACTTGTTTTATCCCCTGGTTAGGGCTGAAAAAAAACTTTTTTAGGAGGAGTAGGAATGAAAACAAGCCTGCAAAGACTTAGGGCTGGAAAAAACCTTCTTTGGAGGGAGTAGGAAACCGGGAATATCATTAGCACCTAGTTAAGGCTGGAAAAAAAAGCTTCGTAAAAGCTACATTCAGAGTATAAGATGCACACAAATTTTTAGCCTCTCCTTGGGGAGGAAAAAGGTGCATCTTATTATCTGAAAAATATGGTAATTATATTACTAAACTACAATATAGAAAGAGAAAAACAGAAAATTGATGCCAGAAAATGACCCGATGATCCATTAAGGCTGCCCTTTGAGGATTTTTTGTTGTTTGCTTAGAGAGGGCTGTAAAGCACATTGAAGTGGTATACAAGTCTAAGTGCTATTGCTATTACCATTCCACAAGTGGGAGGTGTTGGTTACATTTCTCCCTTCAAAAACACTGATTAGAACCTACCTGGAGGAAGAAGAATTAGCAGAAAACTGTGCTCCATCTACCTAATTGCTGAAGCCAGTCCAGAAGGATACTATGATCTGTGGTATTGAAACCTGTTGAAAAGGCAAAAAGAGCAAGGATGGGTACACTGCTTCTATTTTGTTCTTGCTAGAGGTCGCCCACAAGTGTGACCAGGACCATTTCTGTACTATGAGTAGGTCTGAAACTTGAGTGAAGGGCTCAGATAATCTGTTTCCTCCAAGGTTTTACTTCCCGTCTGCATACAGACGGGAAGTTGAACAACTATCCTTGTGGTGTGACCAGAACAATCTAGAACTGAACACACTCAAAACCGTAGAAATGGTGGTAGACTTTAGGAGAAACCCTTCCACCCTTCAATCTCTCACAATACTAGACAACACAGTATCAACAGTAGAGAACTTCAAATTTCTAGGTTCTATCATATCTCAAGACCTAAAATGGTCACCTAACATCAAAAACATCATCAAAAAAGCACAACAAAGAATGTTCTTTCTGCGCCAGCTCAGGAAGCTCAAACTGCCCAAGGAGCTGCTGATTCAGTTCTACAGAGGAATCATTGAGTCTGTCATCTGCACCTCTATAACTGTCTGGTTTGGTGCTGCAACCCAACAGGACCGACACAGACTTCGGAGGATAATCAGAACTGCAGAAAAAACAATTGCTGTCAACCTGCCTTCCATTGAGGACCTGTATATTGCACGAGTCAAAAAGAGGGCGAGGAAAATATTTACTGACCCCTCACATCCTGGACACAAATTGTTTCAACTCCTACCCTCAAAACCTCGCTACAGAGCACTGCAAACCAAGACAACTAGACACAAGAACAGTTTTTTTCCGAACGCCGTCACTCTACTAAACAAATAATTCCCTCAACACTGTCAGACTTTCTACTAAATCTGCACTTCTATTCTACTAGTTTTTCTCATCATTCCTATCACCCATTTCCTCCCATGTTGACTGTATGACTGTAACTTGTTGCTTATATCCTAAGATTTTTATTAATAATGATTGCTTCTTCATTGCTTATTTGACCCCTATGACAATCATTAAGTGTTGTACCACATGATTCTTGACAAATGTATATTTTATTTTATGTACGCTGAGAGCATGTGCACCAAGACAAATTCCTTGTGTGTCCAATCACACTTGGCCAATAAAAATTCTATTCTATTCTATTCTATTTATGTAGCAGAACTGTGACAACTTTCCTTAGGGAAGATTCAACAATCTTCCCTAAAATGGGAAAGGTAGAGACAGAACAAAAATTGTCTAGGAAGTGGGGGTCTAGTGATGGCTTTTTCAGGAGGAGTCAGACCACTACTTCTATAAATGTTGACAGGATTGTCCCTTCCTCAAGGATGTATTTACCAGCACTTCCTTCTCTGTAATTTAAACTCTCTGGTCCTGTTAATGCATCTCAGGTTAGCCTTTATCTTTTCAGCAGCTGCTTAATGTTGTTCATTCACATTTAACTTGTGAAAAAAGGCTAGGTGTCCTTGTGAACTAAAAGTATTTTTGCCAAGCCAAATCTCTTTCATCCTATACTTGTACCTTTCCCCCCAGCCAGAAGCAATTTTTCACATTTTTCTCTACTAAATTCCATCCTATTCATATCAACCCACCACTCAAGCTTTAGATCTTTCTAAATTTTCTGTGTTTCATTTAAAGTATTAGCCACCCCTCCCAACTTTGTGTCATTTGCAAACCCAGTAAATATTCCCTCATCCATGTAATTAAAATATTGAAAATCATAGGGCCCAAGACAGAGCCCTATGCCCGAAGTAGAGCCATTAATGAGCACAATTTGTGTGCCTTTGCTAAACCTACTCTGAGTGCATCCAACAGCATCTAGCTCAGAGGTAGGTTCCTCCCTGTTTGGACCCGTTCATCTGAACCGGTAGCGACCCACTGGTGATATCACAATGACATCACCGAATCAGATCGGTTGGTGCCGGTTCATGGGCGCCACCATCTTTTCTTTTGATTATTATCAATATTTGTGGTGGAGATTTTTTAAATTTCTCTGGCACTGCGCATGCGTCGCTATTTTGGTTTCAGCTTTTTAAAAAAAAACAAGGTGCAGGAGGAAGCTAACAGGCAGCAAGATCGCTTGGAACCCATCCCTGATCTTGCTTATATTTTATCATTTGTAAAAGAGACTATCATGAGGCACACTGGTTTTATTGAGAAGCCAAGTACGCTATATATGTAGCATACTTGTATAGATACCTGAGGGATTGCTTTTTTTGAAGAGTCTCTACTCGCCGAACCAGGTCGAGCAGAATGGGCATACTTGTGAATCCTGTCTGCCAAAGAAGGTTGGCTGGTGAGGACCAGAAGATAAGCTTTTTCCCCCCACAGTGTCCCCTGCTTTATGGAACATTTTTCCTTCAGAGATCAGAATGTCCACAACCCTGTTAGCCTTTCTTAAGATCCTAAAGACATGGCTATGTTCCCCAGCCTGGGATGCTGAATGTGTCAAGGGTCCCGTTTACTGGCTATTTTGCCAACAGCCAAGGAGCTGGCTCTCCCAGTTTTTTACTAATATTCAGAACTCAGAACTTAGGCAAAGAGTTAGGCCAGTGGTTCTCAACCTGGAGGTCAGGACCCTTTTGGGGGTCGAATGACCGTTTCACAGGGGGTGCCTAAGACCCTGGGAAAAGACAAATTTCCCATGGTATTAGGAACTAAAGCTTCTATTCTGATGCCTTGGAACATATTTTGACAATCTGACCAATCAGGCGTTTATCCCTCTAACCTTCCTGCCAATCAGCTTAAAGCTCTGTTGGGAGAATTGGCGCTAGACTTATAGTTGGGGGTCACCACAACATGAGGAACTGTATTAAGGGATCGCAGCATTAGAAAGATGGAGAACCACTGAGCTAGGCCAAAATATTCCTCCCTCCCTCACCGCTAAACTGCGTGTGTGTGTGTGTGTTCCCATTGCGAGGAGAAAAAAAATCCTAATGTGAGAAATGTGGACAATTATTGCCATGCTTGTATTTGAATTTGGTAAACACTGTCTCTAGCTAGAATAATTTCTGGAATTACTGAGCATAGAATTTGGACATGAGGAGAAAAGGGCGGGAGGGGCAAAGATGAAAATAACCTGGTTGCTGTTAACTTTGGAGTGTGACTGACTGAATTGCATTAGTTGTTCTTCCCTGAGGCGATACAGGTGCGCAGAGTTATTTTTCTTTAATCACTCACATAAATTAACATTTATTCTTTTGCATTAAAATAATTAAATAAAACTACACCCTATATCTTTTATTACCAGATAATATCTTTGAACCTCTGGCTGGCAATCGTGCTGTTGGCCGCAAGGTATTTTCCAGGGTGTGTTTCACCCACTTTTGTATGAAATAATGTTCTAGGTTGAAAACAAACAAACAAAATAAAAACCTGATAGCAATCAGAATCTGTGCACGGTTTTAATAATAATAATAATAATAATAAGGCCCAGTAGCAAGTCATGTTTTCTAGACACTTCTCCTGGGTTTGTCCTCCCTTCCCATCTTGTCACTTTCATCAGGGTGAACAAAATAGGTACTGTATGTGGGTGAGCTGTTAGAGAGCCCGTTCGGTCTAGTAATTAAGGCACCAAGCCAGAAACCAGGAGACTAAGAGAAACCTAGTCCTACGCCTTAGCTGACTTGGTGACTTTGGATCCATCACTGTCTTTTAGCTCATAATATCAGGCTTAAGTGACAAGCCGGTATCCCAATTCCTGTCGCAGTCACTGGCTCGGCACTTGATTGATTTGATAAAGTGGACTATGTACATGTCAGGGAGACTGAAATGGAGAGGCAGTTATTCATACTATAGAAAGGTGTTCTGTCTGGGTCACTCCGGAAGCTATGACCAACCCCAAAAGATAAGCCAGACACACCGGTAGAATCCAAACACAGTTTTATAATGGTAAAGAGAAAAGAAGCCAACAGAAAATGTCCTTACAAATCAGGAAAACACTGGAACTCCAAATGGATACATGAAGGCAATTGTTCGTACAGAAACACAGGATCCTTGATGCCAAGACGAGGCTGTAGATAACAGACATACACCTCCCACGGGTCTTCAAGACTGCTGGGCCACGAGCCAGGAACAGAAACGCTGAGAGACAATGCAGATTACAGCAACTCCACTCTGATAACACTCCACACTGCCGAAAGAGTTTGCCTGCCTTATAAACCCTTCCCTGCTAATGAGGACCACACCCAACCCCCTGGTGTTCCTCATTCAATGCTGATAATATTTCTTCAATTGATTCCTCTTTTGATCTATGCGTCTTTGTCGCATACTAATGATAGCTTGTGCTTCGTCACCCAATGACTCCAGAGACTCCAAGCTACTGGCTTGAGAGAGCCCCTACCCAGGGCTCCCAGGCCGTTCTTCCTCGTCACGTTCCTGACTAATCTCCCCTGTACGACTGCCCAGAACTCTCCTCTTCGCTCTCATCCTCCCCCGGGCATGGAGCCAGCAGAGACGCAGCTGGTCTTTCATCTGACTCAGGCTGAACCACAACAAAAGGAAGACATACAGTAGTATTTTCCTTGCACTATTTTCTTTTGAAAGTTTATCCTCAATGGCACTCATTACATTTAAAGTAATGTAAAATGAAGGGATGTTCCTTTGCTCCTGGAATGCATTTTCTAATAACTTGAAGTAATAGGTTTGTTGCATTACACTGTTTATGGAGTATATAGTCCTATATGATGTTATTCTACTTCATTAAAAGAAAACATCAGTGCAAATAATTTGTAGAAGTTGGGTACTTTTTGATGAAGCTGTATTAATCTCTTTATGGAATTCTGTAGTGACGAATCCAGATATTTCACAATTTCTCACTAGTAACCCACTTTTCTTTTATTTCATCTATCCAAAGAAACCAAACAACAAAAAAGAATGTCACCAAGAAAAAAAAAGCAACTGCATAGTGTTTTTGGAAGGAATAATCCTACTAACTGTCATATGCTGCTGACTTTTCTGGGGTGACTGAGCCAGCTAGATTATATTGCAACTAAATAGAATTACTTGTACATTTTGAATGTCATTCCCCAAAGATATTATATTTCAAAAGATGGAAAGTGAAATTCTATGTGGCATTGGTACAATTTAGTATCCAATGTAAATCTAGGTAGCTTACCTCTTTATACATATAATATATAATTTATACCTATGTATAGGTATAAATTATATAATACATATAATAACAATATACATATAATAACAATCAAGATTAAAAAATCTACTGAATTAACAGTTCTGTTATTCTGTTAATCTGTTAGTCTATTTAAGATGGGTGCTCAAATTATGTTGGCTCAAGAATTGCAATAGGCTTTGTGTGACATATTGAAGATCACATGACTAAAATGACAGGTTCATAATGTAAGCGCGCTCAATTTTGATTGTATAAAATAATAAGTTTGAAGTTCTGTAAGAATTGACCTCTCTCTGCAAGGTTCTACAGGCTATTTTGTTGCATAACTGAACAGCAATATATTAAGAGTGCTTAGCTCAATACATAATTATATATACATTTTTATTTTTATTTCATTTGTTTTTCCCATAGTAGCTGACAGATACAAAATACAATAAATTATTCACTTATGACGTAATTTTTACTGCCATTATATAACACATAAACATGTATCCTGACCTAAAATTGTTTTAAAGATATGGAGGAAATGTGATCAAATCGCAGGTTCTCCGTACTGAAGGAGCGGGTCCAGCAGTCACATGGGTTGCTCATGTCCAATCCGGTGGAACTGAGCCTAGTGTTAAAAAAGCTTGCCGGATCCGCCCCTTCCCCAGAATTCGCTCAGTTCGCATATCCTGCGGTTGTATTGTGATAGCTCGTTCAACATTCTAACACCTTCCCTTCGATCTTTTTCTTCAAAAGTAGTAAGAATTGTTTTATCATTATTATTTACTTGCACCTATAGCGCCAGCCGTTTGCGGCTCGGCTTTTTTCCTTTGGAGAAGTTGCGGTTTCGTTTTCCCCCGGCGGTTTTGCCGTGTACGATCCCCGCGGCCGCTTGTGGATTCTTTTAATCCTTTGGCCTGGAGGTTCTGGTGCAAGTATTAATCTATTGATTTATTGATTCTTTATTGTATATATAAATATTAAAGGGCTTAAGAATACCTCCTGCGGAGTGAGACGCCTCTATAGTCTCCTGGACTTAGTCGATCGCTTCCCCTTTAAGAGAATTTTACGGAGCGATTTTTCGGCGCGAAGGCCTTCGCGCCCTTTTTAAATCTAGGCCTCTCGTGTTGGCCTCCTGCCAGCCGCGTAGGCCTCAGTCCACCGCGTGGATCCCGGAGCGGGCCTTGGGGGTCCCAGGCTAAATTCTCCACCGGCTAAGCCTCCAACCAGAGTGCCTTGGTTTACTTAATTAATAAGTTTAGGGAGGCTGGCCCCGCTGGATCTGGGGACACGAACTCTGGGTTTGCCCAGATTGTCCTCAAGTCTCAGCAGCTTCGAGGCCTCGAAGCAGGATCCATTCCTCTTGGGAAGTCCTTGAAATTCTTCTCCTTATTTATTCAGTTATTGGCTCAGCCTTGTCTTCTGTTAATTGTCAGACTATGGCTACCTTTCCCAAGAGAGGCACAACTAAAGGTCCCAGAGAGGCCAGGCCTACAGGCGATGAGATTACTAGTATCCCCCAGGCCTCTTCCTCCTCTTCTCCAGGGGCCCGCCCCTCGACCAAGGTCACCAGGGCCGAGAAGAGAAGGGACCTAGCCCTACAAAGAATCCATGACAAATCAGCTAAACGTTTGAAAGTGCAGGCCCAAGTAATCAGTAGTCAAGACCCCCCAGAGGCTGCTAGTCTACCTCCTTCTGGGGTCCCTGTGTTATCTCTGGATGAGCCTAACCTAGACAGACCCCAACCTAACCTATGGGGCATAGGTCCAGAGGAACCAGATATTATTGAAGATTCCCCCCAGCCAGGATCCTCCCAGGCCTTTAGGGATTCTTCTGCCATCCCTGCTGATATTTCCAGTTTACCTCCTGAGTTCCAATCTATTTTTGCTGTGTTGTCCAAGGCCATTGATGCCAAACTCTCCACCATCAATGAGCTTCCCTTACCTCCTCCTCCTTCTCGTCCCTCCCGCCCCTTGGGTTCTTCCCCAGCGGTTAGAGCTCCTATTCAGGATGATTCAGATTCCTCTCAGGACGAATATGAGGATATGGAGGATGATGAGGATCCCTTTCAGGGCCTATCAGATGATGAGGAATCCCAAATAAAGGTTCCTTCTCCAATTACCATTTTTCCTTCTCAATTATTCAAATCTCTCCTCCTCAAAGCTAGGATTTCTACGGGATTAGCGGCCCAGGAGAAACAAGCCTCCACTTCCACTGATCCCCCGGAGGAGAATTTACCTTACTTCACAGAGGAACAGGAGGATAACGAGGTAATTCCTATGCCAAAATTGTTTAAAGATGCTTTACTCAAACAGTGGGATTTCCCAGCCTCTGGCCTTAATCCCTCCACCAAGGACAGAAAGTTGTACAAACTTTCCTCTTCCTATGAAGAGCTTCTATCCTTTCCCAAACCGGATGAACCTGTCAAGATCCTTCACTCGGCAGCGGCTGTGCCAGGCGAGGCGGAGGAAGTCCTCCGCCCAGAGGACAAGAGCATTGAACAAATGCTCAAAAGAGGATTCACCGCAGATTCCTGGGCCATTAAAAGTTCTGCAGCGGCCTCCTTTTTCTCCAGAGCCATGCTGCTGTGGCTTCGCCAACTTCAACAGCATATTCCTCCCGATGACTTGAGAGGTCAACAAGACTTTAACAAGGTCTTTGCAGCTGCCCAGTACGTGGCTGATGCCACCTTGCAATCTACTAGATTTTCTGCTAAGTCTATTGCAGCTTCTACAACGGCAAGAAGACTCCTATGGATTCGCCCTTGGCAAGCGGGAGTACGCCAGAAGTGGCAGTTATCCCAGGGACCCTTAAAGCGCGACCTTCTCTTCGGTGATCTTCTGGATCCACTCCTCACGGAAACCACGGACAAGAAGAAGGTTTTGGGTCCAACCACAAAAAAGGCTACCAAAACGCAGTCCTTTCGTCGCCCAGGGCGCCAGCAAGATCAAACGGCTTCCTATCAGAGATCTCCAGGTCAGTATTCCCCCCGCTTTCGTTCCCAAGGTAGGAACTCCAGGGGTAGAGGTTTTCGCTTCCAAAGGGGAGCTTCCTCTAACAGGGCTTCAAAAAAACCTAGATGGTAATCTCTCCTCTATTCCCATAGGGGGTCGCCTAGCCCATTTCGCCTCTAATTGGCGTCTCACCTCCAAGGACCCCTGGGTCATTGACACTGTTCAAACAGGCCTTCTTTTAGAATTTATTTCTCCTCCCCCTAAACGTTTTATTTCCTGCCCTTCTCCCAGGTCCTCCTCAGATTGTAACCGTATGGAGGAGGCCATTTCTCATCTATTGTCCATCAGAGCCATTCAACCGGTTCCTTCCGGTCAGAAGGGCCAAGGTTTTTACTCCATCCTATTTATGGTTCCAAAGTCATCCGGAGGTTGGAGAGCTATTTTGGATTTAAAGAAACTAAACCTATTCATCAAATATAGGAAGTTTAAGATGCACTCCTTATCTTCTATTCTGGCCGCCATTCACACGGGAGATTTCATGGTCTCCTTAGACCTCACTGAGGCCTACCTCCACATTCCTATAGCCAAATGCCACAGAAAATTTTTACGTTTTTCCTTTCAAGGCAGGCACTTCCAGTATAGGGCGATGCCATTTGGCCTTTCCTCGGCCCCTCGGGTCTTTACAAAGCTCTTGGGGTCCCTGGCGGCCTATATCCGGGCGTCTCCCATTCACATTTTATGTTATCTTGATGATATTTTGATTCATGGGAACTCCCTAGAGAAAGTGAAAACAGACCTTTCTATCACCATGTCAGTCCTTCAGGACCATGGCTTTTCTATCAACTTTGAAAAAAGCCACCTCCAACCTTCCACATCCATTTCTCACCTGGGTTCCATTATCGATTCAGAATCCTCCCAGGTTTTTCTCTCTCCCGAGAGAAAACTCAGTATAGGGGAGTTAATTTCTAACATTTTATTTAATTCTTCAGTATCCATAGTAACTCTGTCTTTCCTTTTGGGAAAGATGGTGTCATGCATAGGCATTATTCCCTGGGCTCGCCTTCATGCTAGGGAACTCCAGTGGCTCCTATTACCCTTTCAGAGATCGGGGCACAGCAACTCAAATCGGCGCATTGTCATCCCGCCAAGTGTTCGCAGATCCTTCAAGTGGTGGAAGTCTCCGGCCATGGACAAAGGATCCCCGTTCAGGTGCCCGGATCAATTTGTCATCACCACAGATGCCAGTCTATCGGGATGGGGCGCCCACGCCCAGGGGATGATAGCCCAGGGCACGTGGTCCCCGGAGGAAGCTTCCAGGCCAATCAATTGGCTAGAGTTAAGAGCCGTTTCCCTGGCTCTGAAGCATTTCTCTCCTCGCATTCCCAACCGGCACATTCTCATTCTCACCGACAACATTGCCACAAAAAGCCATATCTGCAGACAGGGGGGCACGAGATCCAAGGCTCTCATGAGGGAGGCCCTCAAGTTAGGCTTTTGGGCGGAAAAACATCTTCGGTCGCTCCTAGCCGACCACATCTCGGGGAGCCTCAACGTCCAGGCGGACTGGCTATCTCGAGCAACGATAGACCCAGGAGAGTGGAACCTCCATCAGGACCTGTTCCATCAAATCAGCCTCAGATTCGGCCTACCAGTCCTGGATCTCTTCGCGACCAATGCGAACGCCCAACTCCCTCGCTTCTTTTCCAGATTTCCATCCCCGGGAGCGGAAGCAATCAATGCCCTCCGGAGTCCATGGCCCCCAGGCCTACTCTACGCATTTCCTCCAATTCCAATTCTCCCGGACGTGATTCACAAGGTCCTCACCGAGAGGGCCCGAGTAATCTTAATCGCCCCTCATTGGCCCCGCCGGCCCTGGTTTGCGGATCTCCAACAGCTGTCCGTCCAGGACCCTTGGCGACTCCCCGTTTCGGGGGATATGCTGCGGCAGGGGGCCTCATTCCATCCAGACCCGGAGTGGTTCCACCTCACCGCCTGGCTGTTATCAGGAGAGACTTAGAACTGCGTGGTCATGACCCCGATTCAGTGGAGGTCATTTTAAAGGCCAGAAGGGGTTCGACCAATCGAATCTACGACCACACGTGGTCCAAGTTTCACCAGTGGTGTCTACAGGAAGGTCTCTCCCCTCTGTGCATCCCCATACACAGAATTATTTCCTTCCTTATGCAAGGCTTCCATAAAGGTCTTTCCACCAGCACCCTCCGGCGTCATCTGGCAGCCATTTCATCTGTCCTAGGGGGTCCCCGCAGACAGCCTCTCCGATCCTTCCCTGAAGTTCAGGAATTCCTCAAGGGCATAGCCAACCTCAGACCTTCCAAGGTCCACAGGTATCCATCCTGGGATTTGCCACGGGTTCTCCATTCCCTCACGCAGGCACCATACGAACCCCTAAAATCGGCGTCCCTCAGGTACCTATCCTTTAAGGTAGCATTCCTGGTGGCTATTACCTCTGCCCGACGCATTTCGGAGCTGGCTGCCCTCTCAATCAGGCAGGACCTTTGTCAATTCCATCAGGACAAGGTAGTCTTGCGACTGGACCCCACCTTCTTACCCAAGGTCAGTTCCATGTTCCACAGATCTCAGGATATTGTCCTACCTTCCTTCTGCCTCCAACGAGACCATCCCTTGGCAATTAGATGGCACACCCTGGATCTCATCAGAGCGCTGAGAATCTATATCCAACGCACAGGACCCTTTCGGAGGTCAGAAGCACTTTTTATAGCCTATCACCCCAGAGTCATGGGGGCCAAAGTGTCTTCAACAGTAATAGGCCGTTGGATCAGAGGGACTATATCTAAGGCCTATGAGTCGGCCTCCCTCTCAGTTCCAAGGAACATCACAGCGCATTCCACCAGGAGCGCAGCCACCTCGGCCGCTTGGGCGACTCAAGCCCCGTTGGAGGAGGTCTGCAAAGCAGCCACTTGGGCCTCGCCAAATTCCTTCATCAGGCACTACAAGATTGATTCTTACGCTTCAGCGGACGCTGCCTTCGGCAGAAGGGTACTCCAATCCGTTATCTCACACGATAGCAATCTAATCCCACCCTAGGGACCATCTATTGGGTATGTCCCATGTGACTGCTGGACCCGCTCCTTCAGTACGGAGAATAGGCGTTGATTGCTTACCTGAACGCCTCTTCTCGTACGGTGAGCGGGTACAGCAGTCACTTCCCGCCCTTGTATGTGTCTTCTTTACCTTTCTATATCTTCTTTCTCTAACAATGAGAGTTGAACACTACAGAGCTTCACAGCTGAGCCTAGTCTATGGATTCGCGAATTCTGGGGAAGGGGCGGATCCGGCAAGCTTTTTTAACACTAGGCTCAGTTCCACCGGATTGGACATGAGCAACCCATGTGACTGCTGTACCCGCTCACCGTACGAGAAGAGGCGTTCAGGTAAGCAATCAACGCCTAATTTCAGATATCTCAGCACATAGGATGTCCACTTATCAGGATACATTTCATTAAGGTGATAATATAAGATTGTACACCTGTGGTTGTGTTCACACAGAGTTTGCCTATTTGTTTATTTATTTGACTTCTAGGTCCAGTTTGCCTGGAGGCAACTTTAGGGGGCTTATATGGTTTATTTAATAATTCACAGTCAAATAATTTGTATTAACATCAGTCATGGGTTATAATATTCAGTACCTGAATTAACACATGTTAAACCCAAACCAAGGAAACTATCTTAAAGCATACTGAAATGTGTGAACAAGGTCAATGTATATTCTTTTCAGTTCCAGGATATAAGAAGCATAACAAAAGGTTTAAGTCTTTAAATTTTTAATTGTTGGATTAACAGAAAGACACACGTGATACGACATTTACAGAATAACAAATTCTATTCTTAATTTCAGCTCAAAGACATGTCATTACTTATATGGAAGATGCAGTGAGTCAGCTACTAGAAAGCAAGGAAGATATTGGTCAATATGGCATTGCCAGATTCTTCACTGAATAGTAAGTATATTGCAATCTAATATTGCAATCTGTTAAACCCAAACCAAGGAAACTATCTTAAAGCATAGTGAAATGTGTGAACAATTATATTTTTACATAATTTTTTAGGGAGTGAACTCTATGTATACATATAATATATAAATCTACGAAAACAAATATAATATATAATTTATACCTATGTATAAATGTTAAGGACATTTCATCTTGGGGGATTAAAAGCAATTTATCCCAAGATTTTTATATGGGATAGCTTTATTCTACCTTAAGAAGATGGTCCTAAATGAACCCTGATTTCATAGTAGTATATTCAATTTAAGAAAAGCTTAGCCTAAAGAAACCATTCAACCGATTTTTAATTCCCTAGTATGAGTCTTTCCCCAGTCACGTTCCTAAATATACATTTCAGTCTATCCTCCATATTAACCTATCCAGGCTTCATGCTCTGGGGAATCCAGAGCATGATATCATGGTCTTTTGAGACTGAAGGATGCCAATGCAACATTTCAGAGAAATTAAGCACAAAATATCTAGGTGGTGTCACCAGACATTAACTGGATTCAGTTCAGTAGAAGATATATCAAATCTTATTTTATAATAATACATTAGCCAATCCAAAGTTCTGGATGTGAAAAAGACATTATATTACTGAGTTTGACAACTGATCTCATTTTATTGGTGGCCTGATATTTTTCTGATCTTCACCAATTTGCCACTTGATTTTTCCTGTTTTTGAGAACTTCTATATGTATAGAATACTGTATTGATCTTTAAGACATCATCTCCTCCTCTTTTTTCTAAAACAGCAGATTATGTGCCATTAAGTTGGTGTCCAGTCTTATCAAAGTCAGATTTTACCTATGAAGAATAGTTCATAGAAATATAAAATCTATTTTAAAATAGGTAGTATGCTGTCAGCTCTACAAGGTAGACCAATCAAGAGGCAGATGGTGAGTAAGCCTAAAACTAGTTTTAGTGAGATAGCTTCCTGAATCCCTATTTTCATACGACTTAAGCCATGTTTATCTGTTTGATGGATTGGTAATGAGTCTTCCCTCTTTCTCTCTTTTTATTTTTATTGAATAATTTTTTACAGAATAAAAATATTAAAAAGGAAATAAAGGAAAGTAAAAGAAATGAGAAAAGAACAAAGAAATTGAAAGACAAATAGAAAAACTAAATGTCTCCCAAACTTCTTTACAGCAGTTATTATGCATTTAGGTGTTATCATCTCTCCCCCTTTTTACATCATAATTCCCTTTTTCCATAAACTACATTTTGAAATCATCAATTCATAAATTACAAGTACATTTTTTCTATTTCAGCAAAACGTTCATAAAGATTTTCTAGTCATTGACAAACATAGTTAATTTTTTCTCTCTAACTCAGTAGGTCAATTTTGCTCTGCTTGTAAATTGGCTTTTTGACTTATCACTCTTTCACTTTAGGTATTTCAGAGTCTTTCTATCTTTATGTCATTACTGAGTAACAAAAATAATTGTCCATAAGTCTTTTCTACCATAGTTATTTATCCAGTATATCCAGCTAGAAAAGCAGATCTTTCCTCTCTGTATCAAGATCATAGTTTATACCAGGCTTGCACAACACATGGTACATGGATTTCATACAGCATGCCAAGCAGTCTCATGTGACTTGCCAGTGTTTTTTAAAAAGTAAGCCACTGCTGCCACTGGCCAGAAGTTTTGCTGCCAAGTATCTCCAAGCCTCACTGCCATCCACCAGCTCCAGCTAGCTGTGGAACAGCTGAACGGCACCTCAGGTATTTCTTTGCAGCCCACAAGTATTTTTAATGTGTCACTATGGCCTTTTCCCCTCAACAGATTGTACAAATCCGATCTATATTCTACATATACTTGACATACATAAAGTCACTTTCTGAGAATATTCTGCTTTAATTTTGTTTTTTTTAAAAAGGTAATCCTGATGAAATAATAAATAACAAAAAAAAACTGTTATCCAAAAAAGCTAGGACTTTTGTCTTCATGAAGAAGATTATTATTATTATTATTATTATTATTATTATTATTATTATTATTATTATTATTTATTACATTTGTATGCCGCCCCTCTCCGTAGACTCGGGGCGGCTCACAACAATAGTGGCAAAACAATGTAATACAAATCTAATAATCTAAACTAAAAACCCATAATTTAAAAACATGCACACAACACACCATACATAAACAATATAGGCCTAGGGAAGTTATTTCAGTTTCCCCATGCCTGACGGCAGAGGTGGGTTTTAAGGAGTTTATGAAAGCAAGGAGGGTGGGGCAATTCTAATCTCAGGGGGGAGCTGGTTCCAGAGGGTTGGGGCTGCCACAGAGAAGGCTCTTCCCCTGGGACCCGCCAGACGACATTGTTTAGTCGATGAGACCCGGAGAAGGCCAACTCTGTGGGACCTAATCGGTTGCTGGGATTCGTGCGGCAGAAGGCGATCCCGGAGTCATTCTGGTCCGATGCAATGAAAAACATGGGGAATACATGTTAGAAAACGTAAACCAGGCTAATTTCTGCTTGATCTTAGAAGTGGAATAATGGGAAACAGGGGGTGAGGTTTTCTCTTTTAAGTTAGGCGGTATGGGAGAGAGATCACAGTTTCTAAGAAGGACAAAGTGGGAAATGCCATGCTGTGTGTGTGTGGCACAGGTTCTTGTTGTGTGATGAACATTTCTGGAATTCCTAACATTCCTTGTGGTTCCCAGCAAAATATTTTGCCTAGGCAAAGTCAGGAAGTAGTGTGACTTCTAAAAGATTTTTGTAGAAGTCAAATCAAACCATACATTATGAAGAATTATGTGATATTTTCTTCTGCATTTTAAAAAACGAGTTAAGTAGCTGAAGGCAGGTTACAGCTGAAAACTGATATTCTTTGTTTTTCATCTCAGAATTGTTATCTGCAAGCTATGTGTTTTATTTCTGAAAAAAGAAACAGAAGCCTACACAATTCCTGAATCTTGAGCTAAATAGATTACAATGCAATTTGGACAAAGTGATCTTAAGGTGGAAAAGGTTAAGCAGCTTCTTTCTTTCCATTTTTCTTCTTTTCCAATTGTAGTCTGCCTAGGTTACTTTGCATAAACAAAGAAAGAAAAACCAAGGCATCAGGGAACTGTGTGCAGTTGGAGCCAGAATGCCTCTGTCATTTATTTATTTTATTTCTATATCTCCCATTCCTAGAAGCACTGTTGGCTAACACCACCATCGATGACCCCCCCCCCCTGTCCCAACCAATGTACAATATGAATAAAAACAACATCAAAATAATAAACATGAAAAATACAAAATAATGTACCCACCAAATTCCAGACATCATTTCCAACAAGCAATTCTCCTGTGCTAGATGGAACAAACTGGTCTTATGTATTGTCCTGAAGTCCAAATGGAAATTATGCCGGATCTCTGAGAGGAGGGAATTTGTTATTCTATAATTCTGTTACATGTATGGATGCACTGATAAAAATGCCCAGAACTTCATTGAGAGTAAAAAAATGACATTTCTTTAAAACGGTTAAGTCCAAAACCCTAAAACTACTCTGCCTTGCAGGAATTTATTTAAAGTCTGTTCCTCACCCCCTCTCCCCCATGTTGAAAATTTTCAGGTACATCTGTGATGAATCACAGATCACTTCCAAAAGTAAATCCCCAGTCATCTTCATTAGTACTATCTAGCTAGAATCCAACTCTATTTCAATCTAACTGATTGTATTTGCCAAATGCTGTGAAAATTCTTCACAGTGATCCTTCAGATGTTCTTGAATATTGTCTTTCTGGAAAAGGGAAATGACCTTATTTTTCTTTTATTATTTTTCTTTATTATTTTTTTAAAGGACTGGGAAATGAAGCAAGAGAATGAATGATTTTGGAGTTATAGGAGCCTTGAGAATTTCATGGTTCCATTAAAATCCGTGGGATCATGACATGAAAACAAACAAATGGAGCATAGGATTAACCAATCTGTTCTTAATTAAACTTAGTCACTTCTCCTTTGAGAAATTTACAATTCTGGGAAAAGCAGAAAAAAGACAATGTCCAGCAGCAAGGTGAATATAATGGTAATAAGAACATCACTAAAAGATCAGGTTGAGGACAGATCTTCATGAAGAAAATATATTTATTCTTGTAAACAGTATCAGGACCCTGATGCTCAACTCTCCTATCCCAGGATACTGTATAGTTTTCAGGCCTCTATCTAAACTTCATTCTACTTAATGTTATAAAGTGAGGAACAAATACAAGGAAGCTACACTGATGGAATCTTGTCACCCCAAATTGAATTGTCATCCATCCATCCTACTTTAAACAGTCCATGCAACAAGCTGTTCCCAAACAACTTCCAGAACAACTTTGATGACACAGAATCCAAAGCACAGCCTAACTGGAGAATCAGTATTCCAAGGCATGTCCAGTATTGGCAATTTCAATCCGGACTTCTCACTATTGGCACAAACCTTCAGATGTCCTGCCTGCTTTCACTGCTGGCCAACTATGATGCACACTGAATTAAAATATTAGAGAAACAAATAGTGAAGCAAGCAAAAATCACTATGGCACAAGTTGAAGTTGTTTGGGCCTCCAAGTGCTGTCTTACTCTCTCCTTGGCCCCTTAAGTTACCTTCTACTCGGGAAATGGCTTCTTTTTTACTAAGATGCCTTAAACCTGTAGGAAAGACATGCTTCCAGGAACTTACATATTGGCCTCAGATTCCATTCCATTCAATTACAGGTATTGCCTCTAGTAAATGGCTTTTTGTCCTTTTTCCTTTTTATTGTTGTTCCTTTTGTTTATGGTCTGCACCTCACGGTTAAGTGTGCTAGGAGGATAAAAATATCCTGAGAGGAGTTAAGGCATAGCTTACTATGGTGATGAATAAGTGGAATAAATACATTGCTTAGGTATAAAAAGACTCTTGAATATCCAGTTGAGACTATTTATTTTATTTATTTATTTATTTATTTAGTCCAATACACAATAATACACAATGACGGTTATAGAGGATATAGGAGAGAAGAAATATGAGATATAGGAGAGACTATAGGACAGGGGATGGAAGGCACTCTAGTGCGCTTATGTACGCCCCTTACTGACCTCTTAGGAATCTGGAGAGGTCAATCGTGGATAGTCTAAGGGTAAAATGTTGGGGGTTAGGGGATGATACTACCCATTGTTGTGAGCCACCCCGAGTCTACGGAGAGGGGTGGTATATAAATCTAATCTAATCTAATCTAACTACAGAGTTCGGTAATGAGTTCCACGCTTCGACAACCCGATTACTAAAGTCATATTTTTTTACAGTCAAGTTTGGAACGGTTAATATTAAGCTTGAATCTGTTGTGTACTCTTGTGTTGTTGTGGTTGAAGCTGAAGTAGTCTTTGACAGGCAGGACATTGCAGCATACGATCTTGTGGGCAATACTTAGATCATGTTTAAGGCATCGTAGTTCTAAGCTTTCAAGACCCAGGATTGTAAGTCTAATTTTGTAGGGTATTCTGTTTCGAGTGGAGGAGTGAAAGGCTCTTCTTGTGAAGTATCTTTGATCATTTTCAAGGGTGTTAAAACCTCTTCAATATGAGCAATAGATAAAGTATTTTAAAAGATTAATATTTTTGAGAAAGTACTGATAAAAGCACTCTCTTTTATTGTGCTCTCTCTTCCTATTCCAAAACCTTTTGCAGATTTCTGTTCTTATGGAAGAATACATGAACCCCCTCTTCTCCCAACTCCTTCGTTATAATAGCTTGGTCAAACAAACCAATGATTGTTTCTGGGATTGTGAGCCTGTCATAGAACATGAGCAAAAGATTGCCAGTATGCTCAGCTTTTATACAAGACTTTCTGAAAAAGGGGATCGTATTACTGTAACATTCATGATGGGAGAATATTAAATTACCAGCAAGGATAAGGGTTGTTTTTTTTAAAGACAGAATGCTCCCAAGAGTCTCTGAAAAGTTTTTGCTAGAGAGGAGTCATGCTGAGATGGTACTCTAATCATTTTTTTTTATTTTGGAAACTGTAGCAGGATATGTCATTATTTCAATAGGTTTTGATGAGGGAGTTATAAATAAGAAAATAAGAATGTCTGCGGCATGATTTTTTTTTAAATGACCTTTTCTTCTTTCGAAAGTTTATCTGCAAGGGGATCTTCCATTACATTACCATTAGGTTTGTCCAGAATCCCTTTTCAAAGTAGTTTTCAACCTTCCAAGAAGAAAGACCAAGTTGGACAAAATGGAACATGTTAATGTAAGATAGAGATTCTGGCATGTGTTCACATGTGTCCTATTTACTATGACATTATGGCAACTTGGTAGAAGCCTGGTCTTTTTGCTGGATTTGAGCATCTTGGGTAGCAATTACTAGATGTGCCAATAGGCTTTTGCTACTTAATTGGCAAAACCCAATGCTAAAAACTCTTTATTAATATTGCGATGAGGAATAGGTTCAGAAACTGAATACTAAAAGAATCTTGTTTCTGCGTCTTGTGAAACAGAAATAGTTCTTAACACATCAACAATTTCTATGTAATGTAACTTGCACAATGAGATTAATAGAATAGATTTCCAAATCTAGGGCATCTCCTTCTTAAGAAGAAATGTGATTTTTTTAAAAACACGTATTTATTTTGTGACTGTTTAATTTCCTACGCAGAAAGTTGACTTGAGGTTTGGCGGGGTAGTGGTGGTGGTGTGCGGAGGAGGAAGACTAAACAGCAGCATTATCTTTTCATCTGTGAGTGAAAAAATAAACTACTGGAGCTTGTTTTTTGTCATTATTAAATCCATTCAATAAGCTTTGGAAAATTTGGTTCAAATTTTCATGAGCTAAATGACCTAATAAACGTATAGTTTCAAATTAATATTTGTGTTATGACTTCCACATTCAGGCTATGTATTTCTATCTCTTTCTTTTAATATCTTATATTTGAAGTTCATTTCTTTTCTCTACCGGCTTAGGATAATAGAATTATAAGGTTAGAAGGAGCCTTGGAAATCTTTTAATCCCCGCACCCAAGTCAGAAGGCCACATACCATCTTGGACAAATGGTTGTCCAATCTTTTCTTGAAAACCTCCAGTGATGGAGCACCCACAATTATGGGAGGCTAAGTATTCCACTACTTAATAGCTCTCATTGTCAGGAAATCTCTCCTTATTACTAGGTTAGATCTTTGACAAGCTTCCACTCATAACCTCTAATATACTACAGGTGCTATGGAGAATAAATCAATGCCTTTTTGGGTAGCAGCCCTTCAAGTACTGGAGTTATCAAGTTTCACCCCAGACTTTTTTTAAGGCTAAACATATCTAACTCCTTTGGTTTCGTAGGATTTAGCCTCCAGTTCTTCATTGGATTTAGCCTCCAGGCTCCTTTGTTGCTCTTCTCCGCATCCTTTTCTAGGGCCTCAGCATATTTTTTGTATTGTGGTGAACAAAATGGACTCAATATTCCAAATACAGCCTTACCAAGTTACCAGTGCAGCATAAAATAGTATTATTGCTTCTCTTGATTTCAATGCTATCCCTCTATTGATGCAGCCCAAGAACCCATTACCATTTTTGGCAGCTGCAGCATACTGCTGACTCACAGGTAAGCAGTAGTCCAACAGGCCACTAAATCCCTCCATAGGCTTTAGAGCCAGATACCTATCTACCTTAAGTCTGCTTTCTGAAGTGTTAGCAATTCCCTCCCAGTTTGCGTCATCCACCAATTTGATGACTGCTCCTTCAATCCTTTCCATCTAAAACATTTGTAGAGATGCTGAAGAGCATTTGGTCAAGGCAGAACCTTGAGGAACTCCATTGCATACATCCCTTCACATAGACCTGTTTCCATTAAGGATCACATTCTGAGTGACTATCCTTAATAGAATTACTACAAGGATTTTAACAAGACAGACTAACAGTAACAGAGTTGGAAGGGACCTTGGAGTCATCTAGTCCACCCCCCTGCTCGTGCAGGAGACCTATACCAGGGATTCAAACAGCCAAACTGCCAACCTTTCTGATCGACAAGCTCAGTGTCTTAGCAACTGAGCCACCTAGTGTTGTGGTTAGCTCTGGCCCTGCTCCTGCCCCAAGGACTGTGGATGTGGGGGAGACATCCACATGCTGCCAGCCTGTTTTGCCCCTGGTGGAATCTGCTGATGAAGGCTCCTCTGACCAAGTAGACATGAGTGACAGGGAGGAGGAGAGTGTGGCAGACAGCTCAGAAGGAGATCAATTATCTAGCTCCTCCTTGGATTCAGAACAAGAGTTAATGATACAGCCACGCATGTGGAGAGCGATGCATAGGCAACAACAACTGAGAGATTATTATCAAAGAAAATGAGGCCACCTGTGGTTGGGTGGGGCTGTGGTAATTAGTGAGGCTGCTATAAACAGCAGCCTGTGGGTTTGGCCATTGTGGAGGATTATCTGATCCTTGTGTTTCATGACTGCTTTACTGACTTTGACTTTTTGTGTGCTGATTTTTCCCTGCTTTGAAACTAAACCAGAGCAAAGTGTGTTTCACTTTGTGAAAGAAGAAGGACTGTGAATTGCCTCACAGCTGCAAGCTAAGTATCACAGAACTGATAAGGGACTTGTACAAATTACCAGTTTGTTTGGAGATGAGTGCTCTTGGCTATACCAAAAGAGGGCTTGGTTTAAGTGAATTTTTATTATAAAGAACATTGTTTTGAATTTTCAAACGTGTGTGTGTCTGAAATTTGTACCTGTGAATTTTGGGGAGGATTCTACCAGAGAGCCCGACAGAACACCTAGTATAGGGTCAAGATGACAGCATTGACTCCAACACCAGCTGACTACAAAAAACCAGTGATAAATGCATGGCTGCTGCAACCCTCACCCTGGCTGTGTGGTGATATTTTCAACTGGCAACTTCCCCTGGGATTCTTTGTGGCTGGTTACTGACAAGTCTTCCAGGTTAATCTTAGAAATACTGAAAAGGAGAAGACCTTGGCATGTAGTTTTATCCCTGTGATATAGAGAATGAAACAACATTCTGAGATTTATACTCAAGAAATTGTTGTTGCATTGATCTAAGTTGTAGAAGGTTTTCCAGTTTATTCAAAACTTGCAGACTTTGAGTGGGGATTGAATTAGAGAAGCCAGAGGCAGACTACTTGATCTGCCAATTGGTTAGCATTTTTTGGGGTGGTGGTGGTGGTGGTGGGTTTTTTAAAATTGTTTTGCTAAGCAATCTGAAATCCAGCTTCAGAAATATATTGGAGTTAGCTTGGCTGTTATATCAAATGAGAATTAAAGCCACTGATTTCACAATTTAAAATATTCTGATAGAATATCAATGTCTTCAGCCTCTGAAAGTCAATGCTTGGGAGTCAATGGTAAAAAAAAAAAATCTACTGAATGTTTAGTTGCTTTCTTAGTAATTGGTAGCCAGTAACACTGAACCGTAATTATATTCTATTCCTTTCTCCACTCGGGCTTTCCTTTCTGCTGATGAAGTGTGACGAAGATTCCACTTCAGTATAGAATAAAGGTCTGCATGTTGACATTTTCTCAACAGCATGCTCTCAGGACCCACTTATTTTTGCTCAGTGAGCCAAAGCTGGTTTTCTATTCCCTGAGAATGAATAGGAAAAAAGGCATATAAGGAAGAATAATTAAATATTCAGTAAGATGCATTGCTTGAATATTTAATCTGTTTATAATTTTCCTTACTCAATACATGTAATTTTCCTTACAACTTACAAAGTAAATGAGATTTATTGACCTAAATCTTAAATTTTCTTACAAGGAATTAACTTGCTGCTTCCTCAGATTTTTCTAAGGAAGATTCCATCAGGCTGCAACAAAGGACTGAAAACTGGCAGACTCAGCTGTTACTCACCTTGAACTGTTTTCATTTTAGATATTTATTCTTTCCAACTACAAATTGGTTCCTTAGTTTGCTTTTTTCATCCTTCTCCAATTCTGGGTTTTTTTTTAGATCTTTTATAACATATGGCTATGAGTGGAAACTCTTTTAGAATGTTAACTCTTGAATTATGTAATCAGTTCTTGGAGACTTTTCAGCAGGGATGGGTTCCTCCCGTTTTGGACAGAATCACCCAAACCAGTAGCGACCCGCTGGTGATATCACAATGTCGTCATGGATCTGGTTCGATCGGTGCCAGTCCGTGGGCGCCGCCATCTTTTTTTGGGGGGGGGGAATGTTTTCCAAATGTTTTACTATTTGGAAAGTTTTTATTTATTTATTTATTTATTATTTAGATTTGTATGCCGCCCCTCTCCGAAGACTCGGGGCGGCTCACAACAAGATATAACAAATCATAAATAATTCAAATAACTTTAAAATATTTAAAGATTTAAAAGGAACCCTCTGCTGCTGCTTGAAAAAGGGACCTCCTGCCTGCCCCCAGGTTTACACTTACCTTTATTCCTTCGCCTGAAGCACAGCTGATCAGCTCCTCAGCTCTGTTTCAGGCTGATTATAACTACTGAGCATGCATGGAAACAGAATTGCACAAGGGGCCGCACGCACCTGCGGAAAACATTGTGATGCGAACCGGTGGTGAAGGTAAGTGGAACCCACCCCTGCTTTTCAGCTGAACAGCAGTGTTAAATGCTGAACTTTATGAAGATATATTCAGATCAGCTCTTTTTGTTGGCAAAAAATGAAATAGGAAATACATTTTAGGCACTTTTGCATGACTTTTATTATTAGCAAGTAGAAGAAGTGTAAAACTCTTTTTTACACATTATTATTGAGTGGAAGAAGTGTAAAATTCTTTCTCAATATGTAATCTGTTGCTAAGAGTTAAATGATAATCATCGATGAATGAAAAACAATTGTGGATATAGTAATAATGATAAAACAGGCATGGTATTTACTGTATCAATTCATCTGCACAAATTCTAAACTTGTGGGGAACCTGTTTGGATTTTTAGCAGCTTTTAGAGAATTGAAAATTTTGTTCGCTTTGATAGAGTTGTCTGTTTTTTGAAATTATTTGGATTTCTGGGCCACCCTTCTGGGTCATCCTTCTCCATAGACTCAGGGCGGCTTACAAAACAAGAATAAATTCAGATTAGAACATGTAAGAAACCCAAATGTTAAAACTCATCTAAATCTAATCCAAAAGCCCCAATTTTTTTTAAAAAAACAATCATCCAAATTCATTCCATCATAATCATCACGGCCAATTCTCCATATTCCCCCAGTATTTCCATTAACCTACATTCAGATTGTAGTGGTTTCTCAATTATAAATGCTAAGTCATCTGCAAATGTTTTCAATTTAAAGCTTTGTTTTTTGACTTTTTTGAATAAACCTTTAATTTGACAATCTGCTCTGATTTTCCTTGTTAAAACCTCCAATGATAACATAAATAATAGAGGAGTTAATGGGCATCCTTGTTGTGCACCTTTTTAAATGTAAAAACTATCGGTTGTTTCCCCATTAATGATTATTTTGCTGAATAAATTGTTTTAAACATTTTTATAAAGTTCTCTCCAAATTACATATAGCTTAGTTGGCTGAGCATGAAGTCCCATTTGATATTATCAAATGCCCTTTTGCACGTCTAGAAAAATGAATGCCTTTTCGTTATGGACTTCATAGTATTCTAGAACAGTGATTTTCAACCTTTTTTGAGCCGTGGCACATTTTTTACATTTACGAAACCCTGGGGCACATGGAGCGGGGGGGAGGGGGGCTAAAAAAAGTTTGGACAAGAAAATTCTCTCTCTCTCTTCCTCCCCTTCGCTCTATTTCTTTCTCCCTCCCTCTTTCTCTCCCTTCCTTCCTCTTTCTTTCTCTCTCTCCATCCCTTTCTTTCTCTTCCTTCCTCTCTTTTTCTCTCTTTCTCTCTCCCTCTCTACATCCCTGTCTTTCTCTCTCTCTCCTTCCCTCCCTCTTTCCTTCTCTCTGTCTTGCTTTCTTTCTCCCTCTCTTTCTCTCTCTGTCTTGCTTTCTTTCTCTCTTGTTCTCTTTCTCTCTCGCTCGCTCTTTCTCTCTCTTTCTTTCTTTCTCTTTCTCTCTTGCTTTCTCTCTCTCTCTTGCTTTCTTTCTCTCTTGCTTTCTCTCTCTCTTGCTTTCTTTCTTTCTGAGCTTCGCGGCACACCTGACCATGTCTCGCGGCACACTGGTTGAAAAACACTGTTCTAGAATACTGTATCTAAAATTATCCTGATATTATTTCTTATGTTTTTTAGGCAGAAAGCCATTTTGATCTACGTGTATCAGTTCTACCAAATATTTTTTCAATCTGTTAGCCATTATACACGAAAATTTTATAATCTGAGTTTAAAAGGGATATAGGTCTATAATTTTTTATATGTGCCAAATCAGTATTATCTTTGGGGATCAGAGTTATTATTGTTTTTCCCAGGATGGTGGAATTTTCACATTATTTAACTCTTCATTGTATATCTAATAATCTTGGGCTTAGGCTATCTTGAAAATTCTTATATAACTCAACCAATAAACCATCCAGGCCGGGTGCTTGGTTGTTTTTTGTGTCTTAATTGCATCGGAAATCTCTAAGGGGGTTATTTCTGTATTTAACATTGTTTGAATCTCTGGTGCGACTGTCAGCAGTTCAGATTTTTGTAAATATTGTAAAATGTTACGGTTATTATTTCTTTCTGTATCGTTGTATAATTTCTTATCAAATTTGAATGCTATACATTTTCCCCCCCGTTTATTGTATATTACAAAAACTTTTCTGTTGCAGTACTAATAGTCCTTGATTTGCAACTGGCCATTTAGTGATCATTTGAAGTTCTAATAGCTTCCTCATGGTCACCTAACTGCATTTTGGGCTCTTGAGAACTGGCACATTGTGTAGATGCTTACAGTGTGCCTATATGCTGAATAAAATTTTAAGACATCTTCAGGGGTATGTAACTTTTTAGTTTTTGAAGGCTCCATTCTCTAATATTATCACATAATTACCATATTTTTCGGAGTATAAAACACACCTTCCCCCCCAAAAGAGACTGAAAATTCAGATGCATCTTATATTCTGAATGCAGCTTTTTTTCGAAGCTTCCTCCCCACAGCCCTAACTAGATGCTAAGGATCTTCCCAGCTCTTATCTTGCAGGTTCTTTCATTGTTACTGTCTATGAAGAATGTTTTCCAAGCCCTAAGTCTTTGGAGAGTTTTTTTCATTGCTTTAATTTGCTCCAAGTAAGTTTCTTTCCAGCGCTAACCAGGTGCTAGTGATGTTCCCAGTTCTTACCGCTTGCAAGCTCTTTCATTGTTACTCTCTGCTAAGAATGTTTTCCAACCCCTGTCTTTGCATGGTTTTTTCCATTGCTCTAACTTGCTCCAAATATTTTTTTCCAGCCCTAGCCAGGTGCTAACAATGTTCCCAGTTCTACCGGCTTGCAAGGTCTTTCATTGTTATTCTCTGGGAAGAATGTTTTCCAAGCCCTAAATCTTTGCAGTTTTTTTTCATTGCTCTACTTGCTCAAAATTTTTCTTTCCAGTCCTAACCAGGTTCTAACAATGTTCCCAGCTCTTATGGTTTGCAAGCTCTTTCATTGTTACTCTCTCTAAATAAGGTTTTTTTTAAAGCTCTAACCAGGGGCTAAAATAATATGCTGAAACTGACCAGACTAAGAATGCTAGCCAGATGAATATCTGGTAAGCAGATTCTTTTCCCTATTTTCCTCCCTAAAAACTAAGGTGTGTCTTAAACTTCGGTGCTTTTATATTCCGAAAAATACGGTAATCAAATTATAGTGATTTTTTAAAAAAGAACCTCTTTAAGTTCTAAACATTTTCTGAAGTGTAGCAAATGCATGCTATGATAAATGAAGAAGAATATGTGGTCACAATGCAGCAGAGAGTGAAAATGTATAAATTTTGTTTTCAAAACCATTGCAAGTAGGATGCTTGGCTGCATAGCTAGAGGTATAACAAGCAGGAAGAGGGAGATTATGATCCCACTATATAGAATGCTGGTGAGACCACATTTGGAATACTGTGTTCAGTTCTGGAGACCTCACCTACAAAAAGATATTGACAAAATTGAACGGGTCCAAAGACGGGCTACAAGAATGGTGGAAGGTCTTAAGCATAAAACGTATCAGGAAAGACTTAATGAACTCAATCTGTATAGTCTGGAGGACAGAAGGAAAAGGGGGGACATGATCGAAACATTTAAATATATTAAAGGGTTAAATAAGGTCCAGGAGGGAAGTGTTTTTAATAGGAAAGTGAACACAAGAACAAGGGGACACAATCTGAAGTTAGTTGGGGGAAAGATCAAAAGCAACATGAGAAAATATTATTTTACTGAAAGAGTAGTAGATCCTTGGAACAAACTTCCAGCAGATGTGGTAGATAAATCCACAGTAACTGAATTTAAACATGCCTGGGATAAACATATATCCATCCTAAGATAAAATACAGAAAATAGTATAAGGGCAGACTAGATGGACCATGAGGTCTTTTTCTGCCATCAGACTTCTATGTTTCTATGTTTCTATGTTTCTATTTTGTAATTCTGGTCAATTTTCAGTGCAAAAGTAAATGGCAGTACAGTATACTGAAAACTCATTACATCCTTATATTTTACCTTGGGGAGAAATAAATAAATGTGATAACCGTCACAATGTAATGCACAATGCCTGTGGGCTTTGCCTAAAGAATTCATGATTACCAGTATTCCTATTTACTCTTCCATATACCCATTTTTCCCACAAGGATTTTGCATTGCCGCGTAACATAGTTATTGCGTCTTTCTCTGCAGAAGAAAAATATTGTAGCAGAATCTACCTTGGGGAAATCTATCCATTTGTATTGCATTACAACCTAGTGGTAGTGGATCATAACAGATTGCAGCTGATCGTATGGTTCATGTTTCACCTATAAAATGATACAATACTTTATTTTTCCTTGGGTCACTTATTGGAAAGAAAACCAAGACATTTTACTACGTCCCTGTTAATAGTTTCCCCCCACTAACCTTTGAGAGAAATTCAGACAAGGATTTGCTCTCACAATCCAAGTCTGAGTTAACGCTATCTTCATTCTTTGCTAGAGAGTGGTGGGGGTGTAGAGGAACAGGGGAAATTGAAGCATGAAGCTTCAGAGGCTCAGTTTACCTTTGGAGTGAATAATAGTGTATGTGTGTGTGTATTGGGGGGGGGTGTTTCTCACTTAGTAGTCAGTGAAGCTTTGGCCACAGTGACATTAAAAAGCAATTTGATACTCTTGAGAATGTAATGTAATGTAATTTAGGCTCTGATCATAAGATTATCTTCCAGAGTTTTCCTACAGTAAAGTTTCAGTTGTGAGAATAATGTAGAGGCTGGATGTCTATGTTAGTTATACAGCACTGCAGTGATAACATATATATGGAATACCATGCAACACTCAAACACTGATTCTTAATTTTGCTGTGAACTACTTTTTCCTTTCCTTGAGCTATCTCCAAGCATTTCTCCATGGCTACTTAGCCCATTATGAGATAGGCCTGCAGTCTTCCAGCATACTGAATTTCCCAACTCATAACTCTAAAATGCTTTATTCCAGAGTAGAAAGAGTGCACGATATGTGGCCTATTATATCCATATCAGTTTGCTTATCCTTTTCAAGCAGCCATTGTTTTTTAATAGGGTTTTGCCTGGCAGGGGTAGTACTTAAATCCTGCCATGTAAGAATGGCCAGCTTGAGTTACAGCTGGCTGTACTATGCTGTTCTGATCAAAGGATTCCTGCTTTTTTAAAACTTTCTTTTCCCCTTTGTTTCTTTTCCTCTTTGTTTTCATATATAGTGGCCCATAATTCAACACAGCAAAATCTTGCAACCTTTGATTTGAAAGATCAAGGTATTAAGTAATTGACCTAGTTTCCTGTTGCTTCTTTGACCTATTAGAAAGACGGTAAGAAAGAAACTAAAATAAGTTTTTGAGCCATAGTCTACACCAGCCTCTTTCTGTCTAGTGCTGTCCAGATATTTTAAGATTAGAGCCCCCAAGATTTTTAGCTAACGCGGTCAATGTAAAAGATTATAATATTTTTGCTTGAATTTTGAAAAATGGCTTGTATCTGCTGAAACTTAAAATAGTATTTATCAAACTGGAAGATAGGAAAAAACATCAGTAGTGAGGCCCATGTTGGTTACTGTTGCTAAACCCCATGTCTTCATTGTGGCTCATTAGACTTAGAATAGGGAGACACAGCATGTGGTACTTCAGATGTTGCTGAATTATAATTCCCAGGGACCCTATGAAACATGGCCAGAGATGAGGAATTGTGCAAAGCTACTTATCCATTCACTCTACTGTCAACTAAAAGGAGGAATGAGATCAAATATGTTTGCACGGAGGTCCCCAAATGTGAATAGTGTTCACTTTGGTAAGCATGTCTTTTAACCTGTTGACTGCATCCAGTGTTATGTTGTACTTTAGAAGCAATGGTACTTACCGTGTTTCCAAATACATTTTTTCTTTTTTCTTAAACTTCCCAAGACAGTTGAAGTTGCTGGAGACTTAATAAAACACTGGGAATTAGATTCCATTTCTTTCCCAAAATGTGATCAGGCAGACCTGGCAGCAACAATGGGTTCTTAAAAGCTACCAAATATGAGGGCATACCATCCTGACAACATGAGGCTGTGTTCCAGATTTGAACACTAAATAGTATAGGCATATTAAGCAGGTCTGAGATAAAACTGTACGAACTTGGCAGTGAGCCTAGGGGCTTCATGCTGTGTATATAAGTGAACAAAAAGACCATATAGAAGAAGCAATTATTCTTTACACAAGAGTGGGGTTTTTTTAGGATTCGGCAAACCTTTCAGTTACAGTCAGTAAGATATGTGTGGACAGTTTGATGATTAGAAACAGTGCATGGGCATGTGGTATTATTCTTGCTTACATTTTGCTTTCTACTTCTCCTTTGATATTGAGTGGCATGAAACAGTTTTGTAAGGAAGTAGTTGTATGTCTTTTCCCCAATATTCTCATCAGAAACATAGAAATTGACGGCAGAAAAAGACCTCATGGTCCATCTCTGCCCTTATACTATTCCCTGTATTTTACCTTAGGATGGATATATGTTTATCCCAGGCATGTTTAAATTCAGTTACTTAAAGATTAAAGATGTTAGAACCATCTCAGGTAGATTCCCCCCAATTTACTGGAGAAAAAGAATTGTGGGGAGGTATAATAGAATGATATTTGTTGGATTCTGTGGTGGAGGGAATAAGAGGAGGCAGGTTATATGATATATTTGCTGCCTTGAATTATTTGCAAAAATAATAAAACAAACAAATAAACAAATATTATGTTATTATAGCCAGTCTCAGTGATCTGATATACTTGATATGCTGACAACTATCAAGTAATGCTTTTCTTGAACACAATTAATATTAATCAGTACAGATAGTCCTTACTTAGAACTACTTATTTACCGACCATTTGAAGTTATGACACTGAAAAAAAGTGACTAATAATTGGTCCTTGCCCCTGTGATTATCATAACATCCTCACAATAGTTATATGATCAAAATTTGGACACTTGGCAATCGACAAGAATTTTCAATGGTTGCAGTATTAAAAAATGAGATGTATTCTTGTCTTTGCACGTAATGTGAACCTGTTTTTTTTAAGAAAACCCATTCAAATCACACACCTTTAATCTGATGAAATGTCCTGCATTGCCTTCCATTGAAAGCCAGACATGGTACCTACTCACAGAATGAATCTATTTGAAAGCATTTACTGCCCTTTCCTGGAACAGAAGGTTCTCTTATTTCAATAAAGGAGAATAATTGTAGGTCAGGGTTGAAATGAGGGATTCTTGGTGCTCTCTGAGCTAGTTTGTTTTCTTGAAGATGTTTCATTACCCAAACTAGGTTATCTTATCTGCACACATTTTTTCAATTCCTACTTTTCAGGAGGCATAGTTAATCCAATGTTGTGGTTGGTTTCTATTAAAAATTAGCATGGCATCCTATGATTTTTTTTCTTTGTTTGAAAAAGCCCAAAGGTTTTCTAAGTGTTCTTTAAAAGATTTATGTATTTTTGGCACACTGGCTGAATATAATTATACTGGAGACAATGCTCAATTGAGTCTGGGCTCAGAGCAGTAGCACCTGAGTTCGAATAGTCCCATGACATTCCTGTTGGAAAAAATGGGCTTTATAATTGCTGAATCCTGCTCCATCTATTCTTGGTGTGTGTGTGTTCACATGACTGTCTTGCTAACATAGAGTGAGTATGCTGCAAGGCACGTCTTTCCCATTCTTGGCACACTAAGAAGATTCCTGTCTGGTTTGGCTTCTGTGGAGCATGTAAAGGCAAGGTTTCTAAGTACAAACATTTTTTTTGCTGATGCCCGCAGTCCTCTAAACCCCTTTTAAAAATTGTGAAGTTACCCTGGTTTCGGTCTCCTATCCAACCACCCCCGCTTAACAGAGTTTCTCACTTCTGTAATGTGAAAGGTGACTATTACTATTAAAGAGACCACCCATAAGTCCGACAAAACCTCTGAGTGAAACACTAGTGCTTGAAGTATGTTAGGGTACTAATGAGGACTTTAGTTTTGTTAGTGCAAGTAGACAAGTCAGGAATTGTGTCCATGGTAACTCCAATTGATATGTTAATTTGCCTATCCCTCCTTAATGGTTTGAAGGGAGCAGGTCTTCAGCAAAATTTGATGTAATGATTGCCATTCTTTCTTTTTAAGGGGACATACCTGTAGGCAATCATGCATAATACTCATTAAGGAAAATGGAAAGTAGTTAAATATGATGGCACTGAGCCACACAGTAACAAATCTCATTTCTGCCTAGTACTGTGCAAATCTATTTCATGTGGTAAGTTTGTGATTCAGTATGTCATATAAAGACAGAACATTGTATTAATGGGACAAAGCATGGTTCAATTAATCTTTTATTTAAATATTTCTGTTTGTTTATTTGTGTCCTGCCTTTGTTATTTTTACAAATATCTCAAGGAAGAGAATGTAACTACATGGAGAGATATATGCAGTGGAGCACCCCCAAGGCTCTGTTTTAGGCCCAGTACTCTTCAACATCTTCATCAATGAGTTGGATGAGGGGATAGATGGGGAACTTATCAAATTTGCAGATAACACCGAACTGGCAGGAATAGCCAACATTCCAGAAGATACGTGCAAAATACAGAACGATCCTGACAAACTTGAACAGTGGCGCTATCTAACAAAATGAAATTCAATGGTGAAAAAAGTAAGGTTCTACATTTAGGCAAGAAAAACAAAATGCACGGGTACAGTATATATGATACATTGCTGAACAGTAGTAACTGTGAGAGGGATCTTGGACTCCTAATGGACAACCATTTAAATATGAGCCAGCAATGTGCAGTACCTGCCAAAAAAGCCAACACCGTTCTAGGCTGCATTAACAGAGGGATAGAATCAAGATCAGGCAAAGTGTTAATACCACTTTATAAGGCCTTGGTAAGGCCACACTTGGAATACTGCATTCAGTTTTGGTCTCCACTATGTAAAAAGGATATTGAGACTTTAGAAAAAGTGCAGAGAAGAGCAACAAAGATGATTATGGGACTGGAGGCTAAAACATATGAAGAATGGTTGCAGGAAATGGGTGTGTCTAGTTTAATGAAAAGAAGGACCAGGGGAGACATGAGAGCAGTGTTCAAGTATCTCAGGGGTTGCCACAAAGAAGAAGGAGTCAGCCTATTCTCCAAGGCACCTGAGGGTAAAACAAGAAGCAATGGGTGGAAACTAAACACGGAGAGAAGTAACTTAGAACTAAGGAGAAATTTCCTGAGAGTCAGAATGGTTGATCAGTGGAACAACTTGCCTCCAGAAGTTGTGAATACCCCAACAGTGGAAGTTTTTTAGCAGATGTTGGATAACTATCTGTCTGAGGGTTTCCTGCCCAAGCAGGGGGTTGGTCTAGAAATCCTTCAAGGTCCCTTCCAACTCTGTTGTTGTTGTTGTTGTTGTTGTAATATCCAACATAACTTCCTCCTTATATTTTCCTCACAACAGCAACACTGGGAGGTGGGTTGGGCTGAGAGAGTGATTGGCCCAAAGCTGACTTTCATGTCTAGACATGACTTGAACTCACTTTCTAGGTGGTGACTAGTGATGGGCGAACCCAACGGTGTTGGGGTTCGGCAAGTTCGGATGAACTTTACGCAAAATTCGGCCGAACCTGAATCGAACTTGAACTCGAATCCAAAACATGTTTATTTTCACGTGAAAGTACCGCCCTTTTCTTGCAGCGCTGCTGCGGTGTCTTTTTTCGTAAAAATAACAATGTTTATTTTTACGTGAAGACCTCCCTTTGAAGGAGCTGGGGAATCCCTCCCACGAAGAGATTCCGGGGGCGGAGCTTTGACGTCACCGGCAGGTTGCTAAGGATGCCAAGGTGATCACTTCCTGGATTCCATGGAATCCAGGAAGTGATCACCTTGGCGTCCTTAGCAACCTGCCGGTGACATCAAAGCTCCGAACGCCGAACATGACCCCGAACTTTGCCCAAAGTTTGAAAAAAATTCGGGTTCATGTTCGGCATACCGAACACTGCAAAATTCGGTACGGACCCGAATTGTGCAGGTTCGGTTCGCCCTTCACTAGTGGTGACTTAACCATTAAAGCAAACTGGCTCTATATAACTCACAATTTTTATAGATAATTAATAGTCTTTAGGAAATTTTTAGATGTTAAAAAACTATGTTAGAAATCATTTGCTTTCTGTAAAAAAACATATAACTTTATTATACTTTCTTTAATTGAAATGCTTTCTATCTGAATACTGTATTTTCAAATATTTCAAGAACTTTTTGTGGGGTGATGTGTTTGAATCAGTATTGACTCCTAGCAGGGGTGGGTTGTGCATTCTTTTGCTGCTGGTTTGCTCAGGGTTGTGCATTTGCACAGCAATCAAGAAATAGCTTCTGCACATGCACAGAAGCCAAATCCAAAATGGCAATGCCCATGGAGACACTGACAGAACCGGCTCCGTGATGTCACTGCCAAGTTACCAACGGTTCTAAAGAACCAGTTAGAACTGGTAGGAACCTACATCTGACTTCTAGTAACTGCTTGGACAAGTCACTGCAGTTTTCTTGCCAAAATTTCAGAAATGGTTTGCCATTGCCTCCTTCCTAGGATTGAAATAGTTTGACTGGCTCAAAGACACCCAGATGACTTTGTGCCTAAGCTGGAACTAGAACTCGCAATCACTTAGTTTCTAATCTGGAGCCTTTAATCAACATACCAAATTAACTCTCTATATTCAGTTTAATAATATGTTATTAAATTTAAACCTGAAATTGGACCAGGAAAACTCTGCTATGTGTTGTGGTTAGCTCTTGTGGTTGCCCCCCCCCCCGGTGGAATCTGCTGATGAAGGCTCCTCTGACCAAGATGATATGAGTGACAGGGAGGAGGAGAGTGTGGCAGACAGCTCAGAAGGAGATCAATTATCTAGCTCCTCCTTGGATTCAGAACAAGAGTTAATGATACAGCCAGGCATGCTGAGAGCGATGCATAGGCAACAACAACTGAGAGATTATTATCAAAGAAAATGAGGCCACCTGTGGTTGGGTGGGGCTGTGGTAATTAGGCTGCTATAAATAGCAGCCTGTGGGTTTGGCCATTGTGGAGGATTATCTGATCATTGTGTTTTGTGACTGCTTTACTGACTTTGACCTTTTGTGTGCTGATTTTCCCCGCTTTGAAACTAAACCAGAGCAAAGTGTTTCACTTTGTGAAAGAAGAAGGACTGTGAATTGCCTCACAGCTGCAAGCTAAGTATCACAGAACTGGTAAGGGACTTGTACAAATTACCAGTTTGTTTGGAGACAAGTGCTCTTTGCTATACCAAAAGAGGGCTTAGTTTAAGGGACTTTTCATTATAAAGAACATTGTTTTGAATTTTCAAACGTGTGTGTGTCTGAAATTTGTACCTGTGAATTTTTGGGAGACATCTACCAGAGAGCCCGACAGTATGGTGCAGGATATATATAATTCAGATTATCCTAAATTGGTGTCCTTCAGATACGCAGAGCTTCAACCTTCCAACTCCTGGGGAATTATGGATAGGGATGTTTAGCGCACTTAGCTACAGAAAGATTTCATTAGATCCCCTACTGAGGTTCTTCATATTGTTTCTTGATTTCTTCCCATAGACCCCTCCTAACACGAAGTAGCCAAATGTTTAGGTTCAGACACATCCTGGTATTATGTTATTTTAGTTCTTCAGTTTGCCAGTCAGGTAGACTTAGAATATGTCCATGTCCAATAAGCATGACAAAATAAATAAATGAGACATTGGTCTTACCTGATACATTCCTTCTCAGAGAGATAGATATAGCATCCAGGAATGGGTTAAAAAAATGGGCTCAGTTTCCCACAACTTTGTCTTAAAAACAATCCTCTCAGCTTTATATATGATTGGAACCAAGTAGGGAGGAGTTCATCGAATCAAAGTCTGTCCTGGTTAATTGAAAATGGAAATGAAATCTTCTTGCAACCACACCAAAGGAGAAGGGAGTGGGAAAGTCTCACACCCAAAACTCATTCGCATCAGAGTGAATCATAATTTAGTGTTACTTTCATGCTAATGTAATATGTTGCATAAAAGGCCAAGATACACTAGATATTAGAAGTCTACACATTAAAATGCCTGGGTTTTGATATGTAAAAAAAGCAGACCAAGATAAACAACTTCCATTTTGTTTCCATCTTTAATATAACATATAAGTTATACAAGTCAATTGAAAAAAAAAAAGGCTGAAATGGTTTAGGGGGAAAATAACAATAAAAACATACAATAACATGATAGCATAAGTGTTCATTTGTTCATTTGTATTGGCAGTTCTGTGTTAGCAAATACTTCAGAAGAAAAGGATTTAGGGGTAGTGATTTCTGACAGTCTCAAAATGGGTGAACAGTGCAGTCAGGCGGTAGGGAAAGCAAGTAGGATGCTTGGCTGCATAGCTAGAGGTATAACAAGCAGGAAGAGGGAGATTATGATCCCGCTATATAGAATGCTGGTGAGACCACATTTGGAATACTGTGTTCAGTTCTGGAGACCTCACCTACAAAAAGATATTGACAAACTTGAACGGGTCCAAAGACGGGCTACAAGAATGGTGGAAGGTCTTAAGCATAAAACGTATCAGGAAAGACTTCATGAACTCAATCTGTATAGTCTGGAGGACAGAAGGGAAAGGGGGGACATGATCGAAACATTTAAATATATTAAAGGGTTAAATAAGGTCCAGGAGGGAAGAGTTTTTAATAGGAAAATGAACACAAGAACAAGGGGACACAATCTGAAGTTAGTTGGGGGAAAGATCAAAAGCAACATGAGAAAATACTATTTTACTGAAAGAGTAGTAGATCCTTGGAACAAACTTCCAGCAGACGTGGTAGATAAATCCACAGTAACTGAATTTCCATCCTAGGATAAAATACAGAAAATAGTATAAGGGCAGACTAGATGGATCATGAGGTCTTTTTCTGCCGTCAGACTTCTATGTTTGTATGTTTCATCTCTTGTTATAACTGGGGATATGGCTGTGTTCAGAATTAAGCAATCATATTCCAATTGATGGAAAATAGTAATCAGTACACACCTGCTATCAATTAAAGTGATCAAGCCCATATAAAGTTCAGCTGTTCAAGTAGGATTTTTCTGTCATTTATTCAGTTACCTTTATAGCAAAAACCATGGTCTGCAAAGAGCTTACAAAGCATCAAAGGGTTCTCATTGTTGAATGGTATGAGAAGGGTAGAAAACATTTGTAAGGCATCAGATATACTATGCTACACAGTGAAGACAGTCATCAACAAGTGGAGAAAATATGGCACAACAATGACATTATCAAGAATTGATGTCCGTCCAAACCTGATGGGGGGGGGGGGGGAATTGATCCAAGAGGTTGCCAAGAGTCCCAGCAACCTTAAAGAAACTACAGGTATTTCTGGCAAGTACAGTACTCATTGTGTACTATATGTGGCAGCAATCTCCCGTATTCTTCATATGTCTGGGCTGTGGGGTAGGGTAGCAAGAAGGATTGCAAAAACCTACACCAAGTCTGACAAAAGCATGTGGAAAATTGTGTTATGACCTGATGAGACTAAGATTGAACTTTTTTTGCCATAATTTCAAAAAGTATGTTTTGTGCAAAAACAACACTGCTTCACCAAAATTATCCGTAGCCACAGTGAAGCATGGCGAAGGCAGCATTAAGGGGTTGCTTTGGATCTGCTTTGGTGCTTTAGTCATGGTGGAGAGAATTATGAACAGTTCCAAATATCAGTCAATTTTGGGACAAAACCATCAGGCCTCTGCTAAAATGCTAAGATTGAAGAGGCATTTCACCTTTCAACATGACAACAACTCCAAAGCGTGCCTTCAAATCAACAAGTAATTTTTGTGGAACATTTGCAAGTTCAGTTCCCTATTTAACACATTATGGTACTTTAAATGAGATGTTTCTGGGACATCTTGTTATCTTTGCAGAGCTATTTGTATCTAAACTGGAGCACCGGTAAAAACTGGTATAGGTGGTTCATTCCACTGAGGCCACTTATGCCCACAATGTTAAAGGTGGATTCAGAATCACACCCAAGCCATAAATCTGATCCATTGCAGTCCTATCCAGAGCAGATTCAATTTCTCTCCTTAGTGCAGATAAACAGTGCACGTCTGTCTTGTCTGAATTGAAATTCATTTTGCTGGCACTCATCCAGTTCATTACTACAGCCAGACTCTGATTCAGCAGTTTTACCATCTCACCTGAATTTGATGAAAAACAGAGATAGAGCTAAGTATCATCAGCATGCTGATCACATTTTAGTCTAAACTTTAGGATGATCTCATTCATCAGTTTCTAGTAGATGTTAAACAGGGAGGATAAAATAAAACATTTCATTATATACCACAGAGTGAATTGATTGGTTGGTTGGTTGGTTGATTGGTTGGATTTATATGCTGCCCACTTTCGAGGACTCGGGGCGGCTTACATCATATTAAAAAAAAAATCCTATTAGTTTGAGCAGAAATTTCCAAGTATCACCTTATGATGACTTTTACCCAGGTTTGAACAAAACCCTTTTAAAGATGTTCCACTCATATCTTCCTGCGACTTTCCAAAAAGCTATAATCATAAATGGAATCTAAACTACTACAATGGGCAATTCCTTAGAAGTTTTCTGGCTTAACGGTAATCTGTCAGATATTATGTACTTGAATTCTGTGTTTGGAGGTTAGGATGGATGAACTCTAAAGCTCCTCTAATTCTTATGATTTTTATGAACTCCAAGATAATTGATATCCTCCATCCTCAATTGTTAGCAATTTCCTGGAATGACAATGTTTTCCAGAATACCTACAGTTTGCTTTTGAAAATCATAATCTACAGAGAACAACAAAGGTGGTAAGGGTTTGGGGGCTAAATCCTATGAAGAAGAATTAAAGGAACTTGGTATGTTAGTCCTAAAAAAAAAGAAGTCTAAGGGAAAGCTCGAGAATTGTCTTTCAATACATGAAGAGTAGAGGGTGGCACCCAAGAGTAAAACAAGAACTATTGCTTAGTAGCTCTATTTCCAAGTTTGAAATAAGAAGAAATTTCCTGACTGAGAATTATTAAAATGTTAAATGGCTTATCTCCTTAAAATATGGGAGCTCTATCTCAGGAGATTTTCCAAAGAGATTGGCAGCTGTTTATCAAGAATAGTATGAGCATTCCCGCACTTGGCAGGGAATTAGACTAGAATATTTCCAAGATCTCTTTTCTCTAAGATTTTCTTTGGCAGGTTTGGTAGTGATCAACAAGAGTAACAATTTTATGAATACTTTCACTCATTTTAACCTATGTGGGCCTGGCTGAGGAGCATACAAAGGCTTGTTGGCTTGTTTGCTAGAGTGGCCTGTGGAGCCACAGGGTGGGGAGAGAAGATAGCTAGGCAAAATGAATACTCGCTGGTGCTTTCTGAAGGAGGCTGGCTGGCTGAGGCTTTCTATGGTGCGACAAACAATCCCAGACTTAAATGTTTCTGGGCTTGCTTGCCACTGCACAGGATGGCCAAAAGAGTATTGATGGGCAAGGAGATAGGGGAGTGGGAAAAGTTCATGAACCACATAATCATAAGAGCGGGTGGGTTGCCAAGGCCCTGAATTTTGATCATGTGATTGAGAGTCATTGCACTGGCATAGCTGGGGGCATGGATTGTGGATTAATTTTTCCAGCACCGTCATTATTTCAAATGGTTACCACATGAATGTTTATAAGTTGAGGACTATTTGAATACAAGGTTAGTGATAGTGTATATACAAATATAAGTTTAGGCAAAATTTGCTCAGAAGGGTGAAGGTAAGAAGGATAGAGGAGTGCAATCCTTTTAAGTGTTAGACATTTTAAGGGTAGCATTTTATGATGTTCAGGTAGAGTGCTGTACTGCACGCCACTGAAACTGATTGTAGATCTGTAGGTCAGCGGTTCAAATCTCATCAACGGCTCAAGGTTGACTCAGTCTTCCATCCTTCCGAGGTGGGTAAAATGAGGACGTGGATTGTGGGGGCCATATGTTGGTTCTGTTAAAAAGTGCTATTGCTAACATTTTGTAAGTCGCCCTGAGTCTAAGGAGAAGGGCGGCATAAAAATTGAATGAATGAATGCATGAATAAATTTATTTGATTGATTGATTGATTGATTGATTGATTGATTGATTTATATGCCGCCCCTCTCCAAGGACTCGTGACTGCTTACAACATATAAAGAATAATGTACAGCGAAATCCAATTAATTAAAGTTAAAAATCTAAAACCTGAAAACCAATTAAAATACACTCACACCCATTCAGTCAGCAAACTGACCATACATTCGTCGGCCAGGGGGCAGTGTCTAATGATTATAGCAACCATAATTACATAATAATGATTATAATTATAGATACAATAGTGAAAAATGATGTTAAAATGTCAGATAGTAACAGGCAAATGGGTGGACGTTTGCATTTTATAAATAGAATTGTAATGATGGTTATTAAGTCCTTCTGCATGGTACAAAATCTTAAAAAAAGGTCCAAGACAAACCTTGGCTGCTTGTCCTGGCCAGTTTAATGCAGGACTATTTGACATTGCCAACTTGCTGCAGGACAATTCAACGTGAGATAACTCTACTGTCATCCAACACTCTTTGACATTATTTTAATTTTTGTAATTCCATATATCATTTGTCCCTCCTTTAGCATCCTTTTTTTAATGGTTGGATATCATTTCTTAAAGATTTCAATACGAGGAAATATCGAAGAAATGATAGAATAGAATCGTTTAAAAAAGAATGCTAAAGGAGATACAAAACAAAATGTAAATGACAAGAATTAGAGTAATATTGAAGAAACAGTGGCAGATAACAGTATAGTTATCCCACACTGAGTTGCCCTATTGTGAGCTGTCCAAATAATATTAAAACAGTATACAGTGATCCCTCGATTTGCGCGTTCTCGATTAGCGCGAAACGCTGCAACGCGGTTTTTCAAAAAATATTAATTAAAATATAAGTCCGCGTTTTTTTTCCTACACCACGGTTTTTCCCGCCCGATGACGTCATACTGATTGCTGATTGGCCAAAATCTCGGAGGAGGGAAGGAGGGAGGGAGAGAAGGGAAGGAGGGAAGGAAGGAGGGAGGGAGAGAAGGGAAGGAGGGAGGGTTGCCATTGCCATTGCCGCCAGCGCTGCCCCAAGAAAGCCGGTGAGAGGAAGGAAGGAGGGAAGGAGGGAGGGAGAGAAGGGAAGGAGGGAAGGAGGGAGGGTTGCCATTGCCGCCAGCGCTGCCCTGTGGGTAGCGGCGAGGAGCCCGGAAAAATCACCATTGCATTGCCAGCCTCCGAACTTGCGTCGCTCCACCTTCTGCGCATGTGCGGCCATGGAACAAAGGGTGCGCATGCGCAGATGGTGTTTTTACTTCCGCATCCAGTATAACGCGGAAATCGGTTAGCGCGGGAGGTCTTGGAACGTAACCCCCGCGCTAACCGAGGGATCACTGTAAAAGTAAAAAATAGTCTTGCAATCATCAGATATGAAATGAACTTCTTTCTCTCTTTTTAAATGAACCATATAATACTTGGGACTCTAATTACTTTCATACTTTTAGCAATGGATCCAAAGCTTGGTGAAATAAAGTGAAAATTTTATTAACTTTGCTGGGCTTTGAATTAAACCCTTAGGCCATTGTAGTTTGATTCTGGTTGTCTCTTTATCTTGTCATCTCTCATTATGTAACAACAGATATATTCCTCTGATTTGTACAACACTGACAGCAGTGACAGTATTTGAGTTCATAATCATCCAGCCTAAAAATAGCAAGTAGTTGCAGAGGGGGAAAAAATCAGAATCCAGTTGTGTGTTTATTTAAAAACATTTACTGTATATACAATTCCAATCTAAAACACACCGGATGGTGTACACAATCACAATATAACATTACAATATGAAAACAAAAAACTAGAGGGTTGTCCATAGTTTTTCACAAAGAACAAACAGCTTTCATTGCCTTGGAAATGTCAGGGGGAAAAGGAGACACGCTTATCTCCAGTCAGTACATTTTATAATGTGGGGGCCTCTACCAAGAAGGCTTGCTTTCTGACCCACACCCATATGCTAAAATCATATTTAATGAAGCAGTTCCCAATGCACTGAAAAATGTTTGGTATTACTTTGATGTATAACTACATTAGTAAGCAATATTTGAATGTAATTTAAAAACATTTAGATTTAGAGAGCCATTTTGGTCCAGTGGTTACGATGCTGGCCTAGGAACCAAGAGACATGAAAGGCATGAAAGCTGACTGGATGATTTTGAGTCAGTCATCCTCTCAGTCATTCACAGGGTTGTTGCTGAGGAGGAAATAGGAGGAGGAAGGCGTATTGAATGTGTTTGCTGCCTATCAAAAGCAACATGAGAAAATATTATTTCACTGAAAGAGTAGTAGATCCTTGGAACAAACTTCCAGCAGACGTGGTTGGTAAATCCACAGTAACTGAATTTAAACATGCCTGGGATAAACATATATCCATTGTAAGATAAAATACAGGAAATAGTATAAGGGCAGACTAGATGGACCATGAGGTCTTTTTCTGCTGTCAGTCTTCTATGTTTCTATGTTTCTATTTGTAAAAATAATAAAGTCAGTATATAAACAGAAAACAAAACAAAATGTAGTTGCTGGTCTACAATCCATCTTGAATCCCAGCTATCAAAGTCCTACATAATTTCCTTGCTCCAGAGCTGACATGGTTGCCGCCTTACTTTTCCTGCAACGTTCTTCTTAGATGGATACAGACAGCAAGCCAGCAGTTACAATTCTGTTTGTTTTTAGAATAGAATAGAATTCTTTATTGGCCAAGTGTGATTGGACACACAAGGCATTTGTCTTGGTGCATATGCTCTCAGTGCGCCAGCGCTCTAAAAGAAAAGATATGTTCATCAACTTTTACTTTTACTGATGTGTGGTAAAATCTTGAAGCAGAGATAGAGGGTGGTTATTTAGTCTGCAAAGAATGTAAGAGAAATGTCTTTGCCCTGTAATTATGCCTATTGCTGCAAGCTTCTAGCCAATAAAGTTCAGCGGCAGGGATACCAAAAATAGCTTAAGACAGTCAAACACCAGAGACTTCCACAGAAGCGAGTCTAGAAGGAAGGGCAGGAAGTATCTGGAACACGTTCTTTACAGCCAGAATTCCTGGCTATGCTTAATTAGGGAAGTTAATGTCCCTTCCTTTTGAACTGAACTGACCTTTACTTCTCTGCTCTCTTTAACTGGCGGCATGAATTAGACTTAACACTCTCCTGAGGTCAGGCTCTGACTCCTGGCTATTGGAATCAGCGGTCATCTGGGCTGAGTTAAACACCAATGTCTGACAGCCTCTTGATCTGTAGGATGGGTGTCTGTAAGGTTTTCTTCTGTCTCCAAATCTGTGGAATCAAAGGAGTCCAGAACAGTTTCTCTAAGGCAGGCCTCTTGAGAATCAATCAACAGGAGCAGACTAGGTCCTCTCTCAAGTAAACTGGAACGTTCCCCTTTCGCAATAAGGTATTCACTGCAGCCCAAATAAGAACTCCTAGTTCTCTCCCATGCCACTTGAACTAAATGGTTCACAAATTGTCACGCATACCCCCTAGAACAGTGGTCACCAACTGGTGGTCCTGGGATCACTAGTGGTCTGCAAGAAAATTTTGGTGGTCTGCAGAGAAATTATTTCCATTTTTATATATGGCACTAAATACTAGTTATCGTTTTAAAAAAAAACAAATTATATTGGTGGTCCATGGGATTTAAAATTATGAAGTTAGTGGTCCCTGAGATCCGAAGGATTGGTGACACCTGCCCTAGAAGACTGTTTACTTCTTCACAATCCATAGACTGAAGAACCTTCACAGTTATTTGTATAAATTCATTGGATCTCACCTGTCCAACTTCCAATTTTATAGAATTGAATTGAACTGAACGGAATTGAATTGTTTGTTGGCCAAGTGTGATTGGACACAAAGGCATTGTCTTAGGTGCATATGCTCTCAGTATACATAAAAGAAAAGATACATTTGTCAAGAATCATGAGGTTCAATACTTTGATTGTCATAGGGTACAAATAAGCAATCAGGAAACAATCAAAATTAATATAAATTTATACTGTCATAATATATATGATATTGATAAATATATGTATATATATTGTATAGATGAAATTGATTCTTGTTCAAATTTATGTGTTAATAAAATTTATATTATATTATTATATTGATAAATTTATTTATATATGTTTTATTAAATTTATGTATGTATTTTTTGAAGTATTTATTTTAGAGCATTCTATCCTATCCTATTCTATTCTATTCTATTCTATTCTATCTCATCATGGTTTGAGAATCCAAGGCAGAGAGTCACTAGTCCTAGGTTTGCCAATGGAAAGCAGACCAGCTTTGTATATGATATATACTTTTTTATTAGAAGGCAAAAACTGGCTTATTCAGACAGGTTTTTAGTTTACAGGAAAACATTTTGCTGAATTAATTGATTTGTTTAGTGTGTTACTTGTATATTTTTATTTCGTTTTAATATTTCTTTTCTAATAAAATAAGTGGAAAGTCAATATTCATATGTGTACAGGAATATACATTTGATGTTTATTTTGGCATTTGAAAACTAACTCTGTGTGTCTTGCTACCTTTCCTTATCTCAGAAACTTTCTCATGAGATAAAATGTTTTTCAATTAATAGCTCATTATATCTATCTATCTATCTATCTATCTATCTATCTATCTATCTATCTATCTATCTATCTATCTATCTATCTATCTATCTATTAGATTTGTATGCCACCCCTCTCCATAGATAGTAAATATACCAAGATTAAGCCAAACACGCAGCATTTCTGTGAGCAAAATGATAAGTGTATAAACATTTATTGGAGTCTGTAACTTGTATTTTATATAAGTTAATCATCCTATAACTAGAAATAGTAGTTTCAGAAATTGCTTTTCTTTATCAAGGCTGTCTTGTAAAAGGATAATGTTTCCTAATTAATTTTTTGTTTCTTAACTATATGTAATCTCTATGACAACTTTATCGGAATCTAGAAGATCTCTAGTTTGTTATCTAAGCAGCTGAATGTTAATAGCAATTAAGTATTGACATTTATTTATTTTTATAAGCATAGATCTGTAGATATTATATGTGTTTTACAGAGTATGTGATATCTTAATTTAATTTAATTTAATTTTTTTCTTTATAGCTTTAATAGTGTACGTCAAGGAACTCATATTTTGTTCCGAGAGTTCAACTTTGTCCAAGCTACACCCCATAATAGAACATCGTTTCTAAGGACTTTTTGGCGATGCTTCAGGATGGTGGGGAAAAATGGAGGTGAGTCTTTAAAAAATTGTCTCATTTTTTAAGCCAAAAGTGTGGTGATCTTTTATCTAAAAAATTTGAATCAGTAACAAACTCGGCCAGTTTTTGCACTGACTTTAAATATCCTTTATGTATTCTTTTTCTAGATTGGGTTTTTTCCTGTGAGTTTTTACAGGCTATAATTAACATACAAAAGAGATCACTAATGGAATTTTTAAAGACATATTTGGAGAATAAATCTTGTCTCATTCTAGGAAAAAGTAAATGTATGTATTAGGTATAGTTGGATTATATAAGTTAAAACCAGTCTGAGAATATGTTAGGGAGTTCAGTGACCAATCCAGTTTTTCTCGTCATATTAAATGAATCCATGGATGGATACACTTAGTTTAGCTCTTCCACTAAGACCTGTCCAGCATGATGGACCCATTTGGTAGAATAAACTACTGCCAGTATAGTTCTTAACTTCATAGAACATAAAAATCCCTTCCTCCACAACAAGAGGGTATCTATGGAGGGGATTGAAATTGTTGTTATTATGGTTGGTAGTACAGTGAGCGAATGTTTAGACTGAATTTGACTTTTTCACCTACCTGTCAAGTCCCTCCCAAGCACCTGGGACAGGTAGATGCATTGCAGGAAAAAGACAATCCAAAGCTGCAAAGACGGAATTACAGATGTGGCATATGATGCATGAACATGGTGGAAAAGCTTATCATAAAGACAATGGTAAGCCTCTCTGTTTACAAGAAAATCACATGGACAGAAAATATAAAAATGGTTGATAGCACAGTGCCAAATGATGGGCTTCTCAGGTTGAATAGCACTCAACATTTTACTGAGAATAGATGAAAATATTTTGATGTTTATGATGTTGCTACATTAAAGCCTTCAGGACATCTAGGTGGTGGTATTGCATTGCAGGAAAAAGACAACCCAAAGCTGCAAAGACGGAATTACAGATGTGGCATATGATGCATGAACATGGTGGAAAAGCTTATCATAAAAAAAATGAAACAAAACAACAACACTGACTTATTAGGTATCAGTGAATTGAGATGGACTGAGTTCAGACATTTTCAGTCAGAAGATCCCAAGGTTTACTACTCGGGACATGAAAAACAAGGAAGTGCATTGTTTCCAATTTGGCAGGCTAGAGCAAGTAGTATAATTGACTTTAGTGCAGTCAATGAATGAATAATATTAATTAGACTTTAAAACATTTAATATGACTATTAATCAAGTTCATGTCCTACCCACTCATGCAGGAGAAGAGGTGGTTGGTGGTTTTTATGATTAAGCTCCATTTGAAATTGATAAAAGAAAGATCTGATTGTTATAATTGGAAATATGGATGAAAATGTAGTCGGACTGTATGATCTACGAAACCAAAATGAAGCAGGAGATTGACTTATCCGTTTCTGTTCTTCCATTGATATCTCCGCCCTAATAGAGTCTGAATAATTTAAAACAATACATATATGTGGACATTATCAAATTAAATTGACTATTTTTGGTAGAAGAAAGTGGAAGAATTCAGTTATAAAGATATGGAACAGATCACAAATTGCTCGTGTGCAAGTTTCCAGTTGAGTTAAAGCAGAAAAAGAAAGTCAATTAATTTTCACTTCCCTTGATCTTGTGGCTGTAAGTACCATTTTTCACAGTGAACATTAGACAATTTATAGAAGTGAGAATCACACAGGTAACATTACTTACACAAATGACAGAGTCTAATTATGATGCTTTAGGCATATTGTTCAAATATTTGCTGCCTGGATACATTTATAATACTGGGAAAAGTGGAAGAGAAAAGGGAAATCGGGACAACCAACAATAAGGTAGATGGATTCAGTGACTGTGGTGAAGTGTGTATCATTGGAAACCTTAACGGGATAGATCATCATGGAGGAAATCATTGTGATTGCTAAGAGTCAAAACCAGTTTGGTAGCACTTAATCACACTATTGTATCTTGAATATCATGATTGTGAGAATTTGGCTTGAAAGTCTTAAAAATGTGATAATAAAATTTCAACAGTATATAAAAAGTTTCATTTTCTGTATTTTAGGAACTGATACCATTGTGTGTTCTTTTTCTATTAGAAAAGTTGCCAGTGGCTTTTAATTAATAAACTATTCATCAAATCAGCTTTCATAATGAGGATACACTATATTTTTCTGAAGAAAAGATAATTCTAAATTTAAGTTGGTCTCTCCAAAAAAAAGAAAAGGAAGGAAGGAAGGAAGGAAGGAAGGAAGGAAGGAAGGAAGGAACACCAGACACACAAATACACATACACATGTATACACAGGCATACTGTACACTGATGGTGAAATGATGGGCAGAGAAGAGAGATCTGATGAATCCCTTTCTTCCCTACTTTGGCTGTCAACTTTGCTTAACTCAGTCCTGAAATTTTCATTCCCTTTCAAAATACTTGTGCACACTTCTATATTCAGTATATGCGTGTGTGTGTATTTATCAGAGGTCATAGCACCTAAAAGAAAAAAGGGCAGGATCAGAACTATATCTATTTCTGTCAACTAGTGAATTGCCTGCAATATAGGATAGCCCTTAATAAAATTGATTCCTTCTCTGCAAACAGCAATTATTTCATGCTAAAACCTATAACTGGACACACATTTCTCTTCTTCCTTCTAGCAGAAATCACAAAAAGGAAGTGGGAATGAGGATAGAGATGAGAGAAAGAAAGGAATACAGTGGAACCCCGACATAAGAGCTGCTCTACTTAAGAGCAACTCGAGATAAGAGCTGGGAGGGGAGAGATATTTTTGTTCTACTTACAAGCCCAAATTCGAGATACAAGCGCCAAGGAGCTGTCTCCTGAAGCCAAACACTAACTTCCGCGTTCGGCTTCAGGAGACAGCTGCGAAGCGGCGCGCGTGTTTTAAAAGGTTGCAGCCGGCCTGGGGGGCTCGGGGGGGGGGGGTGCTTGCAGCTTTCTTTCTTGCTCTTTTTCTTTCTCTCTTTTACCTTCCCTTCCTCTATTTCTTCTTTTCTTTCTCCTTCCCACCTTCTTCCCTCCCTCCCTCCCTTCACTCATTCCTCTCTTACTCTCCCCTTTCATAAGTTTCCTTGCTTCCTTCCTCTGTTCCTGTCCCTTCCCCCTTTCTTTCTTTCTTTCTTTCTTTCTTTCTTTCTTTCTTTCTTTCTTGCTCTTTTTCTTTCTCTCTTTTACCTTCCCTTCCTCTATTTCTTCTTTTCTTTCTCCTTCCCACCTTCTTCCCTCCCTCCCTCCCTTCACTCATTCCTCTCTTACTCTCCCCTTTCATAAGTTTCCTTGCTTCCTTCCTCTGTTCCTGTCCCTTCCCTCTTTCCTTCCTTCCTTCCCACCCTCCGTCCATTCATTCACCCATTCCTCTCTTGATCGCTTAAAGCCGGTCCCTGGTGCAAAAAGGGTTGGGGACCTCTGTCCTACAGGATTGGGTGGCAGAGAAGTTGAACATATGTAAATTTAAAAGTTTAAGAAAGTTTACAAGTTAAGTGAAAGAAACTTCATTATTCATTTATATGTACATGTACATTTCTTCATTAAAAACATGTCTTTCTGCATAATTTAGACTAACTTTGTGAGTTTTTTGAGGGCTGGAACCAATTAAAATTATTTACATTAATTCCTATGGGGAAAAGTCGTTCGAGATAAGAGCTGCTCGACTTAAGAGCCCAGGTCCGGAACGAATTAAACTCGTATCTCGAGGTACCACTGTAATTGGAAAGTAAAGAAAGATAACCCTGTTTAGTCATTGTAGCAGCTCCCAAACAACAGCTGCATTTTAGACTGTTAAAGACAGCCATTATTTTAGCAGCTATATCTGTGGTGTTTCTACCCTCACACATTTTTTTAATGGTTTCTATTATCAGCAAATGAAACGCCCCCTTCCAGCCCAGGAAATTGCCCAGATGGGGAAAGAAGTTCATGTTAAGAAAAAGTACTGTTAAATTAACAACATCAAGCTAGCGCATTGTGTACATATTTGAAAATACCAGTATTTTGATTTTCCCAGGAATATACGGAGTATTAATGTTTCCCTCATGAATATGCAGTAATAGGGTTTAGTTATTTGAAAAGGAACCATTAATGGAATTGGTTAGCTGTTTAAATCAAAACATCTTAGAATGATCCAACATCCACCTTAAGTTCTTGTTTCCAATTATTGGGTAATACTTGGAAACCCTGCTGAGCCAAAGTTCCAAGACAGTTTACAGATTGAACTTTGTTCAAGGGAGAACAAAAGAATATTAATTCTGATTATTATGTAATTTAAAGGAGAATCAAATAGAATTTGCACAAACAACTATAGCTGGGAATACACACGACTTGAAAGATGAAAAGGACATTTTAAGAATTTCCTGGATTCATCCTTGATTGTAGGAATTCATTTAGCAGAGTGATTTTTAATCATTTTACCCGTTGGCAGCAGTATCAGAGAAATCATACTATATATGTCGGTGATTTACTCACTGCCTGGCTCCACTTAGCATGGATGATTACAGTACATTTTATATCCAGCTGCTTTTAAAGACAGTTCAGAAACTTTAACTAGTGCAGAATTTTAGCATGGTTGTGTGCTACAGTATAGTTACAGTATTCATGATTCATATTTATCTCTAATCACCTGCCTTGCCATAGTGTTTTTAGGGCTGATTCAAAAAGCTGGTTTAAAGTACAATCAGGCAGGGATGAGTTCCAACTTACCTTGCTACCAATTCCTCCTGTGCCATGTGGGCACGCCTGATGGGCGCACGCATGCTCAGTAATGAAAAATCGGGGGGGGGGGGTGTTTAAGCAGCCAAAAAAAAGATACTAATGCATGCCCAATGCTGGAACGTTGGCTTCTGTGCATGATCAGAAGGGAAAATTTAAAGAAAAAAATTAAAAAAGATGGTACCCATGGATCGGTACCAACTGATCCGGTTCAGTGATGTCATTGTGACATCACCAGTGGGTTGCTTCTGGCTTGGGTAAATTGGTCAGAACCAGGAGGAACCCACCCCTCCAATCAGGTCTTTAAAATATTTGGGATTTTTTTTTAAAAAAAAATGTTGGTCAGCTCACAAGTCGGTTTTTCACTGATTTCAGGGCCTTGAAAGACATCCCAAGCATCTTTAATAAACATCTATATACCGATAGATGAAAACTAAGAATGGATCACCCATATTATTCATTCATTCATTCATTCATTCATTCATTTTCTACGCCACCTAATCTTGAAGGACTCAGGGCGGCTTACAATAATTTTAAAAAGTACAGTTAACAATAAAAAGAAGTCAAGTACAAATTAAAGCAATAACCCCAGTTAAAACCCACAACTCAGCAATCCAATTAAAACATACATATCATTCAATACAATTTGGCCATGAAAGATGTACAACTCATGGCCTCCAGACCTTTTGGAAGGCCAGCAGGGTGGAGCAGTACAGACATCGGGGGGAGGGAATTGGTTCCACAGAGCCGGGGCGGCCACAGAGAAGGCCCTCCCCCATGGCCCTGCTAACCTGTATTGCATAGTCAACGGGACCGAGAGAAGGCCAACCTTGTGCAATCTTATTGATCTCTGGGAGGTATATGGCAGGCAGTGATGGCTACCAAATTTTTTACTACCACAATGTGGGCGTAGCTTATGCATTTTGTTTCAACATCTTTTAGTGCAAATTGGGTGCTCTGGAGCTCCATTTTCGCTACCCCACTGCATTCACCCCCGTCCGGGCAGTAGCCCACCCCTGATTATCTACTATATAAAGTGTGCATGCCCAGAAGCAAAAATCAATAACAAATCCCCCCCTCCCCAAATGGTGGCATCTACAGACCCGCTCCAACAGAACTGGCTCTGTGACCACCGGTTTACTATCGGTTCTGTAGAACCAGTGCAGATGGGAGGAACCCACCTCTGGACAGGACCAAGAGTCTAATGTTTTCCTCCCACTCTTCTTTGTCGACTTTCTGGAACTCCCTTAAAACCTGGGAGTCGAGTAAAGTATTATTGAAGGTAAATTTTAATGTAGGTATGTTAAGAGGAAGTTAAAAAAGAGTAAAGTTGAAAAAAAATATGTTAGAATTTAATTGATTTTAGAAATGTTTTTAAAATTTAGAAAAAATATTTTTTTCCTCCAGGCTTAAAAAAATTGAAAGAATATACTGAATTTTATTAATATGAATATATTAGGGTATAAATGGTAATAAGGAAACAGAAATATACACTGCTCAAAAAAATAAAGGGAACACTTAAAGAACACAATATAACTCCAAGTAAATCAAACTTCTGTGAAATCAAACTGTCCACTTAGGAAGCAAGACTGACAATCAATTTCACATGCTGTTGTGCACATTCAACTTTGTACAGAACAAAGTATTCAATGAGAATATTTCATTCATTAGATCTAGGATGTTATTTGAGTCTTCCCAGAGCCGGGTTGGCGCAGGAGGTAGAGTGCTGTACTGCAGGCCACTGAAGCTGATTGTAGATCTGTAGGTCAGCGGTTCAAATCTCATTACCGGCTCGAGGTTGACTCAGCCTTCTATCCTTCCGAGGTGGGTAAAACGAGGACCCGAATTGTGGGGGCAATATGCTGTCTCTGTTTTTTAAAAAGTGCTATTGTTAACATGTTGTAAGCTGCCCTGAGTTTAAGGAGAAGGGCGGCACAAAAATCAAATAAATAAATAAATAAAATTTTTTGAGCAGTATATATTATTTCCCACAGCAAGTAAATGCAGTGATTCTTAAATCAATTCCTTTATCCAAATCATATTCCATAGTCTACCGTGCTTTGCCCCAAGCAGCCTCCCCATGCCCTGTTTTGGCCGGCAGGGTGCTGCAGGAGGTGTCTATCCCGTCTCCCACCACCATTCTCTATCTCCCCACCGGCCCACAGAGAGGAGCTACAATGCTGATCCGGCCCTACTGGTAGAAGAAATCCATTGTGACACTCCTGCTTATTATTATTATTTTATTATTATTATTTATTGGATTTGTATGCCGCCCCTCTCCGTAGACTCGGGGCGGCTAACAACAGTAGTATAAAAGAGCATGTAAATCCAATACTAAAACAGTTAAAAAACCCTTATACGTAAAACCAAACATACATACAAACAAACAAACATACCATGCATAAATTGTAAAGGCCTAGGGGGAAAGAATATCTCAGTTCCCCCATGCCTAACGGCAGAGGTGGGTTTTAAGGAGCTTACGAAAGGCAAGGAGGGTGGGGGCAATTCTAATCTCCGGGGGGAGTTGGTTCCAGAGGGCCGGGGCCGCCACAGAGAAGGCTCTTCCCCTGGGGCCCGCCAAACGACATTGTTTTGTTGACGGGACCCGGAGAAGGCCCACTCTGTGGGACCTAACCGGTCGCTGGGATTTGTGTGGCAGAAGGCGGTCTCGTAGATACCCTTGTCCGGTGCCATGAAGGGCTTTATAGGTGATGACCAACACTTTGAATTGTGACCGGAAATTGATCGGCAACCAATGCAGATATTTTAAATATTAGTGTTTGCAAAAGATGGCAACAGACTCTCCCAAGTTTTTGCCTTTCATATTTATAGAAATATAAGCATAATATAATTTGTAATTTGGCAACCTCTGATTTTAGAAACAATATACTAAGATGTTTAATTATGTCACATTTTCATCTTTGGTAGAGATGGCAGTAAAAGAAAATGGCCTTGAGCTAAGTTTCAGATTTCTTGAAGAACTTAATGTTTTTTAATGGTGTTTTATGGCAGCACCAAGTCTTTATACAGGAAATGGAGGATTCCACTCCAGTGGAAGGATTGAATCAGTACTTTAGTGAACATGCCAGATGCCTGTTTTTTATACACAACACACTGTTTTTTGTTTGATCTCGAGATAAACATGCTGTGACCCAGAAAATATACCGTACATTGTTTGCTGAAACCTTTCTTGGCTAAACATAACATACACATAAATGTTGAAAGTTACAGACAAATACACGAATAAATAGATTCTTCCTGTTGTCTGAAAATGATTTTAAATATGATTTAACTGAATATTTGTTAGCTTTGATGATTAGTTTGTAAAGAGGAAATGTAAAACTTCTGCTTTCATTATCCCTTTTTAGTTTCTTCTTCTTAACTTCCTGTTGGTTCAGTGGTACATCAGTGCAGCATACTCCAACAGCTGTTTTTACTTTGCATCATAAAATTCATCTCTTACTACTACATTTACTGTTGGCTTGGCAATTTTTAGCTTTCTTGTAACATGCCTTAATAAGTTGGTTTAGAGTCAAAAGGATAATCATTGGATATTAAAAAACACAGTGCATGTGTAGAATGAACTGAGATTTACTTTTTAATAGAATGCTAATTATAAAACTTAAAAAATGTTTCAGAAATTCTAATAAGAGAATTGGGTAGATCTGTATTGTGGTCAAGAAAAAAACATTATTTAAGCATCAATTTAAAAAAGAACTGAATTGCCCCAAAACATTAAACAAAATGCATATATTTGTATGTAAATAGATTTGCAAAATAAGAAAGAGTTGCTGAAATTCAAATATAAACATGCTACACTTCAATGTGTTGGGAAAGACTATGACCAGATGGTCTGTGTGACACTCAGTTTGCTCTTCAAATGCTAATTACTGAGGGGCAACTTCATAGACCCCTCTCTTTGCTTTGGTTTTTATCTTTTAATTGAACTTGTGTGGAGAGACCTTTGAACAGAAGCCTGTCCCTCTGAAATAGAATAGTTAGACTGCATTGCAAAAAGCAGATATTGATCCTCCCATTTTAAACTTAACTGTTTGTATTTTTAATCCCCTGATTAAAAAACTTTACATGAGAATCCCTCCCTCCCAAAATTGAAATATTATGATTAAACATTTTTGTCTCCTTAAGCCTTCCTTTCAGTTGACCTTTGGAATCTAGTTGACCTGTTCTTTGGAATGTATTGTCTGTTCTCCAGAACAGTTTAATTAAATTGTGTTTCCTAAGTATAAACAGCCCTTCAAGGATCTCCTGTGGAGTTTTGTGAGTTAAGCACGTGCTTCTCCTAACTCCTGTGGTTTGCAAGACATGGTGACTCTCTGGTTTTAATTATTGTATTTTTCTTTGAGTCAGTCCAATTAAATACATTTTGATTGAGAACTCTTTTCCCCACAAAAGAGGAGATAGTCTCAAAAAGACAAATACACACTGAAGGACTCTTTGCTTCTAAGTCCTCCAAAGTCACAACCTATTCAGAATTAATTACTGTTATGTGACACTGATTTTATTAGGGTTGGGATACATATTCTTCCATCTTCTTTGAAATACCAGGGATTAACATGTTTTGGTTGAATGAGACCATCATCTTAATTCAAGGCAGGAGTTGTGATTTTAATTTCACAAATCCCTATTTATATTATTCCCCCCCAATATCATCAGAGACAGCTGAAGTGGAATTGAAACTCTCTAGTAAAAAGCGTTCAGCTTTTTGTTAGATTAAAAAAAGAAAAAGACAATAATAGTTTTGTATTAAAAAAAACACCCCTATAGACCTGACTTGGGACAGGTCTTGGAAAAATCCAGATTGTAAACCTTTATCTGTTACAAAGCTCTGAATATTTAACATAGCAAATATACAGTAGTTGAGCAGCTTTTGAAGATACTGCTGTCTCTGAAGTGGGCTATAATAGGTGCACTATTCTTGTGAAAATGACCTATTATGCAAATACTCTTCTTGTCATTCGAGCCAGTCTACCCTTATCACCAACTCTTATACTTCCAAACTAGCTCTATTGAAGCTGTATGATGAATTCAGCTTAATCTAGTTTGCAGAGTTGATCTGTTTCTAAAACATTTCTGTGAACTGGAAAATGTAATATACAATAATTGTGGCAAATGGACTTAGAGTTACAGTAATGATGGGTGAACTGTTGGAAGACCTAAATGCCAGGTTAGAGATAGATCATTATGGAGAAAGTCTTCTATGTGATTGCTAATAGTTGACATCAACTTGAAGGACATAATCATGATCAAATCATATTCCATAATCAAGAGCTGGTTCAAGAATGAAATGTGTTTCATTTATTGGAATGATTAAGTAAAAATCTCAATATTTTAGTAAGCATCTGATTCAGTAATGAAATGTATTGTTTCATTTATTGGAATGATAAAATACAATTTCTGATGGTAGTTTTGTTCAGCAGAGTTGCAAAACAGATTGGGTTGATTTGTCTACAATGGGACCACAGTAAGAAAAGCACAAATATTTGAGACAAAATTAAACCAAACTCATTCTTGTCTGAAATAGTGTTAGAACATTGAATTAGTGACAAATTAGGTTTCTGGAGTGAAGAAGGATATGAGTTTGCCTTTTTTTTTTTTTTGATAAGTAAGAGAGAAAAATTCCTGAGAGGAGCATTGTTGATTTTCATCATATAACGTTTGCTTGTTTATTTAAAACTGTAACGTTCTTTCATTTCTGTGTGAAAATATAGCACAAAGAGGGTGTCTATTTTTTTCAGAATTGTGCTCGCAGTTTCTTGAAACCTCTTAGTAGTCTTTTGGATCTTTGGATAGCATCTAGAAAATCTGTTGAAAGGTTTTGGTAAGCCTCCTTTTATTCCTGCTAGCCCAGGTATATAGCTGTACAATGTTTATGTGTACAGCTTCAAAATATGGAAATGCTTTAGCTTATAGCAGTGCAAAGAAAAGAGTCCTCAGTCCGTCCTGTTTTTGCTTCTATCCATCTTTTCAAGGACAATGGTATAAAAATGATTGATTTACTGGAAAATTGCATGAGGATATGTTTGGAAAAATAATTTTGGAGCAAAGCTTATAGGATTGCAAAGGAGGGGGTGTCTATGCAGTTTCTTTACTTGGAGTTGACATCTTACTCTTTAACTCTTATGAATCCAAATAGAATGGGAAATCTTATTGACTTCAAGAGGGTTTCCATGACTTAAAAAAAAATATGGATCTAATTATACATGTAAATCCTTTTTGCCCCTCAATATATTATTATGCAAAATTCAGATACAGTAGATATTATATAGTAATAATTTAATTATGTAGTCCCTTGCAGTTTAAACCACTAAATTTAAGTCAGTTTTATGATTTTCTTGTCTATATTAAGAAAATTCTACTCTGCCTAAAATACATAATTGTATCTATATATTTAAAACTGTCCCTCCTCCCAAATTAGCCCTTGATCTGGTTTGGTAGTACAGAGGAATTGTTAAATTTTTCCACTGTACCATCTTCTATTGTGTGCATTGAAAATAAATTGTTACAGATCTGTTTTAAAAATGTACTCTTGCATTTAATATGTTGTCTAGCATGGGCTTCAATTGTGGAAGATCCCTTCATGTTTACATTGTCATGGTTCTGATCAGAGTCTCAAGCCATCCAGCAATAAAAATCCTGTCTTTTATTAGAAGCACCATGTCAGCATTACCTAGGTCAGTGATGGTGAAACTATGGCACGGGTGCCACAGGTGGCACGCGGAGCCATATCTGCTGGCACGCAAGCCGTTGCCCTAGTTCAGCTCTAACATGCTCGAACAGAGGCTGTGGGAGGGCATATTTGGCTTCCAGAGAGCCTACAGGGAGATGGGGTAGGACATTTTTACCCTCCCCTGGCTCCAGGGAAGCCTTTGGAACCTGGGAAAGGAAAAACACGAGTCTACTGGGCCCATCACAATTTGGGAAACTGGCCGGTCCCTGCCTCCAATGGGCCTCCCGGGGGGCGGGGGAAACTGTTTTCGCCCTCACCAGGCATTGAATTATGGGTGTGGGCACTCATGCTTGCGCAATAACGCACATGCATGCTCTTTCGGCACCCAAGGAAAAAAAAGTTCGCCATCACGGACCTAGGTGAAGCCAATTATGACTTTGCCCCCTTCATGCCTTGCTCTAATCCTGTTTCCCTCTGTGTCAATTGGTCACATTCCCCAAGGAGGTAATTTTGTGGGTTGCAGAAGTCACTCCCTTCCAAGCATTGTTGGTGTCCACCATAAGGTACCCATAGCCTTGACTTGCTCAGCCAGAATGGATTTTGTTATGATTGAGGAGTAAATTATTTGGCGCAGTTGCGGGGTGCAATTTCCCATTCCCCAGCCTATGGCCACTGTGGAGCAGGTCAGGGAAGCTTCACGAGTTGACATACATCTTATCTATGGTATTTAATTTCCTGGTTGGATGTAAGTGAATAGAAGAAGGAGAAATTGTCTTTATCCATCCTTTTGGATTTTCTGTTGCCTTTGCAATTCTAGTAGTTCTAAAATATCTACAGCAACAATAAATCTTTTAACACATGTAAATCCGTCAGGTTCTGTTCTAGCCTTCTAATCATACTCTAGATGTGGTTTATATCACTTCAATTTCTGAACCTACTCAGTAAACAAAATATCTAATTAACATCATTCAGTGGAGAGAAGCCAGTTCAAAGTTATACTGTCATAGCTTCCTATTGCCAGCAGTTGACCAGAGATGTGGAATGGAGGTTGAGATTGCTTGGAGACTTTTCAAGCTCCGACAAGTTGGAAAGAAGAAGAAAAGAAGGAAACAAGAACAAATTGTTTACAAGGGATAAATATGGAATCTTGGAAACCAAAAGAGGAATTTCCCAACCTCATTTATTGAAATTAAGTAGAATCTTTTTGAATTACCGGTATTTAAAATATTTCTTCTCAGATTTCTCACCCACATGGAATAAGTTTATATTTATTAGATAAGCTGTCAATTGACTCACCTACTAATTTTGGGTTTTTTAAATGTTTGCTTTCTCTTTCATTCATTTCCCAGCTTCCCCACAGTCTCTCACAGAAATTCCCAAAGTGCCTGCCAAAATCTGGACAATGCCAGAATAAAGCATCTGGGCACATCATTCTAACAGACATGTGTCCTGTGCAGATTCCAGATAGAAACCAATCTTATCCAGACTAGGAAGTGATTTGATCATGTGTAAAGATGTCGATGTAATCTCCTTCATAGTCATATACTGTGAAGCAACCAATTTTAACAAATAGCAGATATTGTATATAGATGCCTCTATATGTAGCTGGATGCCACTTGGGATAAATCTATATATGGAATTTTAAGATATAGGTCATTCATTACATGATCATCATAAACATTAAAAAAGTAAAGTGTATCAACAAAACTTGATTGCTAAGGTAAAAGAAAAGAGTGTGCTTATAGTACATCATTGAACAAATGGAAACATTTGTTATTTTTTTTCTCTTTGGTTGAGTTCCTGCTTATTCTGTAATACTTATTGGTAAATCAGTACATTATACATTCATTGTTTATATGCTCTGATTGCATATAAAGATTAATTTTGTAGCAGATGGGTTGTGGCATGGGTTTTCTTTTGCTTGCTTCTGATTAATAAATAATTAATTTGGTAATGTTATATATTACAGATGTCATGAATTTTTCATTCTCAAGAAAGATATCAGAAATTTTACTTGCTTTACTTGCTGAGGCTATGAGTTGGTAATATAAGGTGTGGCAATAAATACAGGAGTAGGAGCTGGGAGTATCTGAATTTAATCCTGATAAATTTCCCAGCCTTGAGCAAATAATTTAAAGATGTTGTTTCTACATGTGTAATCTAGTGGGATTCAAATTTTTTTAGTGCAGGTTCTGTGGTTGTGGCTTGATGGGTGTGGCGTGGCTTCGTGGGCATGGCAGGGGAAGGATACTGCAAAATCTCCATTCCCTCCCCACTCCAGAGGAAGGTTACTGCAAAATCCCCATTTCCTCCCGATCAGCTGGGACACAGGAGAATATAAGATCATAAGGACATAAGAAGAGCCATGCTGAATCGGGGCAAAGCCCATCGAGTCCAGCATTCTGTCACACAGTGGCCCACCAATTGTCCATGGGGATCTTGAGCAGAAAGAGAAGGCAAGGCCCTCCCTTTCCCTTGTCGCCCAACAAATGGTACCCAAGGGAATCCTGCCTGCCTCAACCAACATAGAGGCGGCACTTGGTAATCTGTCTAATCCTGAAAGGAGGCAGAGAATAGATGGGGGTGGGACCAATCAGAGGTGGTATTTACCGGTTCTGCAAATTACTCAAAATTTCTGCTACCGGTTTTCCATAACTGGTCAGAACCTGCTGAAACCGATCTCTGGTTTAATCTAATATATATGTGACTTAAGAATCTTAAATCCATTGTTTTCAGTTTGATGGTTCAGATTTTGACATCTATAAATTTTCTTGGTACAAAGATTATTATTTATCGCTTTATCTTCCGAAAGATTGTATCTTTTATAAATGTAAAAATTTATATCTGATTCATTTCTGTAAAAGACTTTTTAAATGTTATTAAATTATACTTATTGGACAGACTACTAAAGATGTGTGATTTTAAATAACAAGTCATTACACATATTTTGCTAGGAAACTTAATTTGATGTGAATCATATTGTGAAGACAAAGTCTAGTAACATGTAAGTGAGTTTTTAAATAGGTGGTTTGCTTTAATAATGGGCAAAATTTATATATGGTGCTACAATTTAGAAATGTTGTTAGTTAAACTGAATTTTGGCTAGAAGACTTCTGGCATGAAGGCTAGAAACTGTCTTTCCTTATATTCTTTAGTGTACCAAATCATTTTTTTCTTCCTTATGGCAATCTAACTAAAAATAGCTTTTCAGAAATTTCCAGTGTTTTAAATAGATAATTACTACAGAGAAGAAATTCTACATATCAATACCAATTGATACTACTGTAAATCATTCTGTCAGTGAGATCAGCCAGGTGTTGATTAATATTTTATGATATCATATATTTTTCATGACTTTATTTAGTTTGGTCAGGATATTTTTTTAGTGATTTTTAATTATTAGATTTGTTATTTATTGTGTTATTGTTGTTGTGAGCCGCCCCGAGTCTACGGAGAGGGGCGGCATACAAATCTAATTAATAATAATAATAATAATAATAATAATAATAATAATAATAATAATAATATTTTTGAGGGAAAAATATCCCTCAAAATATTCTGGTAATTTTCAATTATGAATAAGTAACAGAATGAATAGAAATAGACGATGAGGCTTGTTGCTTTGTATTATAATCTTTTTTCTTTTGTTTATAATGAAATTACAATTACTGATCTGAAAAAAGAAACATCTAAAATAAAACTGTATCCAGCAGATATGGTTGGTAACTGAATGTAAACATGCCTGGGATAAACATATATCCATCCTAAGATAAAATGCAGAAAATAGTGTAAGGGCAGATTAGATGGATCATGAGATCTTTTTCTGCCGTCAGTCTTCTATGTTTCTATGTTTCTATCCCATTAAAAATGTACCAGTCCAAATATTTTTAATATTACTTTAGAATTGTATATCGGTTTTATTTTTATATCTAGATACATATAGTTGACACTATTCATATATCATCAGTTATGGGGATACAGTATACTTAATGATCAGCTTAGCATGTGCTTCCTTTGGGAACGTAGGTATTGACTAGCCAAGGATTGGGCTGTCATTTCAAAGCTTTTTAAAAAATAATTCTACACATAATACACCTTTCTTTTTTTGTCTCAACATGTGTGCATTTTTAAGGGCGAGGGATATTGTATGGCTCAGGTCACGCATACAAAAGTGAGATCTTTATTGGCCAGAATAAAGTGATGTCCAATAGAAGTTATTGCTTCCTTTTTTGCAGTTTTTATTGAAATGTTGATTGCAACATTAGTAAAAGGAAACTCAAAGAGAGAAAAGAGGTGAAAGGAGAGAATAAAAAGTGAAAGGAAAGGAGAAAGGAGAAAATAAGATAAAGAAAAGAAATATATAAAGAAACTTCTGTTCTTAATCACAAGTTTAGATAAATTTAACAACTCAACCCCTGTAAGTTTACAAAAAATATTCCTACTTCTCATAACCTATCTGTATGAAAATCCATAAATCATAAACTTTTCAGTCCTATTGGAATGTTGTGCTTTATAATCATATTGCTTAGTGTTGGAAATTCCTTTCGAATTCCTATTTTAAATGAGGACTACCTTCCCCCATTTGTTTTTTGTTTTGTTTTGTTTTATTAGATTTGTATGCCGCCCCTCTCCGAGGACTCGGGCGGCTCAAAACAACATAAACAGTGTACAAATCCAATTTTAAAATACAATTTAAAACCCTTATAATAAAATAAAATTATCACACAATCAATCAAACCATACACCAGCCTTGACAATTGGGGTATGTGTTAGTTTCCCCATGCCTGGCGGCAAAGATGAGTTTATAATAACTTACGAAAGGTGAGGAGGGTGGGGGCAGTCCTAATCTCTGGGGGGAGTCGGTTCCAGAGGGCCAGGGCCGCCACCGAGAAGGTTCTCCCCTGGGTCCCGCCAGATGACATTGTTTAGTCGACGGGACCCGGAGAAGGCCAACTCTGTGGGACCTAATCGGCCGCTGGGATTTGTGCGGCAGAAGGCGGTCTCGGAGGTATTCTGGTCTGATGCCATGTAGGGCTTTGTAGGTCATAACTAACACTTTGAATCGTGACTGTAAATTGATTGGCAGCCATTTGCCAATATAAGCCACTGTTTTAAAAAAATAACAAATAATAAGTAACACAGTGTTGTAAAACAGTAATATGATCCTGCATATACTGAAATAGTTAGCTATGCTTTTAAGAATTGTAATTGCTGGAAATTATAAGCAGAAAAAAGGACTTAAGGCCTTCTGTAAAAATAAACTGTATGTTTTAAAACTTGAATACCATGAAACAAGTGTTTGCACACT